>NW_010972594.1:717529-804332 GCF_000737465.1 Haliaeetus leucocephalus
GGGCGGCGGGCGGACCGGCGCGGCGGGAGGCGGTTCCGTTCGGCTGCCTGCCTTCCCCCCGCGAGGCACGCACCGAGCAAAGCACCAGGTGGAGGCGGGGGGCGAAACAGGTATTCCTGCAGGGGAAATGGGAGTCGCGGTGCTGGATTTTGGGCACACCTTTTCTTTGCTTCTTTCCCCGCTTTGCTACCAAAGGACCAGTTAAAATTACGGCAAGGGCAAACCCTAAGTAAAATTGTTCTTTCGTCCTACTGAGCTGTACGTTGAGGTATACTGGCAGCAGCTTGCTGCCCAGTGTGTGACCAGAGCATCTCTTCGAGAGGTGGCAAAACGGGAGAGGTGCCGTTCCCCAAGACCTTCACGGGCTTTCAAGTTTAAATGAAACAGACAAGGCGTTGAAAACGTTAGTTGTGGTGATGCCTTGAAGAAAGGCACGAGAAGGAAAACTTCACTCTATCGCTGTAGTGACGAACTTTTGCTTGCTTGAATAACTTAGAAGTTTTGGTATGTACGAATAAGATAAGAAAACCTTGAGCTCTGTCAATGGTATGCGCCAAAGGCGCCAACAAACAAGAGGCCTTGGGCCCTGACGATAAGCCTCGGGTCCTGCTGAGTTTTTGTAATTAAAACCTGCCAAGGCCAGGTAACTAGGAAAAAGAGATGACCCACATTGCGCACGCCCAAAGGGCGGACACCATGTAAACGATAGCATGAATATGCATATGACTAGAATAATGTAAAATTTGTTTGCTGTAGGTAATGGTGTGCATGATAAGTGGAGCGATCCCCCATGCACCCAGCACTGCACTAAAGAATGCCTGTTTTCTAAAACTGCAAAAATCGAGTCTTAGAGAGTTTCTCTGACCAGCCTTCGGCAACAGTGGAAGAAAGTGACAAGAAAGCACCATCACTGCATCAACCTCATTCCACTGAGAAATGACTTACAACTGATAGTTATGCACTGAATTAATAAAAAAAACCAAAACCACCAAAACCAAACACCTGCCCTCCCCCCCAAAAAACATCAAAAAGCTAATACAAGGAAAGCTAAGGCATTAAAAAAAAAAACCAAAACCACAACAAAAAAATGCAAAAAAAAACCCCATGAAAGGAAAAAGATCAAAACCATGTAGATATTAGAGCTAGAAACGGGCAGGAATAAGAAACACCAAGAAACTTGGTAAATCAATATCTTTATTTTATAGAAAGTAGCTTGATCAGTGTGCTGAACCTGCCATTAGAGGTGGTTTTGCTATTTTTTAGTAAAAATAAACATTTGAAAAAATTATCTTGGAGAACTTATCTCCAAGCTTATTTCCTTTTAATCACTGTTGCTTTTTTCATACCTATTGCAACTAAACTAACACTGGGTGCTCCTAAGAGGAAGGGAGTGGTACCTAATGTAGGATATCTCAACAGTTTATTTCCTATAACTGGTAGCAAGGTTCCTAAAATGCAGTAGGACATGTATAAGCTCACCTTGTGCCACAGCAGCGTGGTACAAAATCTGCATCTATTCCACTCTCCATCTTTCTCCATAAACATCCTGCAACATCAGCTGTCAGCTGAGTATCTTCTTGTTAAAAGTCACACAGCAAGCCAGTTTAAGTACCCAGATGGCCAGAGGTTTAACTCTCAAAAGTTACTAAAGTAACAGTAGAGAACTTGGATCATCTATCTGAGATAACTGAATCAATTAGCAACACAAGAATGACACACTCTGATTGCATTATGTATTGCTACAAAGACAAACACAAGTCACAACAGCTCGCCTGTGATATTTAAAAGGGACATTATCAACTACAAGCTAAGTTATTTTGTCTGGACATGGAATTATTGTTGATTATGCACTGGTAAATGCAAATTTTAACGTCAATTTGTGCACATGGCTACTTCAAGCACAGAACCCTGGGTAGCCACTATTACCCTTCTGTTTGAGTAACCTGCATAGCAACAGGGAGAAAGCATTAATTGCTGGAGGATGAAAGTCAGTGGAAGTTAAGGGCAACAGCTGGAAGAGCTGTTTTGAGTTCAGTCTTCCCTAATGAATAGACTTGAAGTTGAGTGTCCCTTTACAAGTTTCAGATACAACAGAAGTCATTTTGATTCCATCATTACAAGAAAGCTATCGATAATTTGACTTACAATAATTGTTAAACATCAATGAACATTATACAAGCAAACAACCCATTTGCAAATTAAGTAGCAGCAACATGGAATTCTAGAAGGTTGAGTTTCTGCAGGATTTATTGGGAAGATTATGAAGGTGTGGCAATACATTGTGATTTTTACATAATTTAGTTTTGAGAGTAGCTTATGGTAACTATAACATTATTGAAAATGCCTGCTTACAGTCAGTACTTTTCCAGTATAAGTGTAAGTCTGCCAGGATTATTCATAGTGCAGCTCTACTCAGAAAAATAACAACATTGTATGTCTTGGCAAATTACATATAAAATCTGCTCAGTTCGCAGATAAGACAGCTTTCTGTAATTGCCAGTACAATAAACTGAGCTTGTAATATTAAAGCTAATGAGATACAAATGTTTAAGGAGAAAACATCAGGGACATCATTAAATAAAGTTGCCATGATTTTTGCACATTTTCCTTTTCTGAATGTGACAGTTCAGTGGGTGCATGAAACTAATGCATGTATATTAGCAGCTACAAAATCAGGGTTTCAGTCAATTCTCAAGGAGTGTGCTAGTGTTGACTCCATTGTTCTCCTCCTTTCATAAAGATAAGGAATACTAGAAACTCAGCCACTGAGCAGATATAACATATGCTTTGGGCAAGTCTGTTTTGTAAGGTGGTGTCACTTTTAGTCAGTCACTTTTCTGGTCCATCACTGTACTTAAACTGTTTTGACATCAATTTTGACTTCAATCTGTAAGTGTTGTGGAAGAACAATTACAATTGAACAGCTGTACCAGTTTGAAATGCTGTCACATGTTTCTCCATGGCAAAAGATTCACATTCTTTTTATTGCACAATTTGAAAATTCAGGTTACGTGCATAAAAACCTTCATAGTGTTTGCACTGCAACTTGCAAAACATACATTTAAAATGACCTTAATACGTTTTACAAAATCTTTTTAAACAATTTTATATTCTTAAGATAAAAGCATCCTGAGAATGTTACAAAGTTCATTTTACAAGCCCTTCGTTTCTGCTATGCTTTATTTATCCCCATAGTTCCTAATTTGACAAGTTTATTTTACAGTTAATATCTTGGTGCTATATTTCACAAAATATCTTTTAGCAAAAAGTACACCATTGGCATTCAAGTAATCCAGCCTCACATCTAATTTACAAATTAAACCTTTGTCAAGCTCTCAAGTCAGGAAAAGTAAACCACAATACTTACAGAAAAAGTTTTTAGCTGACTAAAAAAAAAGATAAAGGCTTTGTGCATTAATAATTTGGTCAAACATTGAAGTTACCGAGTTTAATATTTTGGCAAAAAAAAAATCCATCTATCCTTTTCAAAATTCTTTTCTTTCATTTTACACCAGATGTAAACATACAGTACAAAGACTTGACAGTATTAAAGTACTTTGCTGATGAACTTCTTTCCTTTTTTCTTTTTTAAAGTACTTAGGAAAAGCAGACAAACAAGAATGTAAGTGCTAATAATCAACTGAGTATCTTTGGGCTAAATAAAAGTCTTACTGGAAAAAATGTAAAAATAAATTAGGTTTGTTTTTTTTTTTTTTCCTCTACAGACATGTAAATAAATAGTCTTTGAAGAAATTCTAGTGCCATATCCTAAAGCAGTATCTTCCTGTATCTTTTTGATCAAGATTAAAGCTTCACACATAATCTTGACTATTTTATCAGGAAGATATCCATTAATATTTACATATTTTTGTAAAGGGAGTGTTCAGGGTTAAAAATATATTTCTTTCTAATAGGTAAGCCTGCCATCCTGATGGCAGTGATTCAAGCTATAGAACAGAAGACAAGTTACAGAACATCCTTCAGTTTCTTAGACCCTAGACCAGAGGAAGGAGATCAGGCAAGTTAGAGAGGTAAACAGCCTGGATTCCAGGAATGGAGACAGACAGTGGCTCGTTATATGAATGCTTGCATGGCCAGGAGTATCTACTCATACAGGCTTTGTTTCTCTTCTACACATAGGTATAAATTTTTATTGTCAGCTGACTAAACAAGTTCAGAAGAGAGACAGTTAGGGTTGCCACAGTGAAAAAGAATAACATTATCTAAGGTTTCCATCTGGACAGACCTGCTTTTAGAAGGCGGCCAGGTGTTGAATATGAGCAGAGACTATGCCCAGATGGTGCACTCCAGGTGGGAGTGTAACTACCTCAAAAGGAAGAATAAACCCCTTCAGCAACACCTTAGTAATATTATAAGCATATAATTCGGAGTCACATATAGCTTTTATTTTAGGCAATGATCAAAATCTGAAGGACCTCGTTAATCTTTAAGGCATCAGTGCATCAAGGACTAAAAGCTCCAGGCAACAAATATGGGCAAGAAAAAACAAATCCCCAAAAAACCCCAAAAAAGAAAGCGCATCTTTGTGGCACAAGCTATCATTGTGTATCTGCTTTGTTGTCTAGTTCTAGGAGAAATATTTTCAGGGATGGCAGAAGGGGAATGTTATACACGGTTCTGAAAATAATAATATTAGATCATAAATTTAACATCATTTTTTAACACATCATGTAAAGGGCTGAATCTATCGGGCAAGATTCTCATCTTTACTGTTCCATCAGCACCACAGGAGAATATGTGATTTGCTGGTCCTGTTTCAATCTGCATGACTCCCGTCCCAATGTTTCTGAAGAGAGACTGTCGGGCATGCTCATTGATGAAAGTGTGAAGAAGACTGAATGTAGACAGACTCCACACCTGAAAAAGCATCAAAACATCAATCTCTTATAAGGCTAATTACCATGATCTTAAAATTGACCAGTAGTGAGTCATGGAGAAACTGGACTACCTTTTGCATTAATTTTTCTGACACTAACTGTAAAAGAAAAAGATTATGTAGCAATCTGTAATGACACAGATATAGAATATTAATATTCATTTTCTATAATAAGGAATATATATGGGGACTAAGGTAAGACTAACTAAAAGGAGGACTGCAAGATAACACTAACATTTCATAACTAAATTAGAAAATGTGAAAGTCAGGGTTCATTTCATAATTAAATTAGAAAATGTGAAAGTCAGGGTTGAGAACAAAGGCAGAACATATGACATATCTGATTATTCCACACCTATGCAAAATTCTTATTGAATTTACACATCATCACCTTCTTCATCTCTGCTCCCTTCCCCTCATTAATACCTTTATGTTGCCTTCAGCAGATCCTGTTACAAAATACTCTTCTGTAGGATCAACAGCAATTGCTTTGACTGGAGAATCATGACTCTGGAGTAACTGTTGCTGCTGTTTTTGGCGAAGATCAATTATACATGTAAAGCCTTTTCTGCCTCCAGATATTAACAGCTGATGTTTTGGAGCGTATGCTAGCACAGTTGCTCCACTATCATGACAGATAAAAGCTGAAAGCCAAAGCAAAGTAATTTAAGTAAACACGCAGTACTAACTTCAATTTCACAGTACTAACTTTAATTTTCCATCAACCTCTAATGGTTCAAGATGGTAGCAACAGTGACTTTGATGCTGCAATCCAATTGACCACAACCAGTCCATTTATTGCAGTACCATACATATGTAAGCCCAGGTTCACATCAGACACCCTGAAGTTGCACAGTATCCTCAAACTAAGCAGTTACAATCTGTATGAAAAAAGAGTATATCTTTTTTTTCTATCCTTCTGTAATCACAAACTATTAAGCCTTGACCAGAAACAGCTTCTTTTCAAACTCTCTAATGCTTGTTATTTTAAGGCATATGTTTCCCATAAGAAATGTCCTAAATTACCTGCCCAAATACCTTGTAAGTTTCCACTGGTTATTTCACTTTTAATTTGCTGCTTTTCACACTTGGGTATGCCTACCCCCCAAACAAGTGGAGGAAGTGAATGAAGATTACAATTACCAGAACAAAGCTTAGTATGTCTGAGACTAGACACTGTGAATCCTAACACATGGCATGTAGCACATTGTACTTGTAGTTCAAAGGGTTCTCTAAATTTACATTTAGAAATTCCACGCGTCTCACATACACTTAAGCATTCACCATACTTCAATTACAAGGTGTTCACAACTCTCCCTGAGCCTTATTCTGTATTTCAGACATTGAAATGTATTTTTTTCCACTGCAACAAAATATTGGTATTAAATTAATGAAACCCTGCTAAATATTTATTAAATCTCAAAAAGCATACTTAGAGGAATAATTCTTCTAAAGCATTTTTGTAGTGTACTATAGGTAACTATAAATGCACACACACACACAGAGGAAGCATTTAAAACATTCCACAGTACCGGGCGTAATACACAGAATAAAAGTGCCATAGAAATGGACAACCTCTGAAAGCAAAAATGTAGTACTACTACAAATATGACAGTTAAGTTAATCTTTTAGTTCAACTTTGAAAATTACTATATAATTTTGAGATCTTATTTGTATATCTGCTTGTTCAATATATTCATAAATATATTTTCTAGAAAATATGGTGCATTTTTTCATTTACATACCTTCAGAGAACCATTTTATAATCATGGCTTTTCTGAGACAGAATTTTCACAGAGGCAATGAAATACCTGACAATTCATAAATTCTCATACTCTCCAAACAGATAATGTATCTGCAAGCGCTCAATGCTATCTTTATAGTACCATTATTTTGTCTAACACTTAATTGATAAATTTTGAGTGGAGCCTCTCTGATTTATGAGTACAGACACAGCCATAGGAAACTTGAATTGAAGGGTGTGGATGCATATCCTGCAAACACGTTTCTTGTAACTGTGCTAAAAACTGTAGTTCTAACAGTTATAGCTCTTGTCTTCTCAACATCTAGTCACTACAAGCAGGAGTTGTTCAGAATCTTAAAAAGGAACAGAAATTACAGATATCTGGCTGTCAGGGGTTGTACTTGTGATGCAAAGATACAAGGTATGCAAAGGAAGGTGCTCATGTCCATCAAACCTATCATTTATATCTAGCACTAAATCATTTCTCAAGAATCTGTTTTTATATTCCTGCTGGTACACTCACATAGGACACTGAAAGATGTTTTACTGCTAATATTAAAATTACTTCCCACAATAACTTTTCCATAAAGACAGACACACTTTTTTTTTTTTATTACTGTGATCAAATATTTTGCTGGTTGTATTTTACTTACCATGCACCAAGCTATTTGTAGGTGAAACCAAAGTATCCCAAAGACAAATATTTCTGTAGAAGAAAAGTCTGTTTTAATTCAGCAACAAACGTTCTAAAGTATTTTGAACACTTGAAAAGTCATTTGAATCTTAAAGATATTATTTCAGGCATAAAAGCACTGTAAACAGACTTTCAATGATTACTTTGAGCAGTTCCCAAATTACTTTCAGTTATACATACACTGCAAGAACATGCCCTCTACACAATCATTCTACAACTGGTTATTCTCATAAAGGATTCATATTGAGATTACAATCTTTCAGTAGCTGAATTCACCTGAATGTTAGCAGTTTTTGCTATTTCTTGATCAAAACTTACTTAAGAAAATAAGTGTGAAATGAAAAGCTATGCACAACTCCCTATGTCTATACAAATAATTTATGACAGGCTCATATGAATAGAATAGACTATCTCAGTTGGAAGGGACCTACGACGATCATCTAGTCCAACTGCCTGACCACTTCAGAGCTGACCAAAAGTTAAAGCATGTTAAGGGCATTGTCCAAATGCCACTTGACCACTGACAGGCTTGGGGCATCAACCACCTCTCTAGAAAGCCTGTTCCAGTGTTTGGGGTATCAATCACCTCTCTAGGAAGCCTGTTCCAGTGTTTGACCACCCTCTCCGTAAAGAAACGCTTCCTCATGTCCAGTCTGAACCTCCCCTGGTGCAGCTTTGAACCATTCACACACATCCTGTCACTGGATCCCAGGGAGAAGAGCTCAGGACCTCCCTCTCCACTTCCCTTCCTCATATGGAACATGAACAGAGGATTTGTGCTTCCCTATAAAACCTCCTTTAATAGGTACACGGAATTTAGCTGTAAACATTGCCTCTCTCCCCCTCCCACAAAGAAAGAAAGCAGAAGTATGTATGTTGCTCTTAAACTGCTTAAGGAGAATCATCAAAAAAAAGGTTGGGGGGGCAGGGCATGGGAAGGAGAGAAAACACCCCACCACTTCTTTTTTATGCATTAACACAGCAGCTCTCACCTGTTGTCAGAAGACAATCCTGCTGTGGCTATCAAAGATGATGAACTGATGAAAACGAAGTCATTGGCTGTTTTGTTATGACACTGCCACGTCTAAAAAATTAGAGTTTAGAAATTATTAATTAAAAAAAACAATGGATTTTGTGTAAGCATGAAATCTTAAACTTCCTCGAGAAGGTAAGCTGTTCTAAAAACAATTTAAAGAACACAGGATATAAAGGTATGTGTATGCCTTCCGATACTCAATTTTTCATGGAAGTATACTTTCCAGTCCTGCATTATTGAAAATTGACTAACAATTGACAATTATTGACAAGTCTCAAAGAATATTAAACTTATTTCAGACCTAACATTGCATTTTCTACTCTCCAACTTACTAAATATGATTAGGATTTAAAAACTTGTCTGTCATACAGATGACAGGATAGCAACAATATATAATTAAATTTTGATTAATACTGGTTATCAGCACCATCCCTTCCCTCTCCTACCTATTCTAAAGGGGGAAGGAAATAAGAGAGCACAGCACAAGTTTATGGAAGCAAATTTAGTTTTCAGCTTACCAAATATGGTTTAGGTGAAGTCCCAGTAAGTGGGCAACATTTCCAATTTGTTTGATATAAACTTATATATCCATCAGCATCAACAATCCCAAACTGAAAAAAGATATATTAATTGTAAATACATATGTATGTATTACAGAGAAGTTATCCACAATTCAGAGAAACTACTTCAGATTTTAAGAATGTGACATTTCTGCTAATTTACAATTATACTGGGGGGCAGTGGTGGGAGAAGAAGGTAAGTACAGAAGCATTCTGCCATTTACCTTATTTCCTTGGTAATTGAATCTCATTCGAGTTACCCTTGAGTTGCCACCAGACCGAAAACATGTGATCTGCTGTGCATGACCCCATTCAAACATTCTTACACTACCATCCTGAGCACCTGTCAGGTCTGTAACAGAAAATGTTTACGTGACTTTTCATAGGTGTTGTAGCAGTTGAGCAGGAAGGTTGCTTCCAAAATTTTAAGAAATCTCACACCAGCTCACAACATCCTCAAAATAACCAGTGCCACAATATGTGCTACAGTACCTGTCATAGGGTAGGAGTAGTGGGTACCATGAAAACTTAAACCTGTGCTATTCAAACTTTATTGAATTGTATTTACTAATTATTCAATTAAGAATTGTATTTAGATGGTACTGAAATATGAAGCTATTTACTTGGAGATAAAAACGTATCTTTCATCCAAATCACAAATAAAACAGAAACACAGTGCTTTTTGCTATAAAAACCAGCACTGTTTCTAAAGGCTAGTCTATATCCCCCAGTATTATTTTTTTTTGGAAATGAAAAATAGTTTCAGTAAAATAGGGCTTATAAGCAACTTTTAAAACATATAATAGATTGCTGTGCTAGTATAAAATAACAGCATACTAAGAAACAGGGCCAATTAGTAAATATACAATCTTTAGATAACTACTTTTTTTAACAAAACTGAACTTACAATATGGTAATGTTGGATGAGAAGCCATTCTTCTGACGTTATTAATAGCCTTCTTGAGCATCTGTTCAACACACAGAAAATAATTAAACAACACTACTGAACAAAAAGTTACTGAACTAGAGCAGTGAGTTGTTTCCTATCAAAATTCCCACTGAAAGCAAGTACTTGGTTTAGAAATTCAGGTAGAAGTCAGTTTCTTCCAAGACTAGTGTAGACGTTAATACTTTTGCAGCTTTACACATCTAGGTAAATATTAACTTTTTGCTTCAGAGATTTATGGATCCAAATATAAACACTCCTTAGACTGCAGTCTTACCTCTTTTCTTGCCAATTCCTTTCTGATTCCATTAAATTTATTGGAATATTCCTGAATATTGTAAGATAAGCAAGAGAGAGGCAGAAGCATGTAAAGAAAGAGGTAAACAAACTTTAACAGAAGTTAAAATTTAACAGAAGTTAAATAGGAATATATTTATTTTCAAGTCTACTTAATTTGTGGCCATCCAGTATAAGCAATATACCTAGCAACTGGTAAATAAAAAAATTCTTCAAAAGCATTTATAATTTTCCAAATACAGATCCAATGGACTTTCTGTAGTGGATTTTCCTTTTGTTCCTAAATTCCAAACTTTGCTTTGAGCAAGGTACATTACCAAGAATACTGTTTTATTTTGTTGATTAATTCGTTAACTGGAAAGAGTTCAATATACGAAGAGAACTGGAGACATTAGACAATTAAGATAAAAAAAATCCATCTAATTAAGTCGTAAGTCCAACCCACAATAGGAAAGAAACAGTAGGGATTTTTCATCAGGGAAATGCATCTGTATTTTCCTTGCATGTCTCTTCCCTTCTTTTCTTTCTATTAATGTACGTCAAAGTTAAGTTTTCATTCTTTTACTTCCTGTTAGTTCTCCTCAAAAGCATATGGCTACTTTGAGGACTGACTCTCCTCAGAAAAATTGTTGGGATCCAGTTTGCTTACGCATGTATTATTTACCTGAACATTTGAGAAAGAAGAGGGCATAAGTTTATATTCGTGCTAGATGTTAACTTATAACACAAACAAAAGGTTGTTGCCAGAGCACTCACTTTCAACACAGCAGCTTACTACACATCAGTAGCAAGCTGGCACTGAACTACTTTCATAGAATCATTTAGGTTGGAAAAGACCTTTAAGATCATCGAGTCCATCCAAGACTTTCAACTGCTATAATTTTGTACAGTATTTTGTTACTACTTTGTCACTGAAATAGTACATAACGAATCAAGTATTTTAAGTACGCTATTATCCCCTGGCCTCCAATCATATCAGGGTGTCAACTGGAAGGAGGTATGAATTAAAAAATATTACTTGGTTCATATTGCTAAATACGATCCAGAGTTGAAAAGCAATGTTCTCCAAATTTTTAGTTTGCAAACAAGAAGGAAGAAAAACACTTGGAAGGGAAATAATTTATTTTCTTGCTAAAGTTTCCTGGGGTTTGGATTAATGGAGTAATTGCAATCCTCTTGATTACATTTTAGAAGCAGACTTAGATCTTTCAATTCTCAAAGCTTTTATTATTTGTTGAAGGGAAAGCCTTATGCCTGTCAGTTACCCAAATTTATTTCCAAACACTTTCCTGAAGATAAAAAAAATAAGATCTTCAGATACATACTTTCCTTTTTTCCTGTACTTTAAATGACAAGGAAAAAAGCTCAACAGTTTGATAAAACACTGGTGAATAAAACGATATATACATTATAAGATTTAGGACAACACATCAGTGGATGATATTCTTCAAACATCAGTGCATATACAAATCAGTAACTAATTGCAGTACTTTGCTCTCTAAACTTACAATTTATCTCTATGTGTAAGTGAAAGAACAATTATTCATGCTCATTCTATTTCTTCACCAAAATGAAGGGCTGTGTTGAGTTTTACAGCTACTAACTTTTAGCCAGAAGTCATTGGAAATCATCTTCCTTCATTCAACAGATAAGCCTACATCATGATCTCCTAAAGCCTGCTGGATTGCACTTTGGAAAAATGCAAGCTTACAGAAACAGGCCTCTGAAAGACTATGTTAACATAAATCTCTGGTGCAGCATCTCTGATTTAGAAGCCAAGTAACTTTATCAACTGCAAATACTTCCATTATCAATGTAACTGACATTTGATATCGCTAGCCCTCAGTTTGCCCTTAACAATAGCTGATGGCTAGAACACCGATTGCTTTGTTGGAGAGTTGGGTGCTTTGGGCCTAATGTACAGTAAGACTAAAGAATAAAAAAAGCTTAAAATCTGACCCACCAGTTATTAAACTGGTGAATATTGGTGTTGGTCATACTGGCTTGGAAGACAAGCTGTTGAACATTACCTGAGATTCAAAGCTGACAGTACATACTATTTACTTCAATGGTCTCTTAGAAACACCTCCTGTAAGAACTGTGTAAACACACTGTACTGAAGGACATGGTAAGTGAGGAGGCTCACCGCCAGATATGAACTGCGTAACAGGAAACGGTGAAGAAGAGTAACAGAAAAACCCTAGAGCTAATAAAATGTTTTTAACTGCCTCAGTATCAAAAGTTCAATGGCCTCCCTTGCTGATGGAAGTGAAGCAAAGACAACAAGACTGAAAAGCCAGCAATGGTAAAGAACAGCGGACTATATCTACTAAATGGGGTGCAATTTATGGAAAAGCAAAGATGAGAACAAGGATCAAAAGCAGTATCCGAAGGAACAAAGTAACAAATAGTAGCAACAGAAATATTTTGGTGAAGCTGGTTTTCCTCCAGATAAAAGTCCTTCTACAGTAACACTATTTTTTCCCAAGAATCCCTCCATCTTTCTTCATTTACTTTGTCCTTCATTCAGTACCTTTGTCTCCCCTCCCTAATGGACAGGTGTCGTTGTGTGCTGTGGTTGGTTCTCTACTCTGCCACAGTCAAACAGTATGCCAGACAAAAATTTAGGTCCAAATTTTAACAGCAAATGCATTCAACACAAGCATAGCCATATCTCTTTAGGTAAGAAAGTATAAAATAGAAAGTCATGTAAGAATAGTTTACATTATTAGATTATGTAATTAACTATGTTGAGAAATACACAAACTCCCTATATATATATATATACACACACACACATATAAAAATGGAAGTGAGAGGAGAAAGTGGCAAAGGCATTCAAAGAATACTTGCAGAAGAGACCTGATTGTGAAACCAGTGCTGCAAAACTGGCAAGCAGGATCAGTAGTTCCTAAACAGAAGGGAGTGGCACAATATCCACTTCCATGTGTGGATAACATTATCATTCTTATAATGCTCATTCATATTTACTCCTCCTAATCATCAAATATTTTCAAAAATCAACTGCAATACACATTAACACATAGTTCTTCCATTCTGCCACCAGTTATGGACTTGCTCTGAGCTGTTAAGTGCCACAAAGTGCAGCCAAGTCACAAGACTTCAAGCATTCAGTTATCAAGGAAAACTCTACACCTATGTGCAGATAGACTGAGAGATATGGGCGTCTTGTATGACCATTTCACGCCAATTAATTGGCTCCAAATAAGCATCTCCCAACTAACTAATCAACAGAACTGCATTATTAGGGAGCATCTATACTGCATAGAAACTAAGGTAAGTATGTCAATGACCAGACTAGAATTATAATTTGATTTGAATTACATCTGAGCTCATAGCTTTTTGCTCAGGGCCAAGCTTCACTCCAGACACAGAATCTATTTCTAAAAGTAAGAGCTACCCTTGTGCACGTGTCACGTCTATGATACGAAGGATCAATTTGCTCATGTGGACATAGTCACAATTTACTGGGTGTCCCTCACTCTGTTGTATTTCAGAAATGCTGAACAGTGAAACTGATTATCTCCTCTAAAACATGATCTTCAGGAGCGAGATATTTAATACTAAGCAGAGTTACAGCAAAATTGCGCAGCACTTCAAAGACGACAGAGCTGACAACAGCTTTGGAGATAAACTGTCATACATCAGCATGATGGGTAGTTCAAACTAGGCATGAAATTTGTAGCTGGTCCTATTTCTGCAGTCCTGCCTTCCTCATTGTTATTGTGAAACCAAGAATCCCCATTTCTCCCAAGTTCAAGTTGCTCAGTTTCCAGAGTTTAATTAATTTCATTTGAAGCCTCTGTCCTGCCAGTGAAATCTGCTTTAGAAGTTCATTTGCTGTCCTTTCTATAGTACAGGCTCATACTAATATACAGTGCACTACAATGGTACTTTGTAGTAAAGCAGAATTTGGTATTTACTTTTAAATAAAAACTGGAATAGTCTGGAACTCAGAATGAAACTTAAGATTATGCTTAAAATAGAAGCTACCCTGATATTTCACACAAGTATGTCTATCCAATCTTTACAAATTTACATCCTGAAATCTCCTGAATATATGCTTTTCAGATACAGTATTTGGCTTCAAGTCATTAACGGAGAATTTAAGCTGTAACTTCTTAACCTGAACCCTGACTATTTTTAAACAATGTATCTTAAGTAAAGAAAGCATATATGGCTTGACTAAAAACTTTGCTTGCTCAGCTGGTCTATCTTCAATTCTGTGTAGTATAATCGGATAATTACAAAAAATTCCAGCTTGTCTTGAATACACAGAAAAGCTACATTTACTTACATGCCAATTGTAAAATATAACCAGCAACACTGAACAAGACAAAAGGAGAGCAGTAGATAGAGTACATAAGGCTAATCTTTGACAAGCAACTTACCACAGATGCACCCCTGCCAGTTTGTGTACTACCAAGCCAAGGCATATTGATAGGTGTGCCGGGATTACTATGAGTATAAGGAGTGGTTCCCTGAACATTTACCAGATCATCACGAGCATGTATAACTAAGAAATCATCAGCCCTATAAATGAAACAACATTATAAGTTAGATTGAAAACAACAACATTAAATACCATGCTTTGTTACATTGATTTATACACAGTCAAGCTGTGATATTGGAAACATAGAAAGTATACCCTTTATTTTCTATTTCCACATCATCATCAACCCAGGTATAGATTTGTGTAGCTAAAATCGCAGAAACATCTAATTCTTGAATGTCATGACTCGATGCTATTGCAATGCAGTTCCGATTTGCCTGAAAAAAGTAACACACAGAGAGGCAGATACAAAAGGTATACTCAAAAAGGTGGGGTTTTTTTTGATTCTCTGGTTATGGTACAGTTCACAAAAACATACGCTTAGTCAATTTACAAAACCCAAATATTTATGTCTACAAATCTATATACATAAACTGTCTAAACTTGACATTTCTGTCTTAAAAGTTTATTTGCATCTGGGGTAGCATCACACACTATTTGTATTTTATGCTTCTCTCAAGCAGCTTTAGTTTCTCCTTGCCTTCCTCAGAGGATAAGCAAGACATAACTATACTACAGTGCTTGCAACCAAGCTCCCCTCCTCCACTAGTTAAGGTTTAAATAGTTAAACAGGAGAAGAAAAGATGACTTGCTGGTTGTCTTTGACAGAAGAAAAATACTCCTACACACAAGCTTAAAGAAAAAGTATAGGCCACCACTCCCTTCGCTCAATCCATTGTACAATAGAAAAAAAGACAACTGGTAGTAGAACTGTTTAATTACAAAAAGATAATTATGAAGTGCTTTAGAGAAGAGAGCGCAAAGAGTTCAAGCTGTAGCAGGATATCTCAACCATTCACAATGGGACTACACCTGGTGGAAGTACAACACAATTAGATTATCCTACCTTCTTTATACTCACCTTATTGACTGCAAAAGCAGTAATGATGTCAGACTCTTTATGGATTATTCTTGCCTTGCCTTCTGGGTATCCACAATCTGTTTCTATCTGTATTTAAAAAGTAAAGCATATTTAAATGCAAACTTCTATGCAACACTTCTTTTTACTGGAAGTACACAGACCAAACACTGGATCATATGAAGTTTCATGTATTTTTTTCTCAATTTTAATTCTAAGAAAATATGACAAATATAACCTGTAATAATTAGGTAAACCTGTTTCTTGTGTAGCAATCTAGCTTCTCACTGCCCTGTTGAGATTACCACAGCAAGCTTATTGTGTCACAGAAGTCACATTACTGTGTTCGTTCTCAAGTTTTTCAGGAATGCTGAAAACCAGTGAGGCTACATGCACACTTGGGGGAGTTGATAAAAATTGAGTCTTGATGCTTTGTTCTTAAAAAAATTTTCTGAATCTTCTCATGCTCTTAGCAAATACTTTTTGCCACTGAAACTCATGCAATAGTCCAAAAGAAGGTGCAGACAAGATCCTGAGCAGGAAAATAAATTCCTACTTTGTCAGCTTACTTATTCACCATTCTCCACAATTAAATAAATCTGGAATCCTGCACAATCCAGTAACTTTACTATCACCTTTTCTTTTTCCTTAATGTGATCTATTGTTGTATTTGTATCTTGTCTACCTGTTTGTATTTTAGAAATGCGTGCAGGTATATGCCAGCACACAACAAAACTCTAAACTCTATCAGCACTGTAGTACTCCTTTTCAAAATTAAAGAGCTCAGCATTGCAAGTATTAATCTGATAGTTTACAGACTCCAGTCTGTTGTAGTTACAAAATAATTTTACAGTAAAAAAAAAAAAAAGGCATTGCCAAACAAATGGTAACATAAAAATTCAAACTACAAATATAAATTTTTGTATTTTCTTCAAAACATAAAGAATTATTCCACAACTACTGTTTCCTAGCCTTTCCCCTTCAATTTCTTATTTCTCTGGTCTTCAAAAGACTTAAACAAGGATATTTTAGTTTAAAAAACTAAGATGGTGCTGTCAAAGAACTGCAAACAGTCTTTTTCAAATCTGAAAAAAAGTCTGGGGCTGTTATACACCATGAAGTAGAACACCTATTTTAAGATTAAAAAAAAATTTGATACTCCAGTGTATGCAAGATTGCACAAAACTGCAGTGACAAACAGATCCAGAAACATTATCTGTGTTGTGCGCTGAACAAACCTGCATAAAATCAAGATTATTTTTTCCCCAGTCAGTTCCAATTACCTACTTGCTAATACTGCTTCGCTGCATAATTAATAACAAGGTAGCCCAAGGACATCACAGGGCATTCTTATTTCTGTCTTCTCACTAGTTTTGTAAAAAAAAGCCTGAAGAATACAGTATTTCTATGCCTAGAAATGCAAACTCTTATACCTTTTTAGTCTTCATACCAATCTTTTAAGAAAGTTGCTATAAAGTTGTTATATGGGTACATTTGTCACCATCTTAAAACTAAGGCTCAGTGAAAATTTTTGTAGCAAACTAGTATCATGCAACACAAACTGCTCTAACTTCACTTAACCACCTTCACTTATAGGTAACTATTCTAGCCATCTCATATTGGTGAAAGGTCCTGTACATGCTATGTTCCCATAGTACTACTGAATATTATTCACCTGGGCAAATCTCAGCCTCAGTTCTTTGCTTGGCATAGCTATGGAATTTGATAATACATATTGTTCTTACCTGGTTGTTTAATCCAGCTTCTAAAATAGATTCAGTTTCAGATAGGGCTTATAACAACCCTAGTTTAACTCAATCTCTTGCAAAACTGAATTTTTAACTTTATTTGCTGTATCAGCAAAGATTTTTTTGAGGGAGATCAGCAAGCACCACTTCAAAAAGGTAATATTTCATAATGATGTAAGGTCTAAATAATTTGAGCATTACTACTCTGTACCTTATTGACGATGGGTTCCTCCACCACAGAATTTTTCATGGTTTCACTGTGCTCCTCTAATGACTTCACCAAGGAAAGAACAACCACAGAACAAAGAATAAAGATAAAACATAACACACAAGGTATCAAGGAAATCCTTAATTCCTTGTTGTTTACCCCAACACAGAACAATTGAAACACAACAGCACACACACACATATGCAATTTATGTAATAACAGTAATTATCAAACTCTGAGCTCTATATTCAGTACAGAAGACACTGATTTACCTATTCTGCACTGTACCAGCATCTTGTCCATCTTAGAAGTCAAATTTCTTTGAAAATAAGCAATCTCCATTGACATTTTATCAGCAACAAGAGCATACAAATAAAGCCAACATACCTATGCTGTGTAAAGCTGTCAATGATCCTACTTGGAAACATATAAAGCACATCTAAAATACTCCAAAATACCTTTCCATAGCAACATGGCTGCATTAACATAAGACACAATCAGAAATGGTGCATCTTCAAAGGACAAGACAAAAGGAACAATATTCCTTTTAACTGCAGTCTGTAGTGAACACAATTAGCCACAAATACTCAAAACAAGCTAATATTCTAGTTGGAACAGGACAAAGATTAGCTCATACAGAACTCTTTGCTGCCATGGCTTTAATAGTCATGAATACTCTTTTCCTGCATGTTTAATTTGTTTAGATCTGCCTCCTTCTCCTATGTTTCTGCTACTCCATAGTTTTTCTATACTACAAGTGACTTTTTCAAATTATTGGGAGTAGGGTGAGACAGAAAAGGAGCAACTAAAGAGGGAGAAAACGTGCAAAACTCCACTACAGAACCACAACTTCAAAAAATTTAACTGAATCTGCAACCTGGAATCCAGCTAGACACTGGGACAAGTTATCAAGGACAGAAATATTAACTGTTGTATGACCATTTTTCGTATTAAAGTTTGATCATAAACATGATCAAAACCAGTGGATAAACCTAGGATGACTACGGTAGGGACAAACACAAAGTTTTAGAAGTTTGGCTGATTAGGTTATGTTTTTAATCTTTGAAATTATGAAGTTTGTCATTCTTTTGAGGTGGCTTTTATACTGATCTTAACAAAGAGGCTGACTGTAGCTAAATGCTGTTAGTTGTCAGTCTACAGTCAAAGACTGATTTTTGTTTTCAATGAAACAATGGACAAAGATTTTTAATATGAAATACTGTAGATTTAGAGTCATAGCCAAGTATATTATCCACTCATGCTCTAGAAAGTAAACAAGCCAGCCAAATAACTTAAGTAAAAGCTCATAGATTGACCTGCAATATTTTATGCATTTTGTATACCATACCAACCTCATTTATGCATCGCTTCTTTGCAAAAATATTTCTGATAAAGGTTTCCTGGACTTCTTCCTGTTTAACCAAGTACTGCCACAGCCTCTTCACAGACAGCGCAACATGACTGTTAGATCTACAGAACAAAGTTGAAATGAATATTTACATCATGCTCATACTTACAAAAGACTGCAATATCTTATATTCTAATCAAACAATAGTCAGGAGAAATGCTGAACCAAAAACTACAGCTCTGTGAACACTGCACAAGACCTATTCAGAAGCATTCTAGTACAATCTTCCTGATAAACCTATGTGTGAGAGAAGATACAAAAGGAAGAAGGAAAAGAGCATGTAGCATTTTCACCTCCTATCTTCGGACAGTGAGGAAAAATCTCTTTAAAGAGATCACAGAACAATAAGGTCAGCATACGATTATTTATTAGTTCACCTCATTCTTTACAACATGAATCATTTCTGTTTATTGCTAGTGAGTGCTTCTATCACATGGACAATGAATGACTAACACTTCCTGCTATGAACACTTCATCAGCTGTGTAAAATCTCTGAAACTACCATGACTTTTCAGTAACAAAATCAGGACTGTAGAATCAGATCAGACTTCAAATGTTTATGCTCATCCCTAGAAACTGTATGCTCAAACAAAACTTGTAAATACAAATATAGCTGCTTATGGCAGGCCAAAAACCATCAAACCCTGAATTGCTTTAAATCATAATTTAAAAATAATGCCAGGCAGCAGATATATGTTAAGATGTTCCTTTTTAATCAACTCAAGTTACTAAAACTAAATATGACAACTGTGACGTATTTTACAAAAGGCAGACTTTCTGTTGATTCTGCCACCACAGGTGATAATAAGATTAAAAAGGCAGAAATCTGTTTAAGAAGTGACAATTTAAGAAACTGAACACACTTTTCTGGCTAAACATGCAATTATGTGGAGTCACAACTATGCAAATATTAAAAATAGTATATATTTCTTCTCTGATTTTAGGAAAAAATACTGATAAGAATGTAATTATATTCCCTCCAAAGGTGGGGCAATTATTTAATTCATTGTCACTCATCCTTAATTATCTCTCAGGGCAAATTCATTGTTCTTTATTGTCAGCCATAGTGTTTCCACAGAGACACTCAAAAACAGTACGTTAAGCTTCAATAAAAGAACTTTAAAAATGTTGAAACTTTTGATTGTTTTTCCTGATCTTGCTTTGGACCAGAGATGCACGAGTTCTGATGTGTACCCACAATTTCACAATGCATTAGAGGAAATCCAGCAACTGGCATTATATAGTTATTGAATTATGGTCTACCACATGCACTAACAACATAATGCTTGATGTATATTAAAGATATTATAGTCAGTGTTTATAGAAATTAGACTCACCTGAATGGAGTGTTTGTAGGCTCAAGTAAAGTTTTATGGCGAAGCAACGCAGGACCAGCAGCTAGAGCATCTTCAGAAGCATGAACTGAAATATAATATTGAGGTGGACCCCCATATAGCTCAAGACGTCTGAGAAGAACTTGTTCCCAGCGCTGTAGTGTTTTCAAAACTGCATGGCATATTGGGGAGCTAACTGGAAGCTCTAGAAAGACAAGTAAACAATAATAAACTTTCCTTCTCCATTATAACCTTGGCAAAGATAATCCCACTGCTAGAAAGCTGAAGTATATTTCAAATAACTCCAAAAGTAAGCTTTATTCAAACCTCATCTTCATATTTGCAAGTATAAAAAGATGAACTGCTTTGTACTATCATTGCTAAATACAGGAACAGACTTCTCCAATGCTGATGGAAATGAAATATCATGGAAGAGATCCTCCTGGAAGCTATGTCAATGCATATGAATGACGGGCAGGTGATGAGAGAAAACCAGCATGGCTTCACAAAGGGTGAATCGTGCCCAACTAATCTGCTGGCATTCTGTGATGGACTGGCTGCACTCGTGGGCAAGGGAAGAGCAACTGATATCCTCTACTTTTGACTTCTCTAAGGCCTTTGACAAGGTCTCACACAACATCCTTACCTCTGAATTGGAGCAATATGGATTTGATGGGTGGACTATTTGATGGATAAGTAATTGGCTGAATGAGTGCCTCAAAAATGAGTTACAGTCAATGGTTCAATGTCCAAATGGAGATCAGTAACTAGTGGTGTCCCTCAGGGTTGAGTATTGGGATCAGTACTGTTCAACATCTTTGACAAGGACATAGACAGTGGTAGTGAGTGCACCCTCAGCAAGTTTGCAGATAACACCAAGCTGAGCAGTGCAGTTGATTTGCTAGAGGGAAGCGATGCCTTCCAGGGGGACCTTGACAACCTTGGGGAGTGGGCACATGTGAACCTCATGAAGTTCAACACGGACAAGTGCAAGGTCCTGCACCTAGATCAGGGCAATCACCAGTATCAATACAGACTGAGTGACAAATGGAGCGAGAGCATCCCTGCAGAGAAGGACTTGCAGATACCGGTGGATGAAAAATTGGACATGAGCTGGCAATGTGCAGTTGCAGCCCAGAAAGCCAACCGTATCCTGGGCTACATCAAAAGAAGGGTGGCCAGTAAGGGTGAGGAAGGTGATTTGCACCCTCTAATTTATTCTCATGAGACCCCACCTGGAGTACTGCATCCAGCTCTGGGGCTCCCAGTACAACACAGACATGGACCTGTCTGAGCAGGTCCAGAGGAGGACCACAAAAGTGATCAGAGGGGTGGAACACCTCTCCTATGGAAAAAAAGGCTGTGAGAGTTGGCGTTGTTCAGCCTGGAGAAGAGCTCCAGGGAGATCTTACCGAACCCTTTCAATACTTAAACAGGACTAACAAGAAAGATGGAGAAGGAATAGTGGTTATAAACTAAAAAAGACAGTAGATTTAGATTAGATATAAGGAAGAAATTTTTTATGATGAGGATGGTGAGACACTGGAACAGGTTGCCAGAGAAGCTGTAGATGCCCCATCCCTGGAAAGATTCAATGTCAGGTTGGATGGGATTTTGAGCAACACAATCTGGTGGACGGTGTCCCTGCCCATGACAGGGGGCTTGGACTAGATCATCTTTAAAGGTCCCTTCCAACATAAACCATTCCACGATTCTATGAAACAAGGAGTAGGAATGATTTAACTTGAATTACAGAAAACTACAGGGTTTCCACCAAGAAATAAATATTGTAAACATTCTGGTATGACTAAGAGGCTAAGAAAAAAACTAAGTATGCAGAGACTTCTGCTAACTACTAAGCATTCCTTCTCACCTACTCATCTTACCCACCTACCATGTTATTTCATAAATGTACCTGTATGATGAACAGTATCAGAACAATTATTCCTAGATCATGGAACAATTAAGAACTTTTGAACTGAAAATAAAGCTACAACATATATATTATTTAACAAATTACTGATTTTAAATGTGGCTAATAAGTATGAAAAGACAGCTCTGCTGCTTATTACCTGAAAGATCATGTCCAGCCAAAGGGTAGAAAATCTTCAAATTGTGAAGTACCAGCTGAACCATTGCCAATCTCATGAGTGACCAACTAACAAGAAAGCACAAGTCGTTTACTATCAAGAAAATAAATTTCTCACTTATTCACAATTAGGATTTAGAGCTTTAAATCACCATTATAAACTGCTAAAAACTACAAATAGTATTTTAGAATATTATAGATACTTTGAATTCAAGAGTGACTATACCATGTATTAATAAAATGAGTAAAATAATCATTGTGAAAAATTAACTACTAAGTCTAGATAACACACTGCCATGAAATATCAATTAACTGGTATATTATCTCAAAAGTAAAAGGCCAGAAATGCAAGCCTAGCCATTGCAGAACATCTTGTATTCAGAAGTTACTTACCTGTATGAATTTGAATTAGAATGCTCTTGATTATGTGAATTTGATGCAAACACACCTCCATCAATGTCTTCATCATCTTCACCACTTTCCTGACTCTCTTCTGAATCATATTCCACTCTACTTTGTGATGGAAGAAAAGGCTAAAAATTTAAACAATGTTCCTTGAATATCTTCTAGCCAATATCTAGTTTTAACTTATCTTTCAAGTAATACAACATTATAATATTTAATGCTTTTCATAAAAAAGCAGGTATATCATCTTACTCGATCTACTAACATTTGGAGTTTGTACATCAAAAGGGTAACTGTCTGTGAGCACTGCATACTTTAACAGCTTAACTATTTTTTACATTACTCAAAATTCTAATGCCGAAAATGAAAATACTAACAGTTTTCCAATTCTTATTTTGCTTTACTTTCACATCATATATATCAAACCACACACAGGACACACAAGCTTGTTGTTTGTCAGAAAGAAGCCAAAACCACCAGTGTATTTTCTCCCTAATTCTTCCAAGGGCTCAGAGGACTAAAGAACAAGAAAATCCTATCTCTTGTCTACAGAGTTCAATATTTATAAGTAGTCCACCATCAGTGCCCCGCTGTGTTATTCAGTCTTTGCCATTACTTTTTTGTCCTTGCTGATATGGCTAATATTTGATATAGAAATGTGCCATACAACTCCATACCATTATGTAACTTTCTACAAAGAAAGATCTGCCACAGCAGACTTGACAGAAAGCAACATAATTTGATTTCTAGTAAGTACACACATTTATGTCACCCATTTGAAATAGATGATAAAAAGCTTCCCACACTTCCTTGTTCATCTAAACAGCTGATGCATAATTACCCATATATTTGTACTCTGCAACTGTAAAAAGCACTATGTTTTGTTCATACCATTATCTGAAAACAAATTAATTTCACAATAACAGGTTTTAAGAAGTGTTCAAAAATACTTATAGGCAGCGTTTTAGAAAAAGCTAAACACGAGTAATAAAGCCAGGCAGCTTCTATCACA
Source organism: Haliaeetus leucocephalus (assembly GCF_000737465.1). NCBI lineage: Eukaryota > Metazoa > Chordata > Aves > Accipitriformes > Accipitridae > Haliaeetus > Haliaeetus leucocephalus. The sequence goes on from NW_010972594.1 coordinate 741,340, forward strand.
CACCTAAATCAATACCTAGAATAAAGACTTAGAAGAAAAAAATTACCATTCCAGAATTGATAGAAGATATTTAACTGTCATAATAGCAAAAAATTACCTTTGCAATGAAATAATCCCAGATGCTAAGCTCAGGAGGAATAAATCTTTCTTTGTAAGAGGGAGATTCTTGATCTACCAATGGCAATGCAGGCAACTGAGAACTCTCTTTTGGACAGGTTTTTGATGAAAGGCTGTAATGTTTTTGGTGTTTCTCTCCATCATCTACAGGGGAAGGAAATAGAGTATATTGCTTTAAATTGTCCACTCCACCTCCCTACTGCTTTTTATAAAGGGCTTTATAATACAAAGTAAAAATATTTCTCTTTACAAGTTTTCAGAATTTTATCTTAATATTTCTATAGAAAATAAGCACACAGAATGTCAATCCTCAAATATACAAAACTAATACATAACTAGAACTCCAGAAGGGGAAAACTCCCAGCACAAATAATATAGAACAGTAAGGTACACGCGTAACTGCATTAGCAGCTTTCCTCCTACAAAGATGACAAATATTGTTGCTCAAGCAAGAACACTGCAAAACTAAATTACTTTAATAAGCACTACTGAGCACTGATTACCCTTGAGTTTTAAGACAAGCCAAGAGCCTTGGCTTTCAGAATACATAGTGCCAATACCTAGGCTTGCCATTCCTATTCCAAGTTTTAACTCCGTGTGTCCTTCCAGGAGAGGTCTGTACTTTTTTCTAAACAGTATAATTCTGATCAATCCGTATGTCCTGACAATATATTTCTCCAGCAAATATAAAATATCCCATTTTAACTAATACAATCCAATATATACCTCAAACAGGAAAGGACCAATTATTTGTAATAATACCATAACTTGAGGGGTCCCCTCACTTCCCCAACATTGACTTTTTTCAGAATAAGAAGTGTCTATGAGAGATGTATTTGAATTATATTCTTGATGGTTACAGTACTGAAGGAAACAGCTCATCCAAGCTATCAGAAATATCTTAATGCATTGATATCACAAATGAATGAACAAGCAAGCCTCATTTCAGATCCCTTATTTTCTTATTAATTGAGAAGTATCAACTTCACAAATATGGAAAAAGTAATGGCTTACTTAGAGGCTCACATAACCATCTGATACCCTGAAATCATTCTGGTTCTTAGTAGGTGAATTGTATTGCAATATAGCCTTTCCATTATTAGAGAAGGAATGATATTAATTGTCATTGTCCCTGAACAGTAAGTTAGTGTTCTGGCTCTCCAGAACACTTCTGAAGTAGAAGGGACGAGGGAGAAACAGAATCATATTTGGAATTTGATACATGGTGGCCTTCATTCATCTTCCATCACAGACAAAATGGACTTGGATCCATTTCCTACTTGATTGTAAAATTTTTTTTTTATTTTCAAGTAGATACATGTAATGCATGGAGATTAGTTTTTCTAGTGAAACAATTGAATGGGTTCAAGACTTAGGTAAAACAAAAAAAGCTAAAACATTAAGATAAAAACAGCTGATTTTTTGAACTGCCTTTTGAAGTCTCAAAAAATCTCAACACCTATTTAACCAAGTACTGAATATTTACTTTTTTCTTAAGCATTTAAAAATCTCCCTTTTCCAGTTAAGGTTTGAAAACTATGACATCACCCAAAGGAATCACAGAACACACTTAAGTTTAAGTGCAAGAAAAAGCAGTTGGGGAAGAAGAGTACAGAAAAACTTTTTGGTTGTTTCTTGTTTAATTAAGTGGGTTTTGTGTTTTGCACAGAGCAATAATAAAACCAGGCAGTTAATCATAAAAGATCTCACCTAAACACCTCTTAAGTAAAGGGGAATTGTAAAGTAAATGGGTTACAGATAATTTGAGTCTTTGGCTGATGTAAAAGCAGTAATAAATAGGCTTGCAAGTAATAAATAGGCTCCAAGAAAGCAAATCTGCAGGCTGAAAGAGGTGACCTGGAGATTAGATATCCCTATCACTGAGTTCAAGCATCAACATGTTGGGCCACTGGTTGCAAGGATGACTTAATGTGAACATTACAAATGCAAATGGGTGCTTTATTGTTTCAATCTTCCTTACTCCCTTCTTCTAACAAGGGCCCACAAAACTAACTTCCACTGAAGCTTCTGAAATCACCATCTCCCGTTAATAATGCTGGGGATGGCACAAAAAGAGCCAGCACCCCTGTGTATGCCTGGAGTGAACTGCTACGAAAAAGTATTTCCTACACCCTTATTTTTTTGGTTTACTTGTTTTATCCATAGGAAACTTTTGAATCTTGATAGATGCTTGAAAGACTATTTCCTTCAAAACTCTTATGGGTACTCCAATCACTTGAAAACAGAAGGTCTAACACTCTGGACGAAAAAAAACCAGCACTCATTTAAGAACAGTTATTTTCCACATATAAGACTTACATGCTCATAACACAAACTTAGCCAACCGTAAACCCTGAGAGAGGTAAGATGCAAGTTGATTTTTTTTTAAAAAACCTTTTGGGTTTTATATACCTCACAACTATGATCCCGTCTCCCCCCCCCCCCCCCCCCCCGCCCATGGGTAAATTCTCTGTATTCACAGTGGCTGATGGAACTTTTTTCATAATTTCTGGTCATTTTTGGACCAGAAAAAAAATTGTTTTTCCAAGGATTTTCAAAAACATTTCTGACCACGTATGAAGACGACCATTACTACTACAAGCAGGTAAACTAAAAAATAATTTATATATAGAATCTAATAAAAGCTGAAGACAACATCTCATCTTTCATCTTGAAACTGGGATATTTTAACAGTCTGTGTTGCACTATTGGACTGTATCATAACTACTTTCTTTCCTGTTAGGGTTATTATTTGAAATCCACTTACCTGTACTAAAGTTGCAAATAATAGCTGCAGTACAATGCATTTTCATTTAATTACTTAAAGCTCATCAGCTAAGAAGAGCATGCACATGCATAACTGTATGAATTTTTAGCAATTGCTTAAAAAAAATAGAAATTCACTAGGCATGAAATACAGAGCAAGTGTTGCATAATACAGAAATAAGCAAGTATATGCTTGCAGCTTGTTTTTCTAAGCAGAATTCAAAAAGCAAATATTTTTTTTCCATTCTGCTGTATCATTCTTTGTATTTTTAAGAATACTGAAGGCTAGCCATTACAAAAAAAATATCAATATTTAAGGCAAATTAAAGTACAACCATCTAAGTGGTTTGAAATACATGCTACTAATGCCAATTTCTTTTTTTTTTTTCATTCTAAAATCTTTAAATAAATTAATAAATTCATTAAAAATCCAACTTTGTCATTTGGAATTTCAAATCAGCAATTATATTCACTTTCAGATTTCTCATTTATTTCTAGTTAAAACTCCTTTACATGTTTTTTGCATTCAAAACTTTTATAAGTCAAATGGGAGCAAAGATAAGACAAATATAAAATTTAAGTTATTTTCCAAGAATATTGCAATATTTCAGACAAGGAAAATGCTTCTATTTCTCCCAAGATCCGACACATGCAATGATATTTCAAAGACCTGTTGCCCACATCACCTCTCTTTCACCTTCCCAGGAAGAGCTAAAAGGTAGATCTCTTTCAATTTCCCCCAAAAACTAAAATGCATGTCAGAGTTACTGTTTTTTATTGAAGACAGTGTGCAGGCATGAAGCATCAACACCCCAACATCCTACGAAAGGTGCAAGTCTTCATTAAGCAAGATAAAATTATGAAAACCTCCTCTTACAAAAGCATCACCCTTGAGTGCAGGCATCAACAAATATCAGTACTGCTGAAGCCCAGAACAGAGTGGAATAACAGAGACATGACAAAGAAATAGTGATTTTGAATCACACCTCGAATTGTTTTAGTAAGTTTAAAGCCCTGCACAGATTTCTGTAATTCTTTGGGAAGTTATGAAAGCCAACTAGAACAGTAGCTTGGTGAAAGTCTACAGTGCTGGACATTTCAACTTCAAACTGAAGAAGTATTTGCATTTTGCAAGGTTACAAATCCTGAAGTTTTCAGCATGATATTGTGCTTACTCACGGGTCATGGCTCATGTGGCCAAGGTGATGAATTTAATGAATTAGCACTCAACAGTAGCAACTGCAATTAAGTCCCATAAGCTGCAGTTTGATTACCGTATGTACACAAGACTATGAATTCTTTGTTGTATTTATGCACCATTTAATGAGTAGTGATTCACTGAAAAGCTCAAGGCAAGTATATATTAAACTTCCAGATGTTTCTGAAGACATTATACACCTTGTAGGCATTTCAATAAGCAGTGAATGGAAACCTCTCAAATTATATAAGCGCAACTAAATACTTGGTGGCATACACAAACTTTGTTGTCATTTCCTGTTCTGACCATCTAAGGCTTCTTCTACTGAGCCAAAATAACTCCATCATTCACAGTGCAAACACTTCAAGTCAAACTTCTAATCTGTTTTAATGGGTGACTTAACCAAGAATAAGACAGTAAGAGTGAGAAGACAAAGTCTTTAATATAGAATAGAAAGGCCACACAAGTAATGAAGTACTCAGTACTCTAAAGTACTGTAAGAAACCAAGCCGAATATTGCAGTCTCTAATTCTGAGCTGGAATTCAAGGCAATTATTCTCACATTGATGTCAGTTTCCACTACTAACAGTACCACAGGGAATTCTGCATTAAAAAGGAGCAGTTTGGCATGGCTGTTGTAGATCCTTACACAAGCTGAAAGGCTTTAAAACTTGAGGAATCTGTATCCTTTCATCCATTCTGAGATTAAGCTATTCGTGGAGATATCTAAATATGAAGACTTTTTACTGTTGTTTCAGATTACTGGTGAAACTGAGTAGCAGAAAGCTTCTAAGGCAGAGGCACTACTAATGCAAGTTCTGTTTTTGTTGTTCTGTTTTTGTTGTTCTGTTTTTGTTGTTCTGTTTTTGTTGTTCTGTTTTTGTTGTTCTGTTTTAGGTTTCATCCAGAATCTATCTCACAGTAGGTACAGCAAGCAGATAAGTGCAAGAGTCCTAAGGGTTTGTTTTTTCTTTACAATTGCCTAAGCAAAACTTGGCCAACCACCAAATTCATCTTCTGCTTAGATGCTCTGTTACTCTAAATCAAACATTTATAAAATCTGTAATTGCAGTATGCTTTCTAGGAGGTCATGAATAACTCTTTGTGGAGAGCAAGTGAAAACTACAAATTAATTCAGAGGATCTAACAAGAGAAATACATGCATAAGACTGACAGCAGGACTGCACATCCTATGGATAAGTTTTATGTGCACATCCTCACTATCAAAGCATTTGTTTCTCAAAACCCCTGGCATGTTAAGCAAAACTCATCACAGTAAGAGCTGACAGTTTATCATTTCCCCCTAGCAAAGTACTCTGAAATAACCTTTGTGTTAAAACTTTAATTGCTCAGAAAGGTAGGAAAGTCAGCAGAGAAAAACAACTCATCTTTATAGTCAAGTATTATCAGATTTCTGATCTTCTGCATCTGAAACCCAAAATGACAACTTTAAGTCTATGAAGTATACTTGTAAAATACTCAAGCTTAGGAAGTAGTTTTGCATTTAATTTACTCTTGTAGCATGGAAAAATTGAATATATGAAATGAAATTATGGATTTCTAACTGTTAAAGCAAAATTCAAACCTTTAAGAACCCTCTGGATTATAGAGAACCTACCATCTCTGTATAGACTTGAGTTGCAAAACAGTTTTCTGAGGCAGTTTAGAAGAGAACCTATATGGTAAATATTCTGAAAGATCTACTATAATCAACAATAGGGTTATTTTTCAGATGATAATTGCCTCTTTGAAAACAAAACATACCCACAATTTTAAGACATAATGTAAATTCTCAAATGCTAACCTCATTTATCAAATCATTTGCTGTAACTGCAAAAACAAGAAACATGGCTGGAAAGTATAACATGTCAGGCAGCTCTAAAAAAGCATTCAAACTCCTATGCTTTGTCTGATCTTTACTGTGAAAGAGGCAATAAAACAATAGTTTTTCATACAAACTAATTCCTAACAGAGGCCAGGATTTTACAAGACTACCAGGAAGTATTTTTTGGTTCCTATTTTTAGTTTGTGTCTAAAAAAAAAAATAATCATATTTATTTAAGAGAAATTTTATATCCAAAAATATTATATGCTCAAGTCAACTAAAGCAAAGAGCAGAAAGGGAAATCATATAACTTTATTGGCCAGCACTGCACATAGTACTATAATCTCTTAAAATAAGTTTGAAACTTGGAGGTCAACATCCACATACAAAGTGCTAAAGGATTGGAAGGACAAGGAGAGAAGACATGCAGGACATATAGTGTTACTATATTAGAATTTTTAGTGTTAAGAATTTTTGGCTTTTGATCTCTATTAGGGAGTGAAAACATTCACAAGAGTCTAAAAATAAACTTAGGAGAAAAGAGTATAAGTCATGCATAACAAAATGGGAAGTTATATAAATCTAAATCACGTTATGGAAGAATGTGCCATAGTTGACTGGAACAAGCATTTCAGTCACTTCCAAGTGTTCATTCCCAAGTGTCAGAAAAAAAAGTAAGAGATAACAGTAAAGGCACAAAAATATAGCTGATTTTAATCTGACTCCTCTGCCTCACTGGGGTTCTATTTTCTTTCCCTTTTTCCTTTTTTTTTTTTTAATTTACAGTGTCAGAGAGAGATGTTTCTCCAAAATTCTTTTCCCCAAATTTGCTCCAGATATACATGCATTTAAAACAAATAATAGACCTACAGAATCCTAGAATTACATAGGTTGGAAGGGATCTGGTCCAATCCCTTGCTCAGGACAGGGCTGACCTAGGTGATGGCCTAGTTTGTTCAAGTTCAAGCAACCCCTCTAGACCCCTTTTCCAGGGTTTGATTATCCCTACATATTAGTATTTAAAAAGGTCCCTTCTGCCCCTAAATTTTCAGTTTCAGCTTCTTGATTCTTCCAGCCACAGTTTTATTAATTCTGTGATCAGACAGCCAGCATTCATTTTTAAGAAAAACATAGAGACAGGCATTTAGTATACATCTCAGAATACATTCCTAAGTAAAACCAATTATCTTATCACTTTAAAACAGTAGTAGTGTAGCCATGTAGCTGAGTTAATGCTAGGCTGTGGTGATACTGCTTAATTTAGGGTTAAACCATGATGCATTGTCCTTTAAGAAGGACCATTACTCAATAGTTTCCCTATGCAGGCCTGGTTACTTTGTATCCTAACTTATTAACAACTATGCCCTTAGAGGAGAACTAAAAAGGTGATAAAAAGGAAACATCCTGCTCCAGAAGGCCTGAAAGCTAGATGATTGCCAAAGCAGCATGAACTAGGGAAACATGGGAAGATCAGGAACACGGACTCAATTCAAGACTGAAAAGACTTGCCCTCCCACACCTGCAAGGAGCACACTTGCTAATTTACATAGCAAGCAAGGCTAATTAAAATATAACTAACCAATAGTACATGAGATGGTGACTACTAACCAATGAACATAAATTTAGGTGGGTTTTTACTAATCATGTAACAGAATAAATAAGTTGTAGTTCCTTGGTGTGGTGTGCTAACTTTGTGGAATTATCATCTAGCAAACAACTTTGCGCAAATATAAAATAAATAAATATCTCGGCTCTGCGTGTAAGATGGGCTTATTGCACACTGGGTATTGAACCCCGCTTGCGGGACAACAGTAGCAGCAGCAGCATTAAGACAGCTCAGTGTACAGTTACCAACACTTAGGAAACATAGAATTGCCAACAAAAGTCAGTTCTACCTTCCAACTATTCTGATATGGCAAATTTACCTAAACAAGATGATCATGAGGAATATTTATTCAATACCACAGAGAAAACGTCTGACAAAGTCTGTATTTAAACAGACTACGTTTTCAGTTTTCCTTAAATGCAAGTTAAGCCATGTAACACACATCTAATATCAAGAATTACAATATAATAATAAAAATTATATAATAATTAAAGTTATATATTTTATAGATATTTATTCAGATGTGATGTACAAAGTCACCGTAGTCTAAGTAAATTTATCTTTACAAAATCTTCCTTTTAAAAAGTTAGAAAATCTGTATGATTTTTGTTCTTGGTTTTATAGAAGTCCAACTAAATTACAAAGCACAAATCTGTACCAAAAAGAAAAGCATTACAGAATTCATTCTGGACCTCAGGATAATTTATAATCACCTGAATTTAAAACTTGAAGGTTGTTTACTTTCCTAAAGGGTTCTCAGACTATCAAAACTGAATATCAACAAGACACTTTTTCTTTGTAATGTCTAGAATGAACTCTTAGAAATCCACATGCATAATAATGCTTATATTCAAAAAGCAAAACAAGCAGCTCTCCAACAAAGATATGAAACACTTCTGATTCTTTCAAACCATGGTCAAAGTCATATTATATTTAATATTGATTTCAAATGAAGTGTAGTAAGAATACAATAGCACTGCCAATTTTCTTTTTTAGAAAGGCCCAATCCAACTGCTGCTTTAATTACAAAACTTTGCTTTAAATTTTGATGTCATGGCTTGCAAGCAGAAGTTTTTCTGTCTTTCTACATATGCAAAAAAATCACACATAGCAAACTGCATGTAGAGTCCTAGTACTAAATCTAGTATCTTGCCTGAAGATTTGGTAGGACTATGAGTACTGAAGGCAGTAAGGGATTTGGAAAACCCCACGCATTCCATGGAGAACACTACTACCTGATGTGGGCTAGGCATTGGGAAGTGCCTACCTGCCAAAGAGAGAAAACATACTGTATTTGTAAAATGGGAATATATTCCTGTTATGAGATAACTAGAAAGCTTTAAAATTAACATTAAAAACTAGGCTGTAATAGTACTAAAAATTTTCTCTTTAAGATGAACTTAACCCCCTCACATTACAGCAATTGTGCTACTTGGAAACCTTATTTCAATAACATTCATTTCTCTCTTCTACACAGTATCTATGCCAATAACTTTAGATCCTTGTTTTTCTTTGCAGATCTAAAAACACATTGAATTCGTACTGAACATGAGCTGTTTAAAGCAATCACACTGAAGCTTTCAGGAGTCACATCATTTTTGTAAAAAACCCGGAAGACAAATACAAATAAAACAATGGAACTAACCAGTTTTTGTCTTTAATTGCAGTTGTCCTCTGTTGGGCATATGAGCTCCTCCTCCAAAGACAGCAGACCACATTTTGTTGTTAAGTGGATGAGCCATAATTCTATACAGTTCATTGCTAGAATGTGTTGCTAGGCCATGGATGAACAGACTCAGATAGACTGCAGTTAGAATTTCACAAAGTAAAACGGTGAGACCTGGCTGGGCTTCTTCACCAGCAGAATTCAAGAGACGTATTAGAGCTGTTATACCTGTTTATAAGAAAGAAAAAAAAAAAAAGAAAAAGTACATATGTGTGTGTGAACATACTCTGGATTATCATGGGTATTTTGACTGGCAGCCTACATTACTTGGTACCTTCTAGTGTAGAAAAATTCTAAATTTTAGAGGAAATGGAAAACTCCAGGAGAAAGTGGCATGCTATTTATTTTTAACAGTTTATTATAGCTTTTCAGCTTCATGTTTTGGACAAAAAGTTACAAAGAAACACAAAGAAACTTTTCAAGAATAAGGGTGGGCGAATCATAAAAAAGCACTCAAATTTTGGGATATATCTTAAATAAAAGAGTGGCAGCTTTAATTCAACTCCCTGGTAGTGAAACCCTACAATACAACATTTAGTTACATTACTAACATTAATCTTTCTTCACCCCATGTCTCAAGCTCTCCCTTTTCTGGCTCCTCAATTCTTTCAGCAAAGGGTTAGCTCTTTATTCTCGACTTTTAATCCAGTGCCTCACAGTATATTCCATACATAGCATTCAAATCTTGTACATAAAATAAAAATACTAATGTGGTCATTGACTTTCTCGTGGTGCTTGTTTCACCAGTTTACACTAAGTTGAAATGCTATGTTCTCACTTTACAGTGGTAAAACCAACCAAAAATCACAGGCATCAACTTGAACTATGCATTGTCTGACAAGTGTTCTTTCACTGAAGTATTCAATATCTTGTAGTGTTTTTATGCACCCACAAAAAGTTGTGGAATTTCAGATGTGGCTCCAACTGTGTCACTTTGCGCACATAAGCGAAAATACAAATAGCAGTGGCCAAAGAATTCTGCTTTGGGTCATACACACCCATTTGCACATAAAGCATGTAAAGCTATTAAAAAAAAAGATAAATCAGTTCAAGGTGATGTTACCTATAAGCACAACTGCTAATAATCCCTTGTCTCATTCATCAGAAATTTAAATCTCTAACTAATGAAATAAGGAGAAAACAGATGACAATCCAATTTCTCTCTAAAATCTGTAGGTTCAGTGACAAAATGTTTTGCGGAAAAGAAAAAACAGTATAGCACCAAACACAAAGACTGCTTAAGGTTCTCCAAAAGACTTAATGTGAGATTTTTTTATTGAAAAAACAAATCCCATAATATGAAAGCATATTTCTTGGTTACACTTACATTAGAGTTAGTCCCGTAAACTGAAGCTCACAGACATATACTACATAGCTTACACTCCCTCTAATGTGACCAGTGTAGCTTCATTAGCACAGATCCCAGCACAGAATTACCTGAAGTCCTACGTGGCTTTTAGAGCTACAGAAAACCATAATTCATTATAAACTTCTTATTGTCAGTAGTGTCAAGTTAGTTCAAAAGTTGCACATAAGTTACAATCAGAAATTCTGAGATGGAGCACAAACTAAGATAGCCTTTCAAGTCCTTTTCAAGAGTAAGGAAGTAGAATAACAGTGAGACTGATCTGTTGCCTGCAGGGGGAGCAAGTAGAGCACAGGACCACACTTCACCCTACTTCCTGTTTACTTGCCCTTTACTAGAGCCCCCACTAACATTTTTTAGCAAGAGAAAGCAATATAAATCAACTTAAGTTAGTGAATAAACAGAATTACTAGCTTAGAGCCTTCGAAAAGCAAATAAAATTTTATTGTAAGAACTTATTTTTACCACACAGATGTTACAAATACTACTAGAAAGTCCAGAGCATAGCTACATGCTCTTACAGTGGATCCAGACAATTAAGTTTTCCTTAAGAGGAAAAAAACAAATCAACTCTAGATACCTGGCCACTGAGCAGGTGATGTATTGGGAGTCACTGTTTCTTCTAAGCTTGTTGTTCTTAGAGAATGGCGCTGAGTTAATAGCACTGTCTGATACACTGTTCCAGTGAACTGATTTGCTTGAAATGAGCTGTGAAACAGAAAAGTGGGATGTCGTATTTATAAAAAAAAAAGTTATGTTTAAAACTATTCAAGTGATAGACCTTTCCAGATGTAGGCAGGTGTGAGCACTGCCTTCCATGCACTATCTATTAGACCATCACTACAGTGAGACAGTGCTGACCATTCTCTAAAAAGTACTTTTCATAGACCTTTACCTGTAGCTGTGGCCATCACAAAGACATTGGTAGATGCAAGCAGAGAGTGACGCTGCCAAGGTATGCATTACATATATCTGTAAGACAAAATTTTATAGAACATATTACACTCAAGATTAACAGTGGTTAGTATCACAGTCTTTCATGCATACAGATCGGTAACAGTGGAACAAGCACTGAATATGGAAGATGTAAGCACTTATGGCAAAAATCACTTAGAAAGCCACCTTCTCTTCAGAATTCCTGTCAGATAAATCAATTCATTTTGCAATGAAAGGGATTGGGAAGCACTTGTTCACCCCACCAAGCCATAACCACAGATCAGCTCTAGCTGCAATGTTTTCAGTTAAGAAAGAGCAACATATTAAACCTCTATACAGCAGTTGTAAGTGATTATACCCTAAGAGTAGCAATATGCTGGCTCAGAATAAAAAAGCTTTGCTTCAGAATGAAAGTTATAATGCAGCTTAGTTTTTGATCAATTCTTGTGCAGCTCTCAGACACACACTTAGTATCACACTGATCACTATTTTTACCATAGCTGATACTTTTCTTAATGTATCACAAAACACACTTACAGAGCTAGAGAATCTGTTGATCAAAAACGTTCCGTTAAAAGAATGAGTTTATTATACTTATTTGTCTGTTCCCTCTGAAACAAAGCACAGACTAGGAACTGAGCAATCTCTTGAGCACTCTCTAGAAAACCCTAGTTAAGAGTAAACATGATTTGGGACCTAACACATACAGAACTTCAGGAAAGATTTAACCTAACACTTTAAGTTTGGTTTCCAATACAGTGTGAAATACAGAAGAAATCTTACAGAAACAACTTAAAAAACCAGACTATATTTTACTGTATGAACATACATACTGTTTCACAAGAAAGTCTGAGTTTACTGCACTTTGCTAACAATCAGTTTTTATACTTCGAAACTTAATTTTACTTAGGTCTAGGACTAAAATGCAGAGTTTATCATTAATATAACAGAAGTAATGATCATATTATCATAAAGAAAAATGTGACACTGATCCCGTAGTACAACATGTTTTCCATAACAGATGTCATCTTGGACAATACCCAGTCCTGAGAGAGGCCAATCTGCTTCAGCTTGTTGAACCAGATGCTCAGCAGCTCAACAATAAGTAATAATGAGTGGACATTATTTTAGCCCAAGATAAATACTACAGAAAATATTTGCTCCACAGTTTTATTACTTGTCACTGGTAGGCACACCAGAGAGTCTTCATGCTGTCAGAAAAAGATTCATGACCTCAGCCAACCGGACAATGACAACAACAAACCCAAACAACTATAAAAAAATACACACCTTGCTGTTCTGAGCATCTGGATGAGGTGGCGAATCCAGGTTTATTATGGTATGTAATATATCATGAGTTAAGTTACCAAGATGTAGCAACGGATTAGCCACCACTGTTTTGGCACTAGCTGTGCAAGCAAATAGAAGAGGTATGGAGCTTTGCTCTGGTAGAGGGCTGGATGGTATCTGTATTGACTGCTCCTAAAATCAAGCAAGAAACACACAAAGTGATAGTACAGCTTCCTAAAGAGAACACAAGAACTTTTGAAGGAGGAGAGGGGAATTCTAAACAATAAAAAACTCATAACCTACAGAAAACATAACATGTTAAAATCAGTGTTACATGATTATAAAAAAGGTGCATGCTATAGTAGGAAAACTTCAACAATAATAGGAAACACATTTAAAAAAAAATCTACAACAAACCTGAAGCAGAGAAGACACAAACTAAGCTCCCCCACATACCTGCTGAGATTCCTGCAACAGCAGAATTAATTCCATTCTGACAGATGCCAAACCTCCACCATGAGAGCCATGAAGTATACAGTAACTAAGGAACATTCTTAGGAGAGACTGGTATTTCAGAAGCCATTGACGTCTTCTCTGAAAGTCTTCTTTCTGTAGCATATTTTTTTGCTCATCAGCTAAGTCTTCAGTATTTTCATGTAACGTAGCTTCCTCTGGCATAACACAAATTCCTGACTGTATCTCTTCTACTTCAACGCTATAATCACAGGTCTTTTGAAGAGCTACCACTTCTCTTTCAAGCCACTGATAAAGCTGATACCTCAACTTCCCACCATCTACTTCATAACCAGTGGACAGCGTACGAAGCTCTACAGTAAGAATTTTCAGGCACGCTCTAAACTTCAGCTGTGCTGAAATTATATCTTCTGATGGACTTAGAATATCTTTGTCATCAACTATACTAAAAGATTCTGTGTAGCTAGAACTGGTTTCATATAATTTTTCACTTTTCTTCAAAGGTTTTAGGTCTTTCATTACCAGGGAAGACTCTTCACTGTCATCACTGTCTGACTGCAGTTTCAAGTGTTCATCTTGGAACGCCACACTTGGCTGGCTCCAGTCAAAGGAAAGAGTTGAACTTGAATGTTTTCCTGATGAGCAATCTGAAGATGAACCTAGACCATTCAATACTGGCTGTGACCAATCAACACTGGAAGATGGTTCTTTTGTTTCCAACTCTTTAACTGGAGAAGATGGTGAGAAATCTTTACTAGTATCCATTAAACTAGGGGATCTACAGAATGACTTTGTCCTCTTGACAACTTTCGGCATCTTTGATAACACTTCTAAGGCCAACATAGGACAACCAGCTTTTAGATGAGCATATGCAGTGGTGAAAAACAGCCGTCTTTCGCCTAGGTTGATTTTGTCAGCTAATCCATTTTCTACTGTTAGGCAAATGTGTGTGGAAGATGTATCAGAAGAGCCAAAATGACGTCTCAACAAGAGAGGATGTGTTCTTAAGTAGTTATAGAAGTTAAATACTGCAGGGTTACAACTTGATAAGCCATCTCCATCTGAAAAGATATTGCATCATGAGGAAAATCTACCATTCTGTATGAAATAATCCATCTGAAAAGTTCTAAATTCATCAAAAGGCTATTAGGTCTTAATATTCATTCTATTGTTTACCTCATTGCACCCCCCTTATCACCTTCCTTTGCACCTTTATCATTTGAATATCTTTGGAGGGAGGACATTGCCAAACCTAATCACTACTAAAAAGAGAAGCTTGAGTGGGAGAGCAGGTAAGACCTTTAATTTAAAACAGCTGCCATTTCTTTTCCTTGCAGTCAGGCCAGTTCTACCGCAGTCAGACAGGACCACTTTCCTGCTCAGTTTAGACTTCTTAAGTCTCAATCACTAAATGACAATAAGATGTAACATCTTACTAAAGATTTTTACTTAAAGAAAAAAAGGCTTTTTTAAAACTTTGGAGTACTATTTTTTATTTTGTCTACCTCTTAACAAAAATGCAATTTATAATAAAACTAGGAATTCCATAACATTTATACATATTGGTATCAGTATTACATACAAATAAATGAAACATGTAGCAGTGCAACACCTACACATTTTATTTTCATGTCCAAAACCACGACACAAAAAACCATGAAAATATATGAGCATCAGCACAGGACAATTCACACAGCTTTCAAAGAGTCTAGGTTAGCTGAGATAGACCCTTACTGTTTTCTCCGTCAGGAGTTATGGCACGACTAGCTAAAGATAATAGGAAAACGTACATGAAAAAGCACCTTTTAAGTAAGAAAATAAAGCAAAACACCACAAACCACTGAACTGACAAAAGAAGAATTAGTAAAATTTAAAATTGATTTTACACCAGAGGACATGACCAAGATGCAAACAACTGAACACTATATCCTTCATTTGCTCAAAATTATCCCGAGGCGTGTAACTTCTACTGAAAGCAGTTTTCAAAATGAATTATGCAACTCTGGGGATTTGAGTCTTCATTTATCCTCATCAAGTTTCTCTCAGCAGCCGGGACTGAAACCAGCTAGCATGCTAACTACCAGGAACTTGAAACATTTACCTTCCTTGAGAACATTAGCTTAGGAAATAATACAACTGATTCTTATATCCTATAAAGCCAGCAAGCAAACAGGGAAAAGAATCCCTTTAGGAGACTTACATGCTATTTCAGGCATCATGTGGGCCTCCTTGTATCACATTAAATATCAAAATCTTTTCTATGGCAGTTTATCATTCTGGTCAACCATTCTTGCCAAGGACTAAAAGCTACAAAACACCATGTCTTCCAGACTTTCCTATGTAACTGTACAATCAGAAATTTCTTCCTAGGTTGTGATGGAGTCAAATTCAGTAATGAAGTTAATTTGTCTCCATCTTTAAGCTGCTGCTGGATAAACAGCTGCATCACTGCCAGGTTGTTCTCATTAACCTGATATTCACATACTTAAAGGTTAAATTAAGTATCCATTCATGGGATACAGGATAACACCACCACAGTCACCACATTTACTATAAAAACCACGCCTTGCTACAGCAAGCTATTTACTAGCAATGGTGAGCAACAGTACCTACACTTTAAGAAACTACTACTTAAATGAACAAGTAGCTAAAACCAACCTAACAGGCAGAATACTCATATTCTTACCTCCATCTTCAGCAGAATGTTTAATCAAAGTGTCAAGAGCCTTGCTATAATCATCCAAAATCCAGTAAGCCATACTTCGCAGAAAAGGGTCACAGTGCATGTTTCCTGAACTCTCTTTTGCAGCAAACACACTTCCCAAAATTCTCTTCTGTAGTACAGATTTGTAAGTACTAGAAACTTCAAACTCTGACTCATAAAGTCTTGATATTACAAGAGCCAATTGAATGTCATTCAGTTTTTCAAGGCAGACCTAATTGAAAAGAAATACATTCACAAGACCAAACATTATCATTTCTGCTCTGGTTAAAATTATCACAAGTCAGGAATTGACACAAATCTGTTCAGACTGAGATAAGTAGGTCTATCAATTCCATAAAAAATTAGCAGGAGCTACACAGAATAGCTGTGGCCAACTATTATATGCAAGATCTGATCTGCAATTTCTTCAGTTTAAGTCTGACATGACAATACATCTTTGAAATCAATTGGCTTCAATAAATCATTGTCAGTGTGCACGTGGCACCTCTTGAAGCTGGATGTTTTGGTTACGAAGCTTTACAGAACAAATCCTTCATTATCAAAGAGCTGAATTTCCTCCTTTTCAATTCAAACAGACCCAGAAAGTAATTTTTTTTTGTGAAGGGATTCTAGGAGCCAACCCTCATCACTGCCAGAAAGCCTTCATTTTCAGAAGAACTTCTAATGAAACACTATGTTGTCTTCAGACACAACAGGGCAGACAATCTGAAAGCAAATTAATGGTAGGCAGGCCTCAGTATTATTAGGGAGGAATGAACCATGGGACTTTTTAGTGTCACTCATATGAGAGATAAAAGAGAGAAACAAAATGTAAAGATCAAGGATTTGTATTTGTCATTAACTTGGGGGGGTGGGGGAAGGCAGCAGGGAGGGAAAGCACAAACAAACCAGAATCTTCAGGGGTCATACAAATGCAAAATGCAACTCACATTCAATATATTTGTAAGTTGGGACAATGCAAGTCTTAGACATTAAAAAAAAGGCATTATTTTATTACCTCCACGGCATCTTTTAAGTGTCCTGCCAGCAAGAAAAATGCTGCAGAATGTTCAAAACGCTGTTTGCCAAGCAAAGAAAAAGCATTCTTTAATGCTGCTTTACGCCATCTGTCCTCAGTAAAGTTGTTGCCAAAAAACTGTGTCATTTTAGTATCTTTTTGAGACCTGCAGATTGAACATAATTGATAAAAATATTATATAGTTTACTAGGTGCCTTCTTCATTTCCTCGGATGCCAGTAGCATTTTACACAGATCTTTTCATTAGGGAATGCAGAGGCTTTCGTCACACTGGGAGCATAGTAGGCTTCATATTTAAAAACAACAAAAACTTTAGTAAGTAGAAAAATTACTGGTGTTTTCAGTTAACCTGATACAAATACAGAAAAGGTCGTTTTTCCCAGGTGAGCTCTTAAGAGCAAGTGACAATACAAACTACTTTTTTAAGTTTGCAATGTTATATTATGAAACACCAGTTTGAAACACAGACTTAATTCAGTCTTCTGAACTTAAGCTAAAATTTATGACAATAAGCACTCTTCTAAAAGACAGCCATGTCATTCCACACACTACACTGGTAGTCCTCAAAAGTAAATCAGAATTAAGCAGTGATTGAAATTACAGTAGATTTGAGAGTAAAACCTAGAGCATCTACATTCAGAAACAGCAACTAAATTACCTCAGTAAACGCAAGCAGCTTAAAAACTACCTATTCAATGTAGTGACTAATTTATAAATCATATCTCAGCTTTCAATGGTAATATTTGTGGTGCTTTTGGATTACCACCACATTCAACTTTTTTCCCAAAATTATACCAGACAGTATAAAACTCCACATCAGAGCTTGCATGTCTCCTACCTGTATAATCCCCAGATCACAGCCTTCTTTTTCATTGCGAGGTAAAAAATGGCTGCATCAAGTGGATCATTGTTTCGCTGAAAGGCTGCTTTAGCTACCTGTGAAGACAGTTCAACAGCAAAAAAACCCCCCAAATTTAAATGACTCTTAAATGGGATTCTCGTTGCTTCTGGTATCCTATGCCCCATAGAGCTTGGAAGTTCTTTTAATATAGGTTGCCTCCTCCCACTATGAGTCTGATATAAGAAAGCATGAAGATACCACAGCTTCAACCCTGTGTTTTTGTTTGATGACATTTAGCTAATGCTTTTCCAGTTCTAGAAGATTTTTAGCAGATCAAATGGAAATGCCTACATCTGAAATCAGTTCCTGAAATCATAACAAAATTAATTTATTAGTTGCTCTGGTAATCAAAGGACAGACGGAATCTTGAAGAACAGGCTGGGACCAGTCACAACAGGACAAGAGTTGTTTACAGGAGATTACTTTTGGAGGTTGGAAAGGAAAAAGGGGTAAGTGGCAGCAAGAATAGTCCAAGACCCATATAAGGTAACCTTAAATGCAGGCCCAGAATACTTGGAATTTTTATATGCAAGGCAGGTAAGTCTCCTAAAAAGTG
The DNA here is from genome assembly GCF_000737465.1 of Haliaeetus leucocephalus. NCBI lineage: Eukaryota > Metazoa > Chordata > Aves > Accipitriformes > Accipitridae > Haliaeetus > Haliaeetus leucocephalus. The sequence continues at coordinate 759,843 of NW_010972594.1, forward strand.
ATGATTAATTGCTTAAGATTGAAAAGTAAAAACAGAGACATGCATTTTACCACTTTGTGCTTTGTAGTCAAAGTATCTTGTGCATGTCATTTTCTAGCTCAACACACTTGGCTTTTCCAAGAGCTTAAAATAAGTGATAATTTGGTTAGGCTTATTGCCACATCTGTGGTGATTAAAATACATATTTAAAAAAACAAACCTCAAAACCACCCAAGCCAAAATAAAACAACAGAAGGTTTTATTATCATGGATATGTATCAATTTGCAAGACAGATGTACAATATCTTAGTTGACCCCATTTCTGATAGGTTTCTAAGGAGAACCTTCTTCCATAACTTGTTTCCTAATTTTGCTATAAAAAACACTATATGCTCAATCTATATCTTGAGCATCCACAATAAGCACTGTGCACTGCCACCTTCAAAATGGAGTATCTAAAATACCAAAATGTACTTTACACGAATTTGAAACCTGAAGTACTAAAAAATCCCCAAAGTTAAAAATACAAAAGTTCATACTCATACAGCAAACTGTATGTACAAAAAAACATAGCATGAAACATTCAGAAACACTGAACTTATCTAAGAATTTAAAGCTACATAAATAGAAACCAAACACCAGAGGACAGCTGTTAGAAAAAAGTTTCTTAATTTTGTTTCAGAATGCTATGTTTACCTTTTCTATGCATTTCCGCAGGCTATGGATATTTCGAACCCACCATCCTATACCCATAGCTCTGAGTTCTGACCATGATGGATCTCCTTTCTGCACTGCAGGGAGCATGCTCAGTAGTTCTTCTTCTGCTACTGAATGAAAAGCCCAGGCAAAATGACTAGTAGATAAGCCTGCATGATAAGCCATTAGAAGAGAAAAAAAAAAAGAGAAAGAAAAAAGAGATTCACTAAGAAAATAATCTGGATTCTCAAGTCAAGGGGGTGGGAAAAGCAGAAGGGAAGAAGGTTGAATTGTTTATTTGGGATTTCTAAGCACATTACTGATGAGGCAACAGAAATTTAAGAACATTTGTAAGCAGTATATACCAAGTATTAAAGAAAGCTCATACAAATGAAAACATTTTTTCACCTGCAAACTCTTTATGTAAGTTTGCAAAGAACGGAGTTACTGACTGAAGCTCAAAATATACTTATAGCATATGGCATTAAGACTAGCCATGATACAAAGTGCAACACACCAATTAAACTTTACAAAGTTTTGAAAGGTAGGTTCACTATTTTCACTTGCATTAGAAAATGCGAAGTTTCAGATAGTCACAGTAGAAAACAGGTCTGAGGAGAGAGATACAAAAGAAAACTGGAAAGAAAATTCACATGAGGAAGATAGCAATTACTAAACAGCAGCATAGCTGGCTATGGATAATTGCAACTCTAGTTAGCGCCAGGAGATGCTTCTTTGCACAGAGGCACGCTCAACTGCATCTCTGCAGATGCGTTGGAGGCATTTTCTTACTCTCACCAATTTCTGAGCTCAGCGGAAGCAGAAGTATCTTAACTACAAGTATTCCATCAGAGTGCTAACTCAATGGTACTCTGTTGTGGCAGTCCTGGCAAATTCCAATCTCTGATGCATCTGAGGGGTGACAAGCCATGAGATTGGAAATACCATCAACTGTCATGATGACTAATGAAAGGGCAAAGCAGCAATCACAGCCAGTCCTTTAGATTTGATTAGGCCTAGCCAAACCTATCTCATTCTGTCATCTGCAGTATCAGACTGGAACTACTTAAAACTATTCCAAAGAAAACTATTTGAAATAGTTCATTGTATAATCACAGTAAGCATATTAAAAAACATTTCAAGTCTGAGTAGACTGTAAGATATTTTTTTCCAAGTATGTACTAAAAAACCTAAATATGTACTCTATTTTCTACTGAATTATTTCTGCAGAAGGTTATTGGAACAACATGGTACTAGGAGTACAGAAAAAACAGTTCTTTTGGGGAAATAGAAAAAATTAAGAGTAAAAAATTGTTAGAAAAAAATCATTTCTGTTTCAAGGCCTCTATGTAAAATAAACCTGACATTTTCTGCTCTGGCATACAATCATATTGAACTTTTTTTTTAAAAAAAAAACGAACAAAATAACTCATTGATTCTGCAGAGGCATGTCAACAGCACAGCAATCATATGTACAGCTACATCACTAAGATTCACCTCATCTAAAAAAACCACATCAGTTACCTTGGTGAAGCAGTTGAGCTCGATGTACAGGAGGAAGGGAAGTTGTTAGAAACGTGTGAAGCCGAACAGCTAATAAAAATTTTAAACCGCACTCATCAAGAGTTTCTCCACCTGGAATTAAATAGTTTTATATGCACTTTAGAGAAACTACTATAAGTAGCTATTGGGTGTCTTAACAGAAGAAATACTTTACAATTCTGTGACTACTAATGCTTTAAACTCATAAATATAACAGCTTAATTCATAATTCTTCCCTTCAAGGAAGGGAAAGAGGAAAATTTCTAATACAAAAAGTTTTGAAATTTTTTGTTCTTAATGCAAGAAAGAGAAAAAGTGTTATCATATTAAAAAAATCCATAAACTTATTTCTCCGTTTCTCTACATAGTGCAATAAACATTGGCACTTAAGAAAGTTGCCTCTTCAAAAGTGAATTAGAAACAATTATGGTATGTGGACTGATGGACTAACACTAGCATTAACAGTTAACAATACAAAATTTGATTTTATGGAAGTCTGAAGTCTTGAAACTTTAGTTAAACAGTAAACACTGTGATGGCACAGTAAATACAGGCTATAATATGAAATAGAACTATGACGTGCTTTCATAAGCCACAAAAATGTTCCAAAATAGGAACTAGTCCCCACAAAGTTTGTGAAGCACAGTAGTGCATTTAACCTGGAAGAGACAACTTACCCTGATTTCTGTCTCTGCTTTCTCCAATGTCAGTACTGGTAGTAGCAATTGTATCTGCCAAGGCCATCAATGACATTTGCTCCATCCTAGTCAGACCTGGCAAGCTTGAATGAAGCAAGTGACGAGAAAGAACTTGAGCATGCTCTGGTCCAAAGTAAGTTGGGCTATATTGAGAAAGATCAATGACTTTCGGTTTCGAACTGTCTTCATCTGCATCAAATGTAACAAGTTCATCTGCACTTATAACAGTATTTTGAAAAAGATCTTCATAATTGTCATTGGTCTTATCTTTTTTATTTTGACTGTTTTGATTATTAGACTTCTCTGAACAGGAATAAGATGAATCATCATCTGCAGCAAGCAGAGCATACAAAGGCAATGGTGGAACAGAGTCTATTTCAATATAGTCGGTACTCTCTGTTTTGCTGAATGTTTTGGGATCTCTTGCAGTACTTCCACTAGCACTGATGGTCAGAGATCTGAGCCTCTTGTCATGATTAGGTTCAGATTCATTTATAGCAACAACTTCTCCCGCAATGCACTTCACCAGATGGGACAGAATGGCTTTTGCTCTACGTACTTTACCAAGATCCATGAGTTCCAACAGTTGATATGGATGGTACTGAGGTAAAGTGGGAGATAATGTATGAGCTGCTTCAAAAAGACCAGAATCTTCCATTTCCATAGATAGATCACTAGCAGATCTTTTCCCACTAAGTTTCTGTGCAAGGCTGGTCATAGATCTGGTCAAGGTTCGCTTTGGTGGATGCAGACCTGAGGCAGCTGACTGGCTTTGTTTCATTAAGCTAGTTATGCATGGTGTACTTCCACTGCAGGAATCTGTACTAGCTAGTTCCTGCTTGGAAGGAGTCTGCCACTGAGAATAAACGTGCATTTCACAATCCATTCCAACTACAAGAATACCATCACGCACCCAAGACAAGGAGACTGGAAAAGGAGGTGACCCCTCTACAGATGAAACCAAGTCGACACAACGCAGCAGAACAAACCTAGAAAGGGTTGTAGCCTTCGTACTGCCACTATGGGAGATTGCTACAATCTCCTTACCATTTTGTTCTTGCGTCTTCCCAGACAGCTGACCAAACATATAAAGTTTTGATCCAATTCCCACTGTTAGAATATGTGAACCATCTTCCCTAGACATCCAGTCTAAGTGTACCAAGTGCTTAGTGCTGGGCATAATATTCCCACCATGAGACAGAGAAACATCTTGTCTGTTATATGCCACTAAATTACTATCAATACTAACACCAGAGTCTAATATGGTGCCTATCTCATCTAAATGAAGAGTCTGTTCTAGAATCCAGGAAGAACCCCCTGTAGACTCACATTCAAAAATACCAACATGCATTATAAAATCGTGAGGAAGATGACTATTTTTAGATGTTACCTGCTTGTATGCTACTGCTAATCTGTTTGTGTGTGCACAGCTAACTTCAGTTGGCCTTCCTGGAACATTAATAGCACTACTACTAAGAAATCCATCCTCAATCAGTAATGGCCATTCTTCCCATACATATGTAACATCACTACATGCATTATATTCTGGCATGGAAGAAGCTGATGATTCAGTGGTAACTCTGCATCTCCAGAATCGAACTTTTCCATCAGAGCATGAAGTAGCCAGCAGATACGGTGCACGACAGACAGGATATATGGAAGAAGAACTCAGATGTCCTAAAATTAAATGAAATATACTTTTACTGGAGGAAATACTAAAAAGCAAGCAAAAAGATTAAAGATGTTTTTATTCAGTTATTTTATTATTCTGAAACAAAAAAAATATTAGCACTTCCTCACAAAGAGAGTTGTTTGCAGGGCTTCACAGAGGAGACATGACAAAAATACTATGAAACCATTTTACCCTTTGTTTCTATTTCATGCTCTAGAGGGGAGTCAAATTATATTATTTAAATCTGGATATTAATAACCATCATCTCTCCCATCAAACAGACATTTCCCATTCAGAAATCTAAAAATCTTTTAAATATTTTTGGAAAGACTACTGATGGAAGCCTTAAAATTTAAGTACAGATCCTACAAAAATTTTCATGACAAAAAAACAACTTTGTGTTTCAATAATTGCTTTTATTGCAAGAATTTTGAATTCAATAAATATTATACCTTAAGTAAAAGCTTTATTTTAGTATTAGTTCCAGGATCAAGATAAAAAGTCAGGGGATCAAGTTTTAGCAAACCTTTTGGATCCACCTACAGGCTTTTAAGTTTAACAACAAATACCAAACTTACCATTACTTTGTTTCTATTTAAGACCAAACTCAGAAAGGCAAGGATTCCTTGTTTTATTCTTTAAAAAAAAATTACAAACCTGCTGATGGCTTTACACTTATTATCTCTACTCCTTCTGGCAAATTCAACTCTTGACTATACACCATTTTGGAAGACAGAGTAAGCCAGCTGGTGCTCTGAAGGTTTGCTCTACAGGCCTGATACTTTTGAGTGAAAGGTGATTGGATCTTCTCTGGATCTGGTGAAGAATACAATTCTTCTGTTTGTGTTGCCACTTCAGGTGTATTTGGATCTATCTTTTCATCTAAAAAAAGTTTACATTGTTAATTTTAAAAAGTCAATGATTTCTTTTAACCTAAGAAGTAATTTTACTCACATTAAAATGAAAGTAAAATTTTAAGTTAAGTTTTACATGTCTCTTTGGAACTTTTAATGAAATGCATTCCCATATTCAGATTTAAAGAGAAATGCTGGCAAAACCCAGATTAAATACTTCTGAAAATCTAGAACTTCTCAGAAGTTATAGCTTTAAACTCTTCAGAATTAAAACAATCAAACTGTAACCAGAAAGGCCAAAAGTGCAGATGACAGGTATGTATGTCATTATCCATGGAAATTACCACTTCATGAAGCACAAAATACCTGCAGCTAGAGAAAATTAAATGAAGACCTCCCTGTCTTACCTTACAAATTGGGAAAATGTATTTTTAAGCAAATATTAACAAAACTTTTCTGAAAATGTAGGATCTCAGAGATTATGTGATACAGATGCTTCATTACTTTTTTTTTTTTAAATAAAACTCAACAGTTGAAGTATGAATTTGATGGATTTGGAACATGAAAATTGACAACAGGTTGGTTAAAAAGCCTTATCAGTAATACCCTCACCATAAGTAGAACAGAAAATTTGGATCTATAGTCTTCTCACCAGCTTATAAACTAATTGAAATAATGCTTCAAATAAACGAAGAAATTCTGCCTTTGAAAGCAGCAGTAAGACAAATACCAATTTGGTTTAAATGACAAAAACATGTATTATAACATATTAACCTCTGTTATGTGGTGAATGCCAGACTTGTTTTCTTAGTATCTTCAAATGTTAATGGAAAATTACTGAAGTATATCTTAGCTTACTTAAAAGTTTTATAGGTTTTGTCATAGTTTGGTAGTCTGAAAGAGAACCAGATTTCAGAACTTCAAAATTGTTCAGAATTGTAGTTGTATCTCTGATGTTTAGGTGCTTCAGACTACAGTCCAATTTAGAACTTATGCATAAACTCAAAAATCGCAGAACAAAAACTTCTGAGAAGCAAAACATCTGAACTGTTAGGCTGTAATAAAACCAGATAAATATATTTGCCCTTAGAATGCACAAAAAATACCAAACTTTGGGCTCACACTGAACTCAAAATCTTCAGTATTCTGAAGATTAAGTAATCAAGAAAGAATGGGTTGTGATGAAAGCTTGTAATCAAAGAATTGCAGATTCTTTTCAAAAAGCTGAAATACATTTTAGAATACACTGAATAGCAGATATATTTATGAGATGGTGGCTTTTTTTTTTTAAACAGAGACTACAAGATAGAAACTTACCTACTGAGACAGGAATTGACTTCAAATGTAAATGCCACATATGTAGTAGTGAATGGTTGTGAGTATACTCTATTACTATCAAGTAGAATTTTTCAGAGAATCCAGTCTGCTGGTTTCCTGATGAAATTCAAAACAGGAAGATTGCAGGGGTTATTCATCTGAAAGCAGAACTACATTTTGCTGGCTAGCAAACAATCATATTAAGCTATTGCAAACTAATAGAGAAATACAATGGTCTGACTACATCCAACTCTGTTACATTAGTTTTCTCAGTATTTTATCACAGGCAATTACCACTACAATTATAGGTACACATATGAAGAACTGCCAATGTTTCCTTTTAGAGAGGACAACATATTTGCCTGAATTTGCTGTGTTTAAAGTTAAATCCCAGAATGTACTCTGAGCTCTACATCTTTGCCTTTTACATGCTTGTTTCTTAGAGTTTCTTAGCTATTTGTTACTGGCAACTGTAACAGTTAAGACAGTGAGCTAGACAGAGGTTTGGCCTTTAACGTATAAAAAGTACACAAGTTACATCTAGAGAAGAAATGCCATGTCAACAGTTGGGAAAGTCACAGCCTGGTCTAATGGATAGGCTCATCAATCACAACTGAGCCAGACTGACCATATAGTCTGGAATGCACAAGAGGTACAATGCTTCTGACTAACAAATTATTTGCTATAGTTTCACCCCAAGAAAAGATGACATGAATTTAGGATCAGTTGAAGCCCATTTCTGGAGGGTGCACCCTGCCATTCTCCCTCTTTAAACCAAAGACGCATTAGGACCAAGAAGGAATAGTTAGTTTAGTGACCATCTTTCCTCCACAATTCCTCCAACCCCTCTTTAGGTGTGCATCTATGTAAAACATGATCAAGGATAAGCTGTATTTGCCCTGTGGGTTTGACATTGGGTTGCTTATAGTACTGGGAAAAAAAAAAAAGAACAAATCTGCTTGTGTTTTTCAAAAACAACATGAGCTAAACACTTATCTGCTTTATTAAAGGGGAAAGAGTGGGTTTTTTTAAAAACTAAGGAGCTGAAAGTACTAGAAAATACCTCCAAATTACAATGTATGCAAATGATATGCTTCTAATTTACAGTTTTTCAGAGGGTCCATTTAGCCCTATTTCTTACACAGCAGCAATCCATATAGACCTTCAGAACACATACAGATGTATACAGTTGCCCTCTTCAAAGATCAAATAGTTTCCATATTTCTTCCTTTCTGTTTATCATACTCGACATGCAAACGTACAACAAACTTATGCTGTAGAGTAGCACTTCTTTTTGCTCTCTATTTTGTTCCTAATTTTCAACATCGCATTTACATTTTTTGACCTCTACTGAGATTTGGGTAGACATTTTCATAGATTATCTTCATTACTTCAAATCTCTTTTTTGACTAGAAACAGCTAATTCAGAGTTGATCACTATGACTATACAATTCAGGTAATACTTTCCTAGATATCTCCCTTTTCTTCTAACAAAAATAAATTTTGTTTACCAAGTTATTACGCAACATTTTGACACTGTTCACAAGTTTGCTTCCTTTTGTTCAGCATTCCCTTTACTACTGCAGATGACTTGGTATCACAAACTTTACTCTGACCCTTTTTTTCCACGTTATTTCACTGGAACAGAACAAAACAAAATTGAGATGCCTATATAACACAACCACTGACCCATTCACCAAGGAAAACCAATTATTTATTCCAGAGCAATTCTGATCTGCTCTGATCTACAAATCCACACACTACTCACAGTATTATATTTTATTGTTGTGTTTTGGGGTATTTGTTTAGCTTGTCATTTATTATACCACACAAGGCCTGGTGAAGCAGCATTTAGCTGATGTAAAGGATGAACATCCATCTTGAAAGCATGCAGTAAGCTTTGTCTATGTCATACCCTACAGCTACAGCTCCACATTTAAAACCCCTTCCCCCTCATGCAAGATAGGTATCTGCAATAGAATGCTTAATGCAGCACACGATGGGTATCTCATGATTTAAGCTACTTTATCTCAAATCTGGTTGCACACTACTCTTAAAGGAAGTGCAATAACCATGAGTTTCATTAGACTAGATTTTGTTCTTTGGTATATAAAGATCTCAAAGTTATTTGACCTCAAAATGCTAAAAGCTGTATAACAAGTTCTTTTTCTCTGTGGAATGAAAAATATAATACTTTGTCTTCAATATTGTGTGAAAAAGAATTCTTTACCAGAGTCTGATAAATTGTTCTTCTTTTCCTTCTCCTGGTTATTTAAAATGAAGTCTTCTTGAAAGACATGGAATAACTGTGTTTTCCTGCCATGCTAAGAAAGTAAAAACATACACAAGAAGTGAACATCATGGAGTGTACTGTTTAAGACTGCTCTCTAACATGGGAGTTTTAACTTGGTAAGTTATACGCATTAATAAAATGTTTCTCAAGAAAATGCACCTTCATTACTCACATTCTTTTCATTTACAGGTACTATGAAACCAAAAGCAAGTATATGTCAGAATCAATCTTTAAATACCTCACCTTTACCTGATGGAGAGCTACAAGTATAGTCGTTATTAACACTTTTTAAACAAGCTAATTACGGTATAAAATGAATACAGAAAAAGATCTTACAAGCTCTGTGATAGCATCCAGTTCAATGATACACCCTGGGCGAGCTGTAGATTGCTGACTTATGATGTTAAAAACTTCACCAACATATTTCTGTTTAAAAAGAGTCAGAGGGATGGTCTTGTTAACTCAGTTTTGTGCATTTCAATAGCACAGCCTACTAGGTAGGTAAAATATCACTAAGCAAATGTTAACTAAAGCATTAAATGTACGCTGGTTACAATCCACCAAGAACACAGATAACATTCCCAGTTTTACCAAAAGCCACATTGTTTTTGATGGCTGAAAGGTGATAAGAACACGTGGAAAGCCTTCTTTCCCCAAGCTGCATTGTCTTGTCAACTTTTCCTTAGTACAGACAACGTGCGCGCACACATAGTTTCTTGCTCTGTTATTACTCCTTGTAGTGCAAATGTTTCAGAGATATTTCCCAACCAAACATTGACCTGCCTCAATATGCAGAGTTTGAGATTAAATGGAATGCAGTATGACTACAATGCTAAAAAGCTTTACCATATTTGTTTCTACAAGCAGAGCTAAACTACCATAATCTGTTAAATTGTCAGCAACCAGATTAGTCAGTTACCAACAACTCTGAAACTAGTGCTGCTGAATGAAGTTCCAACCTCCAAAAACTTGAGACAGCTTTTCACTTACGGAAATTTCTGGATTGGAGAGCTCACACAAAAGTTTCTTAGCGTCTATTACAGCTTGATATAATCTCAAATGCTGTCCATCACTAGCCACAAAGCAAGCACTTGGAGAATTACAGTATGCACCTGAAAAGTAAGAATGCAAAAAGTGCTCAAGTATTCAAACACCAGCTTGCTTCCTTTTTTTTTTTTGCAAGAGGCAATTTTGAAGTTATGAAAGAAAACAATATAGCATAACAAAAATTCTCTCTTGTTAATTTCTGTTCACAAGCAAGAACTACAAAATTTAATGCTGCACTCAGCAACCAAATCAAAGTATATGAAAGGAAATGAGAATCCCATTTGCAAACCAGAGCAAAATCTACCTTTGCTTTTAAGTGTTCAACACACTCTGAAGTATGCACTAGCATCCAAGAACTTTACTGCATTAGCTCCTAAAATATCAATGCATAAAAAAAGGTGGAAGAACACAGCAATTCTTCACACATAAATAAACAATTTCCAAGTATCAGCAACTTGGAAATTTGTGAAATAAAGGACCCATACTTAATTCCAATGCATTCAAGTATACCTACATAATCTAATAGCATTATTAGGCTACATCACTTTTATTCTAGAACACTTCACAAATCAGGAAATTAAACTCACCAAGGCAATAGCTGGGTATAAGTGTGGGCAGCCATGCAACATTAGAAAAAGCTGACACATGGAGAGAATTGATCCGAGCAAGTTCAGAAACTCCACCAGAAAAGGACAAAGGCCCAACAGGGTCAACTCTCCAAAGAATAAGTTCACTGTAAACCGCATTGGGATCCTGGGATGTTACATTCGCATTGCCTTTACTCTGAAGTCTTACTTGTGACTCCTGAGACTTTAAAGAATCATTTGCCTGTTTTGCATTCTCAACATCTGGTGAAATTAGAGCATTGTGATGTGAGGTTGTAAGCAGCAGTGGTAATACCGAGTGGCAAGCCAAGTCATTAAGATGAAAACGGTGACCACAATATCGGGATTTATGTGATATACTGAGTACAGTTGAAAAAGCAGATTCCTCAGCAAAACTCACTAGCCACTGGTTCAATGACCCATCTGCATGTTTGGAAATCATCATAACATTAGGTGTGAAGATACTTAGTTTTAAACTGTTGGTTGATTTACTGTGTCCAGAAGAGATTAGCATAGATGAAGATCGTGTAAGGCTAGGAGGCTTTTGTTTGCCTTGTTGAATAGCTAAGTCAACATTTTTGGTACAAGCATACATCACTATACTTCTGCAAAGAGAGTTTGCATCACCCGTCGGAAATGCCACAGGAATTCTTGAGACAAATGACACCTGGAATTTTAGGAAAGGGAGAAAGAATAAGTACTAAAGTTGTTTTCTCATCATACTTCTCACTGAATAACAAAGCAGAATACAGAAAAAAATAAAGTACCTGCACCTGGCGAAACATGCCGGGCTGGTATTCATCTAGCCAGTCCACATGCCATATCAGCAGTGAACCATCCATAGGATGTATACTGAATAGCATGTCAGCATTTTTACTCCATTCAGAAAGTAGTACTTCGATCTCGTGATCAATAATAGCCGTAGATAAAGGAACAAGGCTTGAATTTGGAACAGTTTTCTCATCACCCAGTTCCTTCTTTTCTTGGTTTCCTTTTTGTTCATCTCCATTTTCATCAACTTCTAGAACACACAGATATATATATGTATTATATTGAAAAGGAGAAGTATAGCAAGCAGTGTTATGCAGGCATTGGAGTACCTTTCAGACCTTTTATAAGCCACTCATATAGGCACAAATTTAAAATTATGAAAATTTTAACCAGAAATCCTCTAGTGGACCTCAGTCAATGAATAACAAACCAAAACAGTTTATATTGGACTTTAATTTCAAATACTTTCATTTTTCCCCATTTTATATAAATTTTTGCATGCATAGGCAGAACAAAAGCAGTTATCTCCAAACTGTATACATTTAAACTAATTTACTACATTATGTTATAGAATAGAGCTATTTAAATTAGGTGTACATTAATATTTAGAAAAGAAAGTTAATTCTAAGGTTGCACCTGCTTCCTTAAAAATGTTAAAATAACACACTTTCATGCAAAGGCCTCAAGGTCAGCCTAAGTAAATGATACAGCTTTCAGTATAAATAACTCAACCTCTGGAACAACTACGGACAAATTTAGAATTTCTAGATACAGATTTCTGAAAGTCACTTAGGTACTTCCAGTGTAAGGGAAGGAAATGCATAGAAATGCTACTATAATCTGTCTGTATCCTTACATGTCAAGTTGCCCACCTCTTACTTCACATGAAAGAACATTACAAATTACTTTGTAAAATGAAAGCCATTTGTCTATTGTAAGACTTCTACCTTCTTCTGATCTGCCATCCATCTGATTAGATTCCTCAGTGTTAGTCTCAGGAGAATGATGTTCAAAACTCTTTTTAAGTTGTTGCAAAAATACTTCCATGGATAAGGTAAAATGAAGTTCTTTATTGTTTAGCCAGTGCACAACAAAAGGTCCACTTCTTTCTTCATTTTCACCAAGACTCAGAGATGTGATAGAAGGGAGTAGAGGAATATCTACCAGAAAAAGATGTTGACATTTTGAAAACCAAGTAGTTTGGTCAAAAAATAATTTCAGAAAAATTGTTTTTAAGCAGAAACCCTACCATGAAAAAAAATATGCTAAAGGTATTGCCACCTGTCATTCATTTCACCAACAACATTTACTTTCAGTATAAAATTGCACAACTGCTACCACAAGAGATGTTCCACAGACAGGCTCTTTGGTATGCTTGCATTAGGATTACAGTATGGCCCTGCACTGCCAGATCTTCATGATGTAATACTGTCCGTACAGGTTAATTTACCTTGTCTTTTGCTACTACAGCTCAGTACAAACCAAGTTATTTAAGCATAATTTCCCAACACTTAGTCCACAATGGAGGCTGCAGTAGGCACACACTGTAATGAAGGACCACATATGACAGGGCTTACACTAGCAAAAACTAGTACAGTGACCAGATGACAACCTCTGTAACACCATCACATCAAGCCAGGATTTCTGATTCCTATAGATTCCGTTATTGTTTCACATTGCCCTGTGATGCTACTTGGTGTCCCAGATGGCCATGAAAAATAAAGCAATAATCACAAAGTATGTGACAGAAGCAAGTATCAGACTGCTGCCATCTAAATCAAGAGTGGCTAAAAAGCAGCTAGGTGATTTACTGCAATTTCCTCAAATGAGCCATACAGCAACATGCTTAAAGCTCAACCTGCATTTAATTCCCACCTTGAAGTCTCCATATATATTCTGATCTCCTTCTGCTCCTTATTTATGTAGCATCACTTAAATTCCATGCCCTGGAGACAAAATACTTCTTACTCCAATTCTGGTTTTATTTTCAAAGCCAATGATGGCTTTGAATTATTCACCCTCCAGTCTAGCCTAAGAAAATGGTAACTGAGAGCACACAGGACCACCAGGACTACCAGTAATTTTGTTGTGGGGAGGAGACACAGCAGGGGAAAGTGGCAGAGGAGCATGGAATATTTAATACAGTCCATCTTCCTAAAGAGGCCAACTAATGCCAGTCTCAAAAATACCGTAATATATTTGGCAAAAACAGAACTTGGAGGGAAGAATTCTGTTGCCCTCTCTTTGGAAGACAAAGCTACAGTAAACGTGAATAAGAAGGTGAAATAGAAAGATGATGTTTCAGATTATAAATTTAACTACTTTGAGTATATATCAAAAGATTGCTAAAGAAATCAGTTTTCTTACCCATTCTCCTACCTCAAAACTAGCAACTTCTAACTGATGCCCAGCTCTGCACAAAATCCTTAGTGAATTTCTATTTGCTTCATAAATCACATTCACTCTTTCCAGAAAACTTCTAAGGTTTTTGGGTTCAATAACTTCTTCTGGCTTTGCCTAAAGACAATTTTGTTCTAACAACCACTGCTTATTCCTTTCACTGAACTCCACCCAGGCTAAATACCAGTTTAAGTAAGACCCTAGTATAAAAGGTCTGAAGGATTTTGTTGCTTTAAGAAAATGAGTTTCAAAATTAACAACAGAACACAAATAAAATAAAAATTTAAAAGACATTTATTCTTATATATGACAGCATTATTCTTCTTCAAAAAGTGAAGTGAATGACAGATAAAGCTGCTTTGGCCTTAGTTTTTATCAAGTACTCCAAATGTTGTAATAAGGGCAAATTTTCAAGTGAGAGATCATAAAACGATTCGGTTTAAATTAAATGAAAGGAAATACAATTAGGTTTTCAGATTAAATTTAATTTCAAAAGGGCAAACTAAAAGGACTATTTAGAGCATCTGGTTAGACTGATGTACTTAAGGACTTGACTGAGGGAGAACAGGTACTTTTTCAAATTAAGCTTTAAGATGTGAAAGTTACTTTGGACAGAGGTTCTGCATTAAAGAACAACCCGTTATCCTCCAATCTATTGAGTTAAAGACCAAGTGATCCAAAAGACAGTATCAAGATAGATAATATTAATACAGATAACATAGACGCAATACAAGATCAAAAAGGCCAAAGACAAGGGTTTGACACCTAGGAAAATATTTTACCATTCTTTTCCAAAATTATTTTTAGTCTCATTCTGTGAGTTGGCTGTTGGGCACATTTATATTGCAAAGACTATTAAAAACAAAATTAAAGTTTAGTTATTATGTATAAACAAACAAGAAAAGAAGTGCATTAACAGTAGGTATAAAAAAAAAGATAGTCAAGTATTACATGCTAGCCACATGAAAAAGTTAGCTAGCTCCTTGAGCATTTGAAGATGCAGAAATGCAGAGAAGAGAACCACAAATCTCCAAGAAGCTTTAGAGAATTTTTCCTTTATGACATTAGATATTAATGTATGTAATGACTGGAGACATTTCCTGTAGAAACAGGATAGCATTAATGATACCCCACAAAACTGCAAGAAGTTCCCTTGTGGTAGGCTGATGTGATTCTAGTCATATCTGTTAAAAGAAACATGAACCAATACTAAAAAAGGTGAAGACTAAGTCTAATCTTACAGGAGAAAGTGTTAAGGAACAAAAAGCAATTTAAAAATACTCCTTATAAGACAGAGCTTAACTAGTTTAAGAAAAGGATTACAAAATAAGTTTGTTCATTAAGTCTACACACAGGAAATCACATCATAGCAGTAAAACCTTAATGAAAGGCCATTCAATATTGCACTTCTATTCAGTTTTTCAATGAGCAGTCATGCACTTAATTTTCAGCATACACAAATGATTATGAAGACAGAAATACTCACAACTATAAGGGATTTTCCTTAATGTCTATCAACATATTGCTTGCGAGCAAGAGAATAGTAAAGCTTATGGAACACAAGATGAAGGCATGTTTTGCTTGGTTTAGAGACAGAAGAGAAGTACAGGGATGTGTGGTTACTTCAGACACTTAGTGTCAGGTACTCATTTTAAGCAGCTGGAAAATTTTTAATTTATCAGTGTGCTCCCAATATCATACACAATTCCCAGTAAATTTGTAACTCCAGTTACAAATACTTAGCCTTCTGCATCTCAGACCACTGTGAATCTTGGTTAAAAGATGACCAAAAATGAAAGACAGGATTACTGTAGAGAAAATGTATTCAAATCATTTCATTACTGTAGAAGGTTCTTTCATGTATCAAATGTAACCAGCATGCATTTTGCATGATCATGTAAATACCGTACAAATAAATCCGAGCCAGTTAAACTTACACAGACAACACAGACCTAACAGAAATTGTAGCTCACCCTGTAGCAAGGATTTACCACAATTCTTACCTGTGGCTGGATTGATACTGGCTGCAATATGAAAGTGACAAAGTGCATTTGCATGAGGAGGAGTGTTCCTGTGAACTTCGTGGGGATCTTGCTGATGTGGAGAATACCCAGTATGTGCTACAACAGCACCTGACCTCCTCCTTCCTCGTCTAAAGTGCCTCAGGTTTAACTGCATAAAGAATAAGGTATCATTTTAATTCCTTCCAAAAAGAAAAAGCAGCTTTCATCTGTAAGTGGTTTTCTAGATACTAGTGAATGAGATTTTTCAGTTTAAAAGCTACTTTAAAACATCAGTGGAGTTTCTTGCAAAAATTACACTGTTCAGGTTGTGTCTGCAGTAGAGAGATACTGGTGCCTTCATATTCATTTATGAAGGTCCATACAGTACCTTAACATAGTAACTACTTCCTATTTCAGTCTGCAGACAATGTTAATACAGTTTTTATACTTAAACAGAAAATACTATTGTGTTTCATAAATGTATACCATGCTTATTCAAGATTCTGAACAAAGAAAGCAGCAAATCTGAATAACCTTATTTCAGAGACTGGAAAACTGGATCAGTGGTTTGGAACTGATTAGATCAGTACTTCCACTCCCACCATAAGAGCCTAGTGAGTTTTAAGCTCTTCCTCCCTTTATGCAAATATATGTTTCCATGGGAAAAATAACGTTCAATGTTTAAGACTGACTATACCAGTATTAAAAAGCCTCACTCCACATACTGCACAGTTCAACTCCATTGTGCTGCAGATATCTATGTGGGCACCAAAAGATACAAGAAGATACACAGTTTGTATTAAGAATGGTATTACATTCTTGGCACATCTTTTCACTTGCTATCCTTTCCATCTTACCACAGCATCCTCATGGAAAATAGTTTTCTCTCAATTTTTATGTAATTGTTACTTCTGATCTCTAATGTTGCCTTGTATTTTCCACAAGAACAGAGGACTGTGTCCAGCTTCCTTCCCCCTTTGAATATTTTTTCTTTGCTGTGTTATGCCTTTCAGCCTGTCACACTTTTCATCTATGCCACATGTGCTAAGAAAGCACCATGAGCATGCTAAATACATCACTCCATTATGATAAAAGCACAATGCCCACATACCCTCTACACAGCTTTGTAGGAGAACACTAATGCTTCACCCTCCCCCTGCTTCCCTTTGGTTAGAAAACACTAACTGGTAAGGATCATTTGCCTTAGAGATACAGCTTACAAGCAGTCTGTTCTACTTGAAGACTACAGCACAAAGGCAACAAAGGCTATCTTTCCTCCCTCCATACCATCGCTGTTTTTCCAGTTGCAGAAGCCAGAGAACATCCCATAACTTCAGAGGTAACAAGTGAGCCCCTACCATACATTTTAAGGCAGCATCATGAGTGCGTTTCACATAACCTACATACGGTATGTGCTCCATGCTGTTCCTAGCTCTTTGAGCTAGATACTGCAAAGCACTTAGCTTCAGTCACCAGCGCAAAACAGGCAGTAGCGATGTAAGAACAGTGTGTGTTCTAATGTGAAAGCTCAGTAGGACAGCTACCAGCTTAGCCTTCCTAAGGAAGATTTCAAATAAATTCACTCTTTTATAACATTTTATGCATGTCTATGGTATAAAGGATTTCAGCTTATGATACAAGTTACTAATTACAATCCTGTCTAAAATTACATGTGTGTACATGTGTTTATTCTCACTGTTCAATTTCACTTCTTACCTCTAAAGCATTTTGCACTTTCTCCTTACTTGAAGTATTTCTCTTGAAGTTATTTGTGAAGTTCACTGCTTCACTCCAATTGTTGTATCCTCCACCATACAACAGACTGTCATTGGGTAACAAAGTCTCTGCCCAGAGACGACAAACATTATCCTTACAGCAAGTCAGGAGTACATTGCAGACAGCACCACTAATGAAAGAAAATTTAAGGTGTGAAGAAGCTGCTTACCATCACATAGCATCAAAATAGAGCAAGTTTTGCATTATCAGTTTTCAGAATTGCACCAACTAACTTAAAGATACTAACGAAAGAAAAATTCAACAATACATTCTTAGGAAAACAAATTATGTATGAAAGGCTTTCATATTTATTCAAGTATCTGAAAAATAAATTACCTCAAACTTCATTACACAACTGTGCAACAACTAATCACGGATTTCAATTTACAGAATTAGTCATAGCTGGAAAAGCAAAATTTAGGGTTTTGTTTTTAAAGTCCTTCACATAAAAAGCTAATCGTACTTTGGATACCTGTTCTCAATTCCCCAGATCCTACTGCTATATAGCACACACAAAATTATATATCCAAAACAGAGAAACCAAGGTAATACCAGGAATACAACAGCCAATTTAAAACCACAAAGTTTTCTTAATACTATTTTTCCAAATGCAATTTGTGCTACATATTTATCAAAACAATCCAATTAACCTGAACTAGGCATTGAGGAAAAAAAAAAACAACTATGCAGATCATCAGGTTTCCACTTCATGTAAGTTCACAATTTAGTTTTAGCTAAGACTCGAAAACTATATGGATCATGACTGGACTGTCCAGCAGCAAGCTCCCTTAGGCATCACAGAGTACACTGATTTTCAAAACTGATTTAAGGACTACAGTAATGGCATTATGAAGAGATTTCTACTTAAAGATTGGTATAAAAGACTGCTCAAACTTGCTCAAACACACAAAGGTATGCAGAATTCAAGTGGCTACTATTTGGAATAATATAGCAAAAAGATGGTTACAGGGCACAAAATTGCTAACAGTACTTCAGTTTGAGATTGCATTTACTGGTGAAAAATAGGGACAGTTCATCTAGGAATCATCAGAACACACACACAAAAAATCAAACTCAGAATATCAATTCCAAATGATCATTTTAATTCAATTTCCAGATACTGTTTCTGACAGAGGTCTAGTTTTGTACTAGATAGAGAAATAAATTCAAAACACACAGAAATATTTGAATGTTTGAGAAAGATAACAAAGTGACAGGACTTTTGAAGTGCTCTGATTCCATTAGGACAGAAAGCGGAACAAACTGGGATCAAATGCATGAATGGTCATTTAAGAGTGCAATAAAAGGATGCAAAGAGAGATAATTTTGCAAGAGCTGATTTTATATTTAGTCCAATCTCTAAGCCAGTCTGTGGTATCCCTTTCTATCTTCCCAGTTCCTTCCCAGGTAATAGGGTGTTTACCATTCCCTCAAGAACTTCAATGTGAAGGAATTACATGAACACACACAAACAATATACAAGGTGTGCAAACTCAATCATTTACTGAAGTAAACTGTATCACTTGTGTGACTGTTGACCGCACAGCTGGGAAGACTATGCAGTTTGGGGTTTTTGGGCCACTTTACAATCCTCAGGTTATTAGAACTACTGACCGTGGCATGAATTTACTGGTCTTCCTCCATGAAAATGCATTTACTGATCGAGGATGAGCCAAATAAACAAATGAAAAATCAACTTCTTGTTTTTCTGAACTTGCACCAGGTGGTGTTATGGCTGATCGCCAACTGTCTGTATTGTACCACACTTTCACAAGACAATCATCCTGGAGAAAGAAAAAAAAACCAGTAAATAAGACTACTTTGCATAAGAATATGATGCACTTCATACATCTCTGGGTTTTCATTTTTCTGTTAAGTAAAATACTTTTCTGATGACAGAAAACCAGTTCAGTAAATAGAACTTCAAAACCTGATCTTAAAGAAAACACAGTAGCAGAGCCTCCTTTTAATCTCTCTTGCCATTACTAACTTGTATTTAATTTTGCTCCTTCTGTTTAGCTGCCAGTTTTTAACAAAAAATGCAAGCTGTACTGAAAATGCAAGCTGTACTGGCTTGAGCTGGTATTCAAATGTTAATACAACTAATTGTGCTTTGACAGAAAAGCCCCAACCCTACTCACAAATTTAAGTGTTAGGAATACAAACAAAGGTCAACGATGACATCTCAAAAATCAAGCTCAGTACTGCTCAGCCTGCTTTTCTTAGATATACACATAAATAAATTGAAAAAATCATGTTCCTAATGTCCTTGTCCTTATGCCTTTAAGAACCAGATAAATTAATCTGGATCTAGATTTGCAGTTGATGATCAACTATTAAATATGAATGGTACTGAAATATTGTATTCACCTTGGTGTGCTTAACAAGACCCTACTGGGGGGAAGTGGAGGCGTTTTACTGACCAGCATCTTCTGTCATAAAAAATTAAACAAAGAAAAAAGACACAGAAACAAAGATGCATTTTTAAAGATTCTGCAGGCAGGTAATTAACTTATTCACTTATGGTAAGAAATCCATTATTAATTTTCCTACTTAGTAATTTTACCTACTTATTCCTACTTAGTAATTGTGCTTTGCATGAGTTTATAACATAACACAGCAGGATATAAAGACATTCCAGTCAAAAACTGCAAGGATATTACCCCTAGGGAACCTATTTGCAGATTAATTTATTTTTCCACAATTCAATCATATTATAACATTAGAATCCGTTAAAACTTGACTTTTAAAATAAATATTACCTCCTACCCATAAAAAAGTAAAATACATATAGTATGTATGGCCAAAAACAACAAAATACTTTTTTTTTTTTAAACCTGTACTTGAACAATTTTATAGGTAATAGTTATCTTAAACATGAGTGCAATAACTCTCCTTTCAGCCACTAAATGGCTAAAGACATCACAGAACATACAACAAGTAATATGACATCCCAAATAAGCAAAACAGGCATGGAGCATGAAAACTTGTTGGTTTGTTATTATACAGAGTACAGTTTATCATGAAGAAAGTCTAGTATTTCACTTCACGTGTTGGAAACTAGTCAACTGGAATGTAGTTTACCTAGAAAAAGAAATCTAGATTATTTTACAGATTTGTTACACCTTTGTCTTTTCCTTAAAGATAGCAAATGCCTTAAAAGTTAGTCTTCCGAGCAAGCACAATGATCTGAAACAGCAAGCTTTAGAGGAAAAAGCAAACACCCACAACTAAGCAAAATGTCTGTCACTCATCTGATCTTGATGCGTACAACTGAATCACAAAAATGTGCATGACAACTATCTTTTAAAAGCAAGACTTATTTGCAGACTGCACCGTTCTTGAATCTTTGTGCTTCAAGCATTATAATCCAAACAGCAACAGCAAAGTTCCACATACTACTACTAAATCAAACACTGTTGTAACCAACTGTTATGTGTACATACTAATTTTTCATTCATTCTTCCAAGACAGAGTAGACCAAACTGTACAACTGTCTTTCATTCTTAAGTCTGAAATTCGTTCTGTCAGGATAATACTGCTCTGGATTTCTGGATTCTGTGACACTTAAACCAGGGTTTCATTAATCTCAGCAATTGCGTCATCTCAATTAACCTTACATGCTGTCATTTTGTTTCCTTTTTAATAATTCTGCAGTCTCTGCTAAATTCTTTTGTTGGTAGCACAAATTTGATGCCTACTTGCATCTGTTAATCTGTGTTAAAACTGCTTATACTTTTAAGTTTTCTGTTTCTTTTTTTAAAAACAGTAGTCTGAAAACATTTTTTTTTTCCTCCATTATCTACTCTGACAGTTCCATAAATTCTCACAAGATGGGTCTGGACATTCTTACTGGACCTTTCTGACCAATGTCAATGTGACTCTCCCCTCAAAGACAACAATATTATTTGCAGAAAACAACTACTCCCTTAAAATCCCTTAGAAGTAATATAAATTCTCATATGGATTTGTCACACTTTTTCACTGGATCCTCTACATTATCTTGATTTTTTTTTCTGCTTTGACTTATTTGGATATTATTCTCTTACAAAACCAGAACAACAAGTTTTGTAGTATAAATAAAAGATAAGTGTTTCAGGAAGTGAAAAGATATGACAGTGACATTTTGCCTTTTTTTTTTGTTTGTTTATTTTGCCAAGCGGTTTTATTGCTTTTGCTGATAAACCACTCAATGCTGGGCACACAGAACTAATCCGTAAAATTAGCCACAAACACTGACATAAACTATGTGCAAAAATACTTGTGGAGGAGAATGTGAATTCTCTTCTATGTACACAAACAGGCATACAGATAAGTTTACACAAAAAGTTAAAAGAGATATTGTTGATTAATGGTGTCATGATAATAGTGAAATACTGAATATATTTCCTCACTAGAAGAATATCCAGCAGTAAGCTCATCCACAGATCTCCCCAATTCCCTGAAACTCTTCTCTTTCTAATGTCTTATAATTTGGCACTGATTGAAAATAGGTATTTTAAAACTGTAAGCAGTGAGTATTTGTTGGGTGTGCGTGTCCCCCAAACTACCTTTTTCACAAATTCCTATTTACTAAAATTTAAAGATGCATAGAGGGATTACTGGAAATACTATGCAAAAAAATTTTTAAAAATTAAAAAGTTTTTTTTTTAAATGTGTGGTTTGGTTTTGTTTGTTTACTTTAATAGCTTATCTGAATTAGTATAAAACAACTAGAAAAAAACACTTACCTTTCCAGCAGTAGCAAAAAACTCCCCATCTGGTGAGAATTTCATTAAACAAACTTGAGAAGCAGTTCTATGAAACAGACAATTAAAAATAGAAAATAAGTTTTAAGAACCTTTTAAGAACTCTAAACAGTTTTTCCCCTTGAACTCACAAAAGTGATTTAACTCCTATATGCAAGTGTCCATTGTATTGTGTGAAACAACTTAAGCTTTAACAAAGTCCAGAAGGACTAGGAGGTAAACTTGCGTGCAACCCATGGCTGCGTTCACACGGGAAAAACTGAAAACCAAAAAGCTGTAGCTGAGGGTGCTACAATATCCAATATTCCAAAATACCGTAAGAGAAAACCAGCTGCAAACAGATTAAACTGTATGCAGAAATGCTCTACTTCCACTTTACAATCATTTGGATTTCAAATTGATTTCTGCTGTCCCATATTATCTTCCAGCTTATCTGAAAGACACCTCCATTTCTCATACTTCCTACAGTTGTAACTCAAGAAAACAAAAAGGGGTAAAAAGAGTTATGTAGTTAAGAAGTATCTGAAACTAGTTTTTACAGTAATGGTCACGCTGGTAAAAGATGCCACACCAAAATAATCTAAATCTAAATATGTGGTTCATTTTTGTTGTGTTTTACTTTCATTGTAAATACAAATAAATGAGCTGCTTTTGCAGGTTTTGAAGCACCAAGCTATTGCCTAAGTGACAGGCTTATTAGTGGCAAAAAGAAAATAGAAGAATTTAATTGTGCAGCACAAGTACAGCGTACATTTTCATCTTGAATTTATTAGACATATATAACAAGTTGTAAGGCCTTTCAGGAATAATTCAGTTAGCCATCAGATCAACAAAAGCATGATGCATTTAGTGTGTGCAGTAACAACAGAAAGTCAATTAAAAAAGCCATGCATCAAAGAAAGTAAATTTCCACCCAGGTTTAAGCAACACTCCTAGTATGGCCAATATGAAGACATTTGGGAATGTGCCCTTTGGACATGAAAAACTATTCTGGCAAAGGATAGTACTGCAAGATAGCTATCTTGGAAACTTCTCCTTAAGAAAAGCCTATTCTAAATCTAACTGAAGTACCAATGCCAGAAGAGACACAGGCATGAAAGGTGAACTGGCAAAGCAAGTTCTGTTGACCCCATTCCAGAACCTACTAGTTCAAAGTACACAACTCTAAGCTCTCTGTCCTCCACAAAAGAGTTTAAAGAGGCAAACAGGTGCAGAGCTATGAAGACTTCTGCAAGGTTTATGATACAAATGGAAAACATATTATGAAGGGACAGAGGAAAAGCAGTATCTGTATGATCTTGACTACTGTTACCACAACCCCATATTCTAAAACCATACCCACAGCCTAGTGTCTACAGGCTGACTCCTCCTCTTATTAGGCTGAGAGATGAGGGTCCAAAGGTGTCCCAATAAATCGAGTAAGTCCTCAACTTCTTGTATTCAAAGGAAAGTTTTTCACTTGTCATTTGGATGGTCTTGGGATTTTAAACACATCCTTGATAAAAGTTAGAGAGTACACAGAAAAAGGAACAACTGAAGGGTTTAAAAAAGGATTTTTTCAGGTATATCCAGGGAACTACCCAACCAATGCTAACTGCTTCATAAAGAATGATTTCAGGTGGGTATCTCCAGCCAGCCACTTCAGGAGACTTCTTTAAGGAGACTGCCATATGGTTTACTGGTCCCAAGTGAACAGTGCACTTGATGTATTAGAAAACTCTTCCTATGGCAGGAAGGACAGTGCTTTAAGTTGTCTTACAAACTGAAGTACTAAACTAAAACTCTTCTGAATGTACCAATACACAAAGACTAAAATCAACATGAATACATGAAGAGCATTCAGAGATGCAGTAAAAGAAAATGTATCCATCTTTGCATGAGTGTTCTAAATATCCAGAATAAACACAGAAAAAACTAAAAGGTATGTGAAAGGGGGGAGGTGTGTGAGAAGGAAAGAAAGGTAGAGTACATTGGACATAGAAGGAAGTTTATTTTAAACAGTCCTGCAAGCACAATAATTTTCAAATATGTAATATACATATCTTACTTCTTGTACAAGTCTACTGGGAAAGTCTCAACAGCAGCCTTCCCTCAGTATTCTACTAGTGTTCGATATAATTGAAGAACTGCCTAAGAACATGAACTGCCCTAAACCCAGTTACACCTGATCTTGTAGGAAGAAAGAAATATCACATATTCAAGGGAAATATGATTCAAGTTTATCACTTTATAAATTTTATTGGTATGTAACAGCACACAGGATTTCACTGAACTACACCAAGTATTTCATCTGAAAGCTACAAATCAGCAAGAGAAAAGGAATTACTTGTCTTTAAACGAGTTTCTTACTTGCATTGCCAGATACATTTCCATTCTCCAAGTCCAACATCTGTTCTTTCAGTATTGTCATTGTCAGAAGGGTTTTCCAAAGGAACATTGGACCAAAGCTGAAGACAACTGGAACCAGTCAAAAGGCGAGTGCCTAAAACAAATATTTATAACAATATAACTACAAAACAAGCAGCAAACTATAGATTTCTATGAAGTGAGAGAAAAAAACAGTTTTGCAAAGCTGAAACTGCAGAACAAAATATTCCAGGTATTATCTTAACACTTTTTCTACAGCAAAGTTATTATAATAGCAGCGTGCCTTTTACACATTCCCCTACACAGATACAGATTGGGTCAATCTTGCAAGAAGATACTCTCATATATAAGACATTTTGATTTAGGTATCTACAGTTCAAATTGTGAAAATTAATCAAATTTGCAAGGTGATTATTCTCTAAAAGAAACACCTAGAGCTACTGTAGACATACCTTTTTCACAACAAATACTTACCATTTAAGCCATGTTTTTAAACATTAGATACTGCTGAGATTAGGATAATTGAGTAAGACCATACAGATGCACCTAATATTTTGGTTGTACTGTAACAAGTGACAAAAAGTATATTTCACTCCACTTCAGTGCTGTCTAATATGCTAGGACAAAACAAAAGTCTTTTCCTTGTCCTCAAAGAACAGTGAAATTTAAACAAAAAATTAGTTGTGGTATCAAAATAGATAGGCGCTTCTTTTATTCTATTCTTACCTGTGGGATCCCACGTTAGATTATGTGCTATGGCTTCCAGTAAGATTTGAGCATTCTTCTGCCATTGATAATGTAATGTCTGAAATTTTAAGTATTCATAAACATTAACATGAAAATGCTTCCTTCCCCTCCCTTCCCATTTTATAATAGAAATAGTACATCTTCATTGCACACTCCAACTTTTATGAAGGATGTGTGTAAACAAAATTACTGCTTATCTAATAAAAATTGATTCATTCTGATTTTTAAGCAAAATAGCTTTCCATTAATCTGACCATACAAATAGAAGTTTCGAACTTGTTATTTTAAAAATATAGTTTGCAAAAAATTCAGTACATAAAATCATCATTAGAATCTGAGATATTTTGAAAGGGAAGTCTGATTTTCTTTTTGGAAAACAGAAGAGATATATAAAAATGAAATACACTAGATGCATCTGTTGTTTGGTATCAGTAGTATTGCTGAATTAAAGGATTTCAATAAGGTCAAGATAACACTTATGACACTCCCCCTCCCCCCCCTTTTTTTTAATATACAACAGGACAGTCAATTATCTTCCAATTTTGCATCATTACTTCACTGGAACAAGCTGAGGGTTAAATTCACAGAACACTTATCTGGTCTGTTTTCAGAATAGGTTACAAAGTTTTGATGCTTTGAATTATAAAAGAAACTGAAATCATTACTGGAAAATATTAAGAAAAAAAAACCTGTTGGCTCTTAATTCACAAAGACAGACATTTTTAAAGTAATCATCCCCCCTCCAAAAATATCAAACCAATAGGTGTGAAAGTTAAAATATAACAACTAAATCTTTGAAAAGTTTGGTAGAAAACAGCATGAAGTAACTGCAGATAAGGATTTAAATGAAATATTTCTGAAGCTGTTTTTTTCTTTTTTTTTTTTCCTGAACATTCTAGTAAATAGAAGACAGACAATCTTGCAACAACCTAGATATGCTGGAAATTATTGCATAGAGGTTAACTGCAAGAATGAAGTAACAGAATATTTCTTCAATTATAAATATTTGAAAGCAAATCATGGGTGGAGACTGCTTCCTCTACTGCTTACAGTTACCACACTAACTTTGAAGTTTCAAATTAAGTGTACTGTTTACCAGCAGAGAAAAACATTCAGGATGGATTCAACATCTCCAATGATCAAAAAAGAGAGCAGTACTTCTAAAAAGCTCATATGAGCATAGGAAGTCATATTTCATCATTACTTTATTCCACTGCTTTCCAGTGGTATAAATTATTATATATATATACACATATTCAATACCAGCTATTTAATTAATATATAAAATACCACTGGTTTACATATAAGGAAACATATAAGTGAGCTGGTTAGTATAAAGAAGGAAATCCACTATATGGCCATATAAACAACTCATTAATACAAATGGAGAGACCAAACCCCTGAAGAAGACGACGGAAGCTTCTTGAGCAATTGCTGTCAAACCTCTCATGTCGTCAAACTGACTTTAATTAGACTCTAATGCTTCTAATTATAAGAGTAATCCTCTCCATGTAAGCAGCGTGGTTAAAGAGCTTGCTGTTAATCATATTATTAGCCAGAAATTAAGATTCTGGCTGCCGATTCATTAAACCACTGTCACTGAAACTAAGCCATGCTATCAAGAGAATAAACATTGTTCTTATTCACTATCATAGCACTGAAGCATAAGCATTCAGTCAGATATTCTAAAAAAGCCATAGGCTTTTTGGAACTATTACAGATTTGACTAAGAGCATGCAGTTTTCATAAACCAAAGTCAAAATAAGAATTGTAAAACACATCAGGACGTTAAGGCTGCACAGGATGGTTCAAAAAGAAATTCCCATTACAATGGCTATACTTTTTGGAGAACAGGGATGCGCACAACTTTTTGGGTTCTGGAATATTTCAGTTATGAATTGTAGGGTTAGATAAATCAGTAACATGAAGCATTATAGTAAAACCTTTTTTTTTTTTTTTTAAACCATTTTTAATAACATGTCTCTGCCCTCCTACCATTTTCACTTCTCAAGGACCACCTTATGTCTCAATTTTATTCTAGCATTAAAATATGACATCAAAGAAATCTTCAACTTTCAAGAAAACCAGAAGAATTAGTCAGGCTTTTTAACTGAGTAAATGAATTAAGGAGTGATGAATTACTTACATTACGATGACTGCTGTTCTGCTTCAAGAGGCTAACTGGCTCAAAGATACAAATCACCTTTCCGTAAGAAGCTGCAATCTAAAGCAGTTTATATTTATATGTACATAAACACACACAAAGAAGAAACAAGCTATAGAACAAACAAGAATGAGATGCAAATTGTTGATTCTACTTTTAATCCTCCTTGTAGATAAATTTGAAGCTCACGTCCATAGTCCCTTTCG
The DNA here is from genome assembly GCF_000737465.1 of Haliaeetus leucocephalus. Lineage (NCBI taxonomy): Eukaryota > Metazoa > Chordata > Aves > Accipitriformes > Accipitridae > Haliaeetus > Haliaeetus leucocephalus. Next base: position 787,728 of record NW_010972594.1, read on the forward strand.
ATAACAGAAAAATGACATCTAGCAAAAATCATAAAGCAGACGTTGACAATAATAAAACCAAAATTCATTATTGACACATTAGTCCTGATAAACTACTGAGAGTACAGGTGGATATGAGCACTTTTTTTTTTTTAATTAGATCTATTATCAACATTCTTTCCACATTAAATTAGGTAAACACTTAAAAGAGTCTGCAGAGTTCACATTCTCAGAAACGGAATCAACATTGGTTCGGGGTACTTTTGTGGACTTCCCTACCATGAGAACATGCTACATTATAAAAAGTTAATTCAGAACACTAAAGCTACACAAGCTGAACACCCAATGCAGAGAAATGAGGAACAGAAGAACTACTAAATGCTAACATAAAATACTTCAAAAGAAGTTGCAGTATGGTCAGCTTGAATTCGTATTTTTAAGTTTTATTCCATCAGTGGTATCAGCCACCCCTAACTTGCATTAAGACAAAATTAAGAGTATTTTATCTCAAGATATCTATATAAAAGCAAGTGTAAAAGACTTACGAAGAAGAGCCAAAACAAGCCAAACATATGTTAAAGACTTCAGGCAGAGAGCCTGAGAGTGCTATCACAAGGCAATGTTGCCTAAAGCTACTCTGAAATACAGATTTACAAAAATGGAGTTTGCTTAGGTCATGCATAATGGACGTCCTGCATTCTGAAGTGATGCTTGATGTTAAAAGGAGCACATCTACAGTTCTGATATGCTGGAATAGTCAACTTCCTATTTCTGTGAAATTCTGGCTCAACGTTTAACACCATTAAAGTTGGAGTCACTTTATAAAATACATTTTGATTTCAGTACCAGCCACAATAGCTTTAAGGAAAAAACCACTGAACTGTCATACCCAAGTTGTTGTTATTTACAGATCTGTTAACTACAGACATACATGATCTGTACAAATGTACAGATCCATACAGATCTTAAAATCCATAGATCTGTAGCGTCAAGAGAAACCCTCTGCATTAAAAAGAGCAGATAGTCAAATAAATTTGTCACACTAAGAACCTAAACATCAGCCTGACCCAAAAATGCCATGAATAATTTTGTCCCTTGCAAAATGCCTGAAGAAACTTTTTCCTTACATCTCAGACTAATACTTGCTTTCCCTAATTCTCTAACTACGTCACTTACTCTTTTATTCTCATAATTCCATTCCACATACAAACAGCAAGAAGTTTATATAAATTTATATTGATTAGATTTTTCCTTCTCTTTTTTTCCAAGCGTGGATGGTTCTTCCATTGTTTTTATAGTTTAGTGGGGTTTTAAGACAAACTAACATTAGCATGCCAAACAGCTAAACAAATAGCGTCCAGAGCAATTGCTACCCCCTCAAAGTTTCTACAGGCTTCCACAACAATACAGCCACTCAGATAAGTCCTCACGGAGCAGCACGCTGCCAAGAAGAGTAAGGCAAATTTGTACATTGAAGAATTTCCCAAACTACCAAAATAATCACCCCGACATCAGCCGAAGGTCTATTGTAGTCCCAAGTCCTGTCATTAGAAACACAATGTGCAGAGAAGCCTTACTGAGCTGCAAGAGAGGTTACAGTCATTCCTAATGATAGACAGTGGTAGTGAGTGCACCCTCAGCAAGTTTGCAGATAACACCAAGCTGAGCAGTGCAGTTGATTTGCTAGAGGGAAGCGATGCCTTCCACGGGGACCTTGACAACCTTGGGGAGTGGGCACATGTGAACCTCATGAAGTTCAACACGGACAAGTGCAAGGTCCTGCACCTAGATCAGGGCAATCACCAGTATCAATACAGACTGAGTGACAAATGGAGCGAGAGCATCCCTGCAGAGAAGGACTTGCAGATACCGGTGGATGAAAAATTGGACATGAGCTGGCAATGTGCAGTTGCAGCCCAGAAAGCCAACCGTATCCTGGGCTACATCAAAAGAAGGGTGGCCAGTAAGGGTGAGGAAGGTGATTTGCACCCTCTAATTTATTCTCATGAGACCCCACCTGGAGTACTGCATCCAGCTCTGGGGCTCCCAGTACAACACAGACATGGACCTGTCTGAGCAGGTCCAGAGGAGGACCACAAAAGTGATCAGAGGGGTGGAACACCTCTCCTATGGAAAAAAAGGCTGTGAGAGTTGGCGTTGTTCAGCCTGGAGAAGAGCTCCAGGGAGATCTTACCGAACCCTTTCAATACTTAAACAGGACTAACAAGAAAGATGGAGAAGGAATAGTGGTTATAAACTAAAAAAGACAGTAGATTTAGATTAGATATAAGGAAGAAATTTTTTATGATGAGGATGGTGAGACACTGGAACAGGTTGCCAGAGAAGCTGTAGATGCCCCATCCCTGGAAAGATTCAATGTCAGGTTGGATGGGATTTTGAGCAACACAATCTGGCGGACGGTGTCCCTGCCCATGACAGGGGGCTTGGACTAGATCATCTTTAAAGGTCCCTTCCAACATAAACCATTCTACGACTATGTAAGTCTTGCACTGTCATAAGAATAAAGCATCAGAACTTGGGGCAACAATTTTTCCCATCCTCACCACTTCCTCAAAAGTGGGAATATCACTAGCAGCATCAGGTTCTCATTTTATGAAGTTTTAGTATAATCCAAATAGTTTCTTGATACAGTTATGTTTTTCCCCACCAGGCCTCCATATTGCACAGAAGTCCTCAACATTTTTCTCATTCATCAAAAGGTCGGTAACTCATTCTAAGTTACATTATCACTCACCACCAAACAGCAGAAAATAAAACAATCACAGTTCCTTTGAAAAGAACCCACAGATTGCCTACTGAAAAACAAACAAAACCACTCCACTTTAATATAGTTAATGAAATTATAAACATTGGATTCAAAACGGAGCTTTCATACTGAAAATAATCAGTACTTCTACTTAGAAAAGAAAAAGGTCTTATTTAAAAATGTCTTATTTAACAAAGTCACTGGTTTTACTTACCAATTTTCTACAAGTAACCTAGTAGCATGTAAACTAAATTAAATTTTTAATTAGTACCTAAATTTTTCTTTGACATAAGTAAAATAAGTTTGTTCCATAAAAAAACACTTGATATACTTTGTAACACTGCAGTCACCAGCAACCATGCAAGCAACTTTGATTAAACCTTTCAGATGATCTGAAGCTAGGACTATCTTCTGGCACTCTGTTAGATATTTATACAAGCCAAACCATGAAAACAATTAAAGTTTTGCCAGGTTATCTTTAAGAGTTTTGGCCTTAATTCTTGCGTTCACTGGAGGAAATGGAAAGAGGCTTGTAGCTTACATTGTGTGGGAGAAGATCAATTACTGTACCCACTTACAAATAAATTGTTGATTACCAAATTGCCTACAACCAGAGGCAAGAGACTGGATTCAGTGGCCTAAGATTAAATTGTCCTGTTTGTGAAACTAGTCCTTGCAAATCTACGGGAGACTTTTTTAAAAAAGGTTTATATACATACACATAGAAACACATGTAAATATAAACATGTACCTACATGCTTTCTTGGGATGATTAAAAATTCTCATCCATATTTCCCCCACCCCCCTCCCGCCCCCCCCAATCTCAGGCTTGGAGACAGAAAATCAAGTTTACCTCCAAAACTAGACTAGGAAGAGAAAAGATGGTGCCATGTTCCCCCCACCCTTCAAAGCCAACGGAGAGGTGGGTCATACATGAACTTCTAAGCTGTTGCTACCTCAAAGCAGCTTCACAAGGCACTAGCTACCCAATAAACTAGAATTAGATTTAGGGGGCAAGAATGGAGAAAAATTTCAACACTTTACTTTCCTAACTAGAGAATAGCTCTTTTACAAACCAATTCTGTCATCCAAAGGGAGAATGAGGGAGATCCTTCAAAGAGATTAAAGGCTAGCTATTAGGGAGAAAACACTGGGTTTAAGTCCAGCTGGCAACAAAGCACCACATAGCAGCTAACTCACTCCTCCCCTGCAGTGAAAAACCTCATGAAAAGCTCATGCGTCAAGACAAGAACAGGGAGGGATCACTCATCAGTTACAGTCACAGGCAAAAACCAGACTCAACTTGGGGAGAAAAAACAAACAAAATCAATTTAATTTGTTACCAATCAAATCAGAGTAGGACAAGGAGGAGTAAAACAAAACCTTAAAACACCTTCCCCCCACCCCGCCCTTCTTCCCAGCTCAACTCCAGTCCCAGTTTCCTCGACCTCCTCCCATCCTGAGCAGCACAGGAGGACGAGGAATAGGGGTTGGGGTCAGTTCATCACACCTTGTCTCTGCCACTCCTTCCTCCTCAGGGGAGGACTCCTCACTTGTCCCCTGCTCCAGCGTGGGGTCCCTCCCACAGGAGACAGTCCTCCAAGAACTGCTCCAGCGTGGGTCCTGTCCATGGGCTGCAGTCCTTCAGGCACAGACTGCTCCAGCGTGGGGCCTGTCCATGGGCTGCAGTCCTTCAGGCACAGACTGCTCCAGCATGGGCTTTCCCATGGAGTCACGGACATCTTTGGGGGCATCCACCTGCTCTGGCGTGGGCTCCTCCCCAGGCTGCAGGTGAGCATCTGCTCCCCGGCTCCCCTCCATGGGCTGGGGGGGGGGCCAGCCTGCTGTCTCACCAGGGCTGCAGGGGCATCCCCTCCTCTGGCGCACATCCTCCACCTCCTTCCTCACTGACCTCAGTATCTGCAGAGGTGTTCCTCTCACATTCCACTCTCCTCCCCCACTGCAGGTTCCCCTTCTCAAATCTGTTCTCCCAGAGGCACTACCACTGTCGCTGATGGGCTCGGCCTTGGCCAGAGGCGGGTCCGACTCAGAGCTGGGGAAGCTTCTGGCAGCTTCTCACAGGAGCCATCCCTGTAGCCCCTCCCCCACTACCAAAACCCCACCACACAAACCCAATACAATGCTCAATAGCAGCTCTCTGTAAAGTAAAACATTAAAAAGGTACATAATTCGTAAACTACAAATTATAACTGGATACTTTTAGAAAGGTTCAAAACTGCAACCTAAATAAACTGCATTATTTGCATTCTGATTCTTCCGACAGATTTTAAACAACAAAGAATAATCTGGAAGCAAAGTGAAGAGAAATCTGTGTGTCAATACTGATGAAAAAGCTTAAGAAGAAATTCCATCCTTGCAGCAGTGAACTGGAAATGTATTGATCAGTCTGGTCAATAAGTAGATTCTAGCCATTCACTGCTTAGTATTTCAGCACTCTGCAAATACATCTAGTGTAATTGCTAACAGCAAACAATATCAACTGTCAGAATCAAAATGACCACATAGGTTTATGAAATGAAAAAATTCTAAAGCGTAGTAAGCTTGATAATTTGATATAATCATATGTGTTAATTTACAATTCAAGGACAGGTTGTCATTTAAATGCATACAGAACTGTTACTGTGCAGTCAAGATGACCTTGCAAATTTGCAGAAAGATTTTACAAGATTAACTGTGATATGTGATCTGCATATGTATTTCACCATTTGTTAATATATGGCCAGTGGTCTCAAAAAAAACTTTGTAGGTAACAGCAACCAATGGAGAAACACATGTAGTGTTTACGGCTACAAGGTACCAGAGACACAGAGGAGAACATTTTGTCATTTTCATTTATGTTCCTTCACTATCACTGCAAGAGTTCATCACTCAAACATAAAAAAGCAGGAACAGAGAGTGGCTGGGCATCATCATCATAGAAGTCACATGTAAACATGAACTGGTTTCTATGCAGAGGTCTTGTCTCAAGATGGACACCAGCATTTAACCAAAGCTCTCATCAATTGATAAGGCTTGTAGTGATGTGCAGAAGGCTCACATTATCTCCCACTAGGACAGGCTTAAAGAAAGAAACAAAGTAAAAAAAACCTCTTAGATGAGCCAGCATGTAGCCAGACACAGTTCTTACTGAATTGGTGAACAGCTTAATCACACTGTGACATCCCAATAGATAGTTACCTGGCTATTTCTTTTTTACTGTGACAGAACAATTAAGAAAGACCTCTGTAAAAAGGACTTGAAACCTAATGGTGTCTAAAATACAACACTTCTGATCCAGTTTACCTACATAAGAAAAAGAAAAGCTGAGAATTCAAGAAAACAAAACCCTGTCCAAAAGCAATTTTAAGCCTTTATGAATTCCTTGAAAGGGATGTCATATTTCTGGATGACCCAACAGTGTTTTTTGTGGAAGCACTCATCTGCCACCAGCCACTAACGTGTCAAAGTATGTCGTTGACACGCCCAGTAATGTGAAGCCATAGTGAATAAATTACCTTTGCTTCCATCTTACTCATCTTTTAGTCAAATTCTTGCTATCTTATCTATGCAGCCCTGTGCATATCTATAGCTTCCTGTGCAGCCCTATATATCTTTTACAATCTCATATCTACAGTTACTATTTCACATTCACTGTGCTGCTTACTACAAAAAGACATGATGCAATCAGCCATTTTACTATTCACTCTTGTGTATTTGCCTTAACTTTCAAGTATCCACACTCTTGAGAAGGTGCTTAACATGACATTGCTAGAAGATTCTTAGAAACACTGCTCTACATACCTTCCCCTGTTGCATTGAACAGTCCACACACCCCACTTGAATGTTTCCATGTTTTGCTCCAGGGATTATCTGTAATCTTTCAAAGTCAGTCCCCAACACCACAATATCACATCCTGATGCATATGCCTAAAAAAAAAAGAAACAAGAATTAAGAAGAGCTTTAGCCACTTCCACCATATCAGTGAAGTATGAAACAGTATAGTCCACATATCCTATCCACATAGAACATTACAGATAGAAGTACAGAGGTATTTGCAGAGATCAAGTATGTGTCTACAATTTAAATCAAGCAACAGAAGTGGCAAATTACGCTTTCTCTGTGCTTAGAAGTGCATCACAACACTTGTTTAACAAGCAGTGGTTCAAGATAGAAGAGGCAAAAAAGGTGGGAGTTATGAAAACATCTAAGAGAAAAGAAAAAGCATGAAGAACAAAGTTCATGCAAAGTAGGAAAAAGTAAAGCATTTCCTAGACTGGAGACAGAGGCATTTAAAAATAATTTTTTGAAAGGAGGGAATAGGACTGAGGAGCTAAAATGGTACAAAGCATTTAGTAAGGAACTTAGTAAAGGGAAATTTCAAAAGGGTAAGAGCATGAAGCTTAGTTACAGAAAAGCAAAACTGTGCTTTCAGATTTGTCTCCTGTTACTTGCATTCCATGGATTAATTTTATTTTCTCTTAAATGTATAGTCACTAAGTAACTTGATATACCTAACACATTCACAGAGCCAGCTGACTGAGTACTGCAACGTCCGAGTCAAAATTTCTTCCTATCTGTATGCAAGTTCTGTTAGAAACTGAGCACAGATTAAAATGGAGAGAAAGATTAAAGACTGGAGAAGCTTGTGGAAACAACAGTGAACAGAATAATTCAATAAGCATAAGAATATAGCATTCAAGGATTAAAGTCCTAGAACAAGGAATGTACATCCATTAAAAAAGTAGAGCCAGGAAGTCAGCAACAAAATTAAGAGCACAAACAACAGTATTCTATTAGAGAGCAAGAGAACGATAAAAGGGCCAAAAATGCCCTTTTAGTTGGCCAAAAGATTCAAAAGCAGAACAGTCTCACAAAAACTGCAGATGGAAGATTTCCTAATACTGGCATAAATGATCATGTCCTTACAATCAATCCTGCCAATTAACTAAAACCACTTTTGACTTGAAAAAAGGCAGAAAAATTGAATGCTAGATATACAAATTTGAAATCTGTGATCATGTTTTCAGGTGTTTCATGTGAGAGAGTACTTTTACCAAGCCTGACCTAGACTATTATAGCATTACATACATTAAAATAAATAAAAAATATGGAGATTTTGGTCCCAAGACAATTTTCCCCACAAAGGGTTCAGTAGTATTTCACAAAACAATCTTACACAGAAGACTGTGATCATCATTCTCAGCCAATATTCAGTTATTGCTTTCCAATCAGCAGACCATCAGCCACCCTTAAAATTACCTGATACTTGAAAATGCTGTCTATAACGCTTCTGCAGACTAAATATAACCATGTACTTATTTATGACCATTTATTACTGGTCAGGTTTTTGAGCCCCTTCCTGTCCTGTCCCCTCTTCAGCTTCAAAAAGAGGTTCAAGCAGTATAATTCCTCCTGTCAAAAAAGCAGCATTTATTACAAATTGACATAATAAACAGCAGGCTCCAAAGCAGTCTAATTTAAAACTCATTCCAAAAGAGGAGATTGAGTACTTTTTTTTGTTCAAATGTTAAAATGATTATTTTGATATTGCAATGACATGAACTTTGGACCTGCTTCTCACAGAACTTTTTTTTTCTTTAGTTAAAAACCATCTCACCTGGTGACTCACTGATTAAGTCTGTAGTCCACCAGGCAAAGGTTACTCAGAAGTATAATAGATACAACTTTTCCCAAAGCCATTTTGTTGAATTTACTGTTCCATACGAAGGCAATTTTAAGGGGGGGGGGAGAAGTGCTTCATTTCAAAAAGATAACATGGCTTTATTAAAAATGTCTTTAATAATCTGAAGTGTCAAAGATTGTATGAAGCCTACTTGCTCTTCTGTATAGCCCTCTAGGCCTTATCATCACTTTATAGACTTACTCGATTTCTCCCATCTGTTTCTCTCCATTTCTAGCTTCACAGGCAAGCCTGAGATCATGTAGCATCATAACACTACAACATTTCCATCGCAGTGAGCAAGAGCTAGCGTATAGTGCAACACATACCATTAGCAGCAATCCGGAAGTTCAGAAACTGATCATTTTAATTGGATCAGGAACTTGACCAGTTTTAACATATAAAGAAAGTCCTGAGTACACTTGGCATTTTGCACTGGAAGAACTCTAAAGTAACTATAAAACACTACACACTGGAGTCTTTAGGAACTGGTATATTCATCAATGTATCAGGACTTAAAACATTACCAGAACACAGGCTATCTCCTGCTAACCTGGGCTATGCTGGACAGCAGCAGCTCAAAGCAGTATGCAAAAATCCTAGACTCGCCATTTCCTGAAAATGTCCCCTTTACGAATATAAACTCTTGTCCAAGAGCTATACCCCCTCCTCCCTTTTGCTATGTTTAAATATGGTTACTCTATGTTTAATACTCATGTCTTGCCCAACTTCATATGCTGTGGTTTAAAAAAAAAAGTTTGTTAAATTGGGGATGAACTTTCTGAAGAAAAGTTGGGGAATATCTTCTCATCCTAGCGGTTCTCAGTTCTAACAATCAATTATAAGTGCACTCATAACAATCTAGACCAGGGTAGGGGCAAGAGGAGTGCCCTTTTAAAAATCTTATTCTTGGAAGAAAAATAGAGTCATTCTGTCATGATTTAACCCCAGCAAACAACTAAGCACCACACAGCTGCTCACTCACTTCCCCCCCAACCAGTGGGATGGGGGAGAGAATTGGAAGGAAAAAGGTAAAACTCGTGGGTTGAGATAAGAACAGTTTAATAGGACAGAAAGGAAGAAAATAATGATTATAACAATCACAATAATAAAATGACAATAATAATAATAATAGGATTGGAATATACAAAGCAAGTGATGCACAGTGCAACTGCTCACCACTTGCTGACTGATGCCCAGTTAGTTCCCAAGCAGTGATCCCCCTTTCTCCAGCCACCCCGCCCCCCCAGTTTATATTCTGGGCATGACATCCCATGGCATGGAATACCCCTTTGGCCAGTTTGGGTCAGCTGTCCTGGCCATGTCCCCTCACAACTTCTTGTGCCCCTCCAGCCTTCTTGCTGGCTGGGCATGAGAAGGTGATGAATCCTTGACTTAGTATAAACACTGCTTAGCAACAACTGAAAACATCAGGGTGTTATCAACATTCTTCTCATACTGAATCCAAGAAATAACACTGTATCAGCTACTATAAAGAAAACTGACTCTATCCCAGACAAAACCAGGACATACTCCACCCTTACGTTCTGGTAATTCTCCATATTACCTGAAAAAAATTGACATTCGGGAAAAAAAGAATCACTTCTGACATCAGTCTATTCAGATGGATTAGATCATACTTGGTCACATTGACTTCCCGATCCCCAATAAGCTGCAGAACCACTGACTAGCTCATAAGCCTGTAGAGCTGATCTGTCCCCAAAGACGTAGAAAGAAAAAAAAAAAAGCATTTTCAAAGAGCTTCCAAATATAACTACAGCCAAGCAGAAGGATGATGACTTGGAGGTTATTTTTGACGTTCAGTCAATGTTAGGCTGCAGGAGAACCACAGTTTCAAAGACAAAAAGGCAAGGGATGCAAAAGGGAAGGAAGTTACATATTTCAAAGGAAAGCGAGTGTCTGAATGGAAGGTAACTAAGCTGTCTAGCAAATGAAACTGCAACAGGCTCCCTTTCCTACTGTTGCCTACCATCCCAATCCCATTACACCTTATATTGACCAGACACTTGAGTGTTCCCCTTCTCCTAAGGTGTCCTTCCTTTGGTTCTTTGCTGGCCCCACTGCAACCCATCCATTACACTGTCTCTGTGCAGAGAAGTCACATCCTCATACATACTCACTGGAATCCAGACTCCAGTTCTGAAAGACGTTTCTAAGCAGTAGTATCTTATAAAAACATTCCTCTAAAACAAGAGTACAAAACTAACTGCTGGACTAACTTTACACTTACTTTTTTTTTCACCTCAGAAAACTTTATAAGGTATTTTACCATAGTATAAGGGAAGTCAGTAGTCAGGAGTAAAGGACACTTTCTATACCCTAACAGTCTCTCAGATACAACAAAAATCAATCCTGACTACCAATCAACTTTATCTACTTTTTACTGTGAGACTTGTCCACAGTAGTTTGCATGTCACTCATTTTCATTTTGACAGAAGCTACTGAGATTGCATTTTTATAAGCTATGGAAACTAAGAAAAAAGGTAATTCAAATGTTCTATTACACATAGGGCAAGAAGCAATTTCAGGGTCTAAGCACTTCTCGTATCTGTACTCTTGTCTACATGACCTGGTTCCTGCCAGGGGAGGAGGGGGTAGGGAAAGGAAGGGGGGCACAATATGCTGCCATACAGTTCAACTAGGAAAGAATTCCTAAACATGTATGAAATAAAAAACAAAACAAAAAAAACCCCACACAAAAACCCAACCAACAAAAAACCAAAGATACTTTTTTAAAGTGAGCAGAGCCTCTAAGTCTGATTTTGGCAAGCCATAAAAGCCTTTCACCTTAAGAATGTCCTAGAATATTTACAAGAAAGTTGTCTTTGCACAATGGGACAAGCAGATAATGTTGATATTATCGTGTTCTTGGAATGTTTATTAAACAATTCTTTGTTCATTTGTTACACAAATAAACAAGATAGAACTAGTTGAAGCTGCATGAACATGGATTTCACTAGCTGTTGACATAGCAAAACAAGCTTGAAATTAGGAAGTGAAAGATGTTTCAGGCCTGTGAAAATAAAAGTGATTTTGCGTGCAGTACTGGGTTTTCACAGTTTCTACCCTTCCTTTTAATCAGATGTCAGCTCTTATACCTAAAATCATATTTCTTTGGGGAAGATTAACAGATATTTTGACAATAACAGTGCTTTAAAAGCATGTTAGTTTTAACAGAAAATAGTATAGATAACTATATGAACTATTCTAATTTCTTTCTGAAGTGAAAGCCTGATAAACACAACTCTTCAAAACAGAGAATGGTACTGGCAAATCAGACTCTGCTCTCAATAGAAGAAAAACAAATGAGCAGCGGTCTTGACTTCTTACATAGCACACCACATCTAAAGCAATTATTTCCCTTATACTCAACTGTCTTTAAATATTTATTGTGTACCAATACAGAAAGTTTTTGCTATAGTTTCTGCTACAGCTAAATAAGGACTGACACATTATCTTTCACAACCTGCACAAACTTGATTTAACCTACATCTCTTATGCGAAGGGCCTACATCTCTTACACAAAGGGCACAAGTACACCTACCAGAAATTGCCAGCTATTATCCACAGGTGAATGCAGTAGTACGTGTGCACACATAGGCATTTATAAGGTAATATATACATAAACACATACAAATATGTATGGGATGAACATACAGACTAGACAGGTAATGCAGAACTCTGTGCTGGGCCCAAGGTCATACAGAACCACCTAGCTGAAGCAGACCAAGGGACTGGATTAACAATTCACAGTAACTTACTTGGAAATGTTCTCTCCCTGCTATAGCTATACTGGAAGCTTACCAGTACAACCACCCATGTTATCTTCTGCTTCTTTTATTTTGCAACTGATTCAGGTACTGTATCAGAGGTAATTCTCAAGCCACATAAAGGCTATTTTTATCACTGATGGGTCTCAAGGGTTCTTATGTCCCTTGCAAATGAAATGAAGCAAATCCCAAAGGTCAGGATGCCAAGGCTCAATTAAAAAGATTTTACTGAAATTCTATAATAGCTGAGTAACATTTCTATCATGTTTGAAAGTGGAAGTTCACAATAGGTGTTTTTATGACCTTTACAACCATTATGCCTTAGGGAAGACTCATTTCCCAGTTTAAAAAAAAGCTATTCCAAGGAAAAGCACTGTAGACTGGGAACAAAGCTTATTACCCCCCAAAAAATAGAAAAAAATCATCTTTATTAATTACATCAGGTAGCTGTTTCTTCTGCTGGATTGAGCATGTAAACATAATACATTCTCAGCCTGCAAGGGCTAAATACTGCTTATATGCAACACAAATAGGCACAGGTGGGAGATGAGTACTTCCTCGTGTCTCATTTCTCTTAGTTTTTCCCCTCACCTCATTGGTTCCTCTTCTAAGAAAAATTTACAACAAATGTCATTCTTATGAAAAGTAGAGACAAAAAATAAAGGCAAATAAATCTGTTAAGCAGGTGATACTGAAGTTACATCTGTATTTTTCTCTTTTGCACAGAATGGTCAAAATCAAAAAGCACAGTCACTATGAACCAGATTGTACCTCGCTGAATTATTCTATTTAAAAAAAAAAATCTAACCTGTGCAGATATGAATTTGCACTAGTCTTTTTAGCATGGTCTCTCCCCACCCCCATTATTATATCAAAACTTACAGTAGTCTAAATTAATTTTAGATTTTTAAATTAAAATGTAATTTTAATTACATTTAAATATCTTATTTTTTAAGAAATTATTTCTTTCATTAAGAAGATTAATTAAATTTAAGAAATACTCTTTCTTCATGCTTGGAAAAACCCCCAACTTTCTAAGCTATGAAAACTATTTGAAGTAATATACTTCTTTAAGTGGCAAATTGATTGGCCGTGCACTTAGAATCAAGGCTCACTGCAACTGCACTTTTTATTGAAGTGTAAGGAGGTTTTATCCCTTTTTTTTTTTTATTAATTCAGTTAAAAAAACAATTCATTTCTTAAGTTCAGAATAGGCTAACTGGAACATGGGGAAAAAAAACCCAAAACCCCAGGCTTATCAAAATGGTCTCCTTCCCTTTTCTAAGTCACAATCAAGAAGCAGGTATAAACAATGTAACTTCTTGTTAACTGACTCTCATGACCAATCAGTTAATTTTCTTGACTATAAATACACATGGAGTTCTAAATACAAAGAAAGTGTTGAGTATTTTCTAGACAAATAAGTTAGCAATTTTGAGCCACAGAATCTACTCTTATTTATCAAAAAATTTTACAAAGCTGGAAATCTTTATATCACAACCCAGTACTTTTGGAAAATTCAGTGTGGTCTTGACCAAACTATCCAAAACCCACATTTTCCAAGTGCATTTCAACTTAACGTTGAAATTCACAGTTTTATCAGTCATACAAAGGAAGTCTCAAGACCAGGATGAGTTTAATCACACACAGAGAGGAAATCTGCCCAGAAAAGACTCTGGCTGCATTGAAACAAGCCATGCAATTTATCTTTCTTTTCCAAACTTTTATCCCTACAAACAATTAGTCTTTTGTGACTTCCATTACCAGTCTTGGGACTTGTACTTGCAAAATTGCTATTGCTCACAGTGATTTCTTTTTTTCCCCTCTTCTGATACTTGGAAAAAAACAAAAGGAAAAAAATATTACAGAAGCAGAACTGAATAAGCAAAAATGCACAAAGCCAACCGATCACAAAAGCGGTATCAGAGCTGATTACCCAATAACTTAAATACAACTTCAGTAATAACTAGTACAGCAATATCCTATGTGATGAACTCCACGAACTTATTAAACAAATGGGTTTTTTACTCAACTATTTCAGATCTGAAAACAACGAAAGAAAGCAAAGGATGTATTCCACTGTGGGCAAGCACACAGAAAATAAAAGAACTTGATTTCAGGAGAAGCACATAGAGAGCAAACAGTTAAATTCTGACTTCTGAGGGCTGAGTTCTCACTCATTTAGTGCATGTTACTACTGTTCACTCTCAGCAGATAAAGAACAGGCATGGTTCTTATGATACCTTGATGTTTATGAGCCTTTTTCTATATACAAATAAAAGAAGTGCCAAAAACTCTTTATCAGCATTCTCTCCAAGGAAGCTCACACTCCACTTGACACTTCACATCCTAAAAAAAAAAAAAAAGGCCAGAACAACAAACCTGCACACCATTAGGACAAGTATCTCAAATACCTTCTTAAAACAGAACTGCACATATTCAAAAAGGTGCATGCAATTCAGTGGGTACAGGCACTTTTTACTACTTTCACTTCCAATTTTTCAGAGTTTAGGAGAAGAATCTGTAGTATTTCCAGAAAAACTGTAATATTTTAAAAGTTTTCACCTTAGATAGTCAGTACAGCATATCAGACAATATTCTGAACCATACTGTATCCAAAAAAATAAAAAAAAAATCAAAGTATTACAAACCAAGTTCTTTTGTCAGGCAAAGGTAACTCACCCCACCTGTGCAGTACATAACCCTGAAATATCAACTCCCATGAGTTCTCAACTATGAAAAGTGGAAGCATAGAAGTTTGCCGAGACGTGTTTTTTTCCATTTCTAAGACACCATTCAACAGTATTTATACTTACTAATGCTTATATCCTGGCTTCAGATATTGGAAAACTGTCCGGTTTTGTTGTTGGATTTTCTAAAGGTTAAGTCCACCATTTCCTTCCAAAAATGCAGAAATTATCTTCATTACCTTTCACTTCTTAATCCTTCTGAGCAATCTCATGAATTTAAGACAACATTATACAATGAATAACAGCAACCCCCCCCAAAAAAACCCCCGCCCTGAAGCAGTCAAGGATATTTCTCTTAGCAGTTTTAAATCTGAGGAAAAGAAATCCATAAATAAGCTTGTCAGAGAAAGGAAGATGAATGTGTCTATAGGAAACATTGTTACTATATTTATGTCAAAATAGCTGTTGTAAAAAAGAGACCATAGAAACAGCTACTGAAAACTGCACTTCCCAATCATTCCTTTCTCCCCAAAGAGAGATTCTTGCTCTTATTATCCACTGGGGAGCTCTAACACTTTTGACAAGTTAGGGCATAACAGCCAGAGAGCCCTTGAGTGACACTAATAACTCAAACTATTTCCCTCAAAAAAGAATGATATCAAAACAGGAAACTTACAAGAACATACTTTGAAAGCTGACTAGTGTTTCACTGTAAAGCAAACCTCTTTGTCTCCTGCCAAACCACTGGTGGGTCTTCAACATTTCTGGATATGTAAAATCAGAAAGTTTGGCACAGTTGGAATTTGAAGTCCCAAATGCTGCAGTTTAAGAACTCTTCCAACATGAACTTATTTACAGGATTCATTTTTTTTGGAAGCAAGCACATCACCAGACAGGGCTGTAGATAAACATATTTTGCAAAGCCAGCCTGACTCTGGGGAAGTAGCTCTAGGGTGCTTTGCCCTGAACGCTGACTGTAGCCCACCTTTCCAGCACAGACACGGCACCACTGCCGCAGAGCAAAGCTGCGAGTAGCCAGATGAATTTAACTGCGTAGGCCAGATGGGACAGAAAAAAATAAGTTTCTTAATTCTTGCATTTCCATCTACCATTCCCCTATCAAACTCAAAAGCACACTATGCTGTAATGAGGGGCGGCCACAGAAGTCAAGGTTAAAAATACTCAAACATGGTGCACTGAGAAACTTTGCTGTGTCTTATTTCATTCCTCTTCAGCCCAAAACGGAAGGCAGGAAGGGTATATTTCAGGGAGGGTGGGAAGAAAAACACAACAACAGAAGTCTGTTTACAAAGCAAAAGTGAAAGGGAGGAAAACAAACACTAACAAAAGGCTACAGCTTTCACTAAATGCTGCAAGTGTTGGGTTTTTTTTCTCCACTTTAAGTGTAAACGTCGACAGGGATTCCAAAACGGTTTTAGCATCCTCACGCTCAGGCACGGTATTTCAAGACGCACTTCGCCCCATGACCAGGGAGGATTCCCACTACCTTCCTGACCGAAGGCGAGAGCTGACGTTCCCTTCCACAGAGAGTCGCGTGCACCGGCTGACGTTTACGTAATCTTTTATCGAAGCCACCATGTTCCTGCCTTGGCAACACGCCCCCCGCCCCCCCGGAGCGGCACGTGCGTCCCTGGCTCTGCCTCTGCCGGGCGCCGCTCTCGCCCCGCGCCCCCTCC
>NW_010972594.1:804355-804563 GCF_000737465.1 Haliaeetus leucocephalus
GCCCGTCCCGCCCACCCCCGGCGCTGCACCCACCGTCGGGCTCGGGAGCCGCCGCCGCTCGGGGAAAGTTTTGCCCGCCTTCCCCGCCCCCGGCCCCGGGCAGGTGTGCCGCAGGCCCTTCGGCGAAGCCCTCCCCCGGCGGCGGGCAGCGCCGCTACCGGCCGACGACACCCGTGGGGCCGAGCCGCCCCGCTCCAAGGGCCGGCTG
>NW_010972594.1:805259-831174 GCF_000737465.1 Haliaeetus leucocephalus
CTAGGGCGGGCTGTGGGTAGGGGCAGCTCAATGGCGAATTTACCTTTCTTACTCAAGTAGCCTTGGAAAACGCTGCGTCGGCCTGGTGGCGAGGGGATCGGTGTGGCTGGCCCAGGCGGTGGGCTGAAGGAGGGGGGACTCGACCCTTGTCAAGCCTGCCGCTCCGCCACCTCCCGCCTCGCTGGAGCGGACGCGGGAGTCGGTGACCCTTACAAGACCCAATAACCCCAAACGCATTCCCTTCTCGCCCGCACAGTCTCACAAGTGGAGGGACTTGGCCGCAGCCTTTCCACAGGCCCTTGCAAGAGGAAGCATCTGGCAATGGGAGACGTGGTTCCCTGAGGCTTGGGGAATGAAGAAGGCGTTTTCCTGGGACACCAGGTTGGCTGTAGGCAGCTGGGTTTTTCACCTGCCTCGTAACATGAGGGGAAAAAAAACGGGAGCCATCTAGGATGGGTATTGCTTTACACGCAACTCAAGAGTGGGATTAGTGCAGGCCACTTTGGTCCGACGAAATGAGTCAGGCCCAAGTGCAACAGGCAGCGTAGCCTGCGTATTCGGATGACAGGATCTTCAGATCTGTCCTACCAGGACACCTCACCATATAAGTAAGTTTTCATCTCTAAATGGACTGAATAATTGAGGTGTCTCCCAATTGTGAGATCTCTCTGCTACACTGAAAGAACTTTATGTCTTGTTACTAATATTTCTTTCCACTGTAGCTATTTTTTTAGTATTCCATCAGTTTCTCATAGAAACTTCAGCATTACTTGCGTTTCCCCTTGTAAATTTCAGCTCCCACAATTTTCATTCTTACATTATCCCAGTGTCAAATATTAGAGCCTCTTTCTGCCCACCAGCTGTTCCAAGATATAATACAAATCAAAATAATTTCATGACATATAGGCATAACTTGGTGTATCACATCCCTCAATATTTATAAGGTGTTACCATGTATCTGTACATGGCAATACCTTTTCTTCTTGTGTTACTTTTCCTGTCCTTGTGTAAGCGAGATCAACCTCATACCATTTCGGGCATGGTGTCTCACACATTGTCTTAGTAAATACAAGCCTCGCATCCTTTGAAAAGCAGGTTGAAAAGCATCTCACCGTAACACTGGTTGCTGCAGTAATTCATGCAAATGAAAGAAAGATTTCTCCTATTTTCTAAAGCCTTCAGATGTGAGAAAAATCCATCAGATAGGGCACTGTGTGTATGTAGACATTCCTTCAAAAAGCCATGGTTTTCTCAACCTGGTTATAAACTGCTACCACCCTAATCACTTTTGTTTTGCAAAGGATCAAAAAGCTTATTGAATTGTCCTATCAATGAATAGTGATCTCACCCTTGCCAGGAGTGCTGATCACTGGTAAGTGATCTTATCCTTCTGCCAGCTGCAGAATCTCATAAGGCAACCTTAGTGGATTTTTAAGTTAACAAAAATTATTTTCATTCGGTCCTAAGCAAGAAAGTGAATTACGACTGAAAACAGTAAGAGGCCCTTATCTGTGATTTTCAGCACAGCTGTCTGCTTCTGGGCTCAGACTGTGAACCTCTCCAGCTTTGGTTGCAGCCAGCTGATACTTCTTCCCACAAGGACTGCTCTGGAATAAGCTGGACAGAAAAGGTCAGAGATCATGCAGAACCATATTGGTTCTTCAAGCCTTATTCACTCCACAGGTGTAAAGCACATAGGATTTGCAGTATGACAAGATAGCAGGGTAACAGTAGACAGCAACCCCAGACCCCAGTCTAAGGAAGATGAAGAATTCAGGAAGAAGGGGAAACTCAGGACAACAAGTAAAAGAATGAAAGGAAGGGTTTGACTGGTAACTGCTTTTTAATCTGTACCTAATTACAACACAGTATGATATGTTTACAACTGACACACCCTGACATGCTGATACAGTAAGAAAATACGGAACTTCTAATTTCCTTGCTAACTAGATTTGGTCTTTGTGACTATTCACATTAGTATGTTTGGCTTACTTCGTAAGAGAAAGGACATTACCTTTTATTCTCTCCTCTGCGGATAGAGTCAGAGCTTACGTAATGACATGCCAGGCACATGCATCCATATCTTGGCTCCCGTCCCCACGGGGATGGGGCACATTACCTTCCCCTTCCCACATTTGCTGTCAGCAGTGAGCTGTAGTGCAGGAGCTCTCACTCCTCACTGCTGACTTCTGACACTGCTGCTGTCCCACTTCTCAGCCTGAGTGATGGCAAGGGCAGCCACTAGAAGTGGGACTTGGGCACACGTACTTCATTTTGGTGCCCCTTCTCACTTCTCTTGCAACATCTGTGAATTCAGCTACAAGAAAATTATGTACTGTACATTTTATTATAATGTCAAAGTGAATGCAGTGTTGGACACTGACAAATTTCAACTCTGGCCTGTGCAATTTCATGCTGTAAGCATTAAAAAAAAAGCTTAAAATGATACAGTACAATTAAAAGTACATTTATACATTGTCTTGTTGACAAAACCACAGAGGTTGGTTTTGCTCAGAATTTCAAAACTTGACAGTTGTTGGAAGGTAAAAAAAAAAAATCTCGGAAAGCTAATTACCACCACAGAAGTGTTTCCTGTGCTTTTTGTTCATTTTGCGTATTTTTCTCACCTTCTAAGTAAACAGTTTTTTCCAAAAAGCCCTTTGTTTCACCTCTCACTTAGAAGTATCTAAAAAACAGACAAAGCATTGAGTTTGCCCTACAGAGTTACAAAATATGGTCACAAGCTCCTTTCTGTTGTCTTGCCCCCTAACCTCAGTAAATCTTTCTTTAAGTCTTTCAGGAGCTGTAATTCTTCTCACACGCTGCTGACTCTTGTCATTCACAACTGCTGCTAAGCAGGCTCACTCAGTCCTTGCCTTTGGCTTTTTAAAGGGGCACTATACAAAATATCCTCCGTACCAGAATAGCAGAAGGCAGGAACGATTTTCACTTCCCAATATTTTAACATACAGTGGCTGTGGCTGTTCTGAAAGTCTGCCAGAATTTCAGCATTTGTGCATGCATAGAAGGGCTTGGAAATGAATGATTTACTGCTTTTTGGTTATTGACCAAAGCATTACTTTTTCAATAACAATGAGGCCTTTGAATGCTCCAGAAAGCAATACCAAGTATATACATACACATTTTTCATTAGTAAATCTGCTTGTATTTCCCTAATAACGTCCGAGGAAAGTCCAAATGAGAATTTTAAATCATACTCCCACAAGTCTTTTCTAAATTCAGAATTGCACCTCTGCAAAGCACATGCATATTAACAATTTTCTTCAGTGTAATGCAGTAGAAAATCGATGTATATTTGTAAATTATTTCACTTGCACAAGTACAATGACATACTTTGTGTTCTTTCTTTACAATAAACATCCATGAGTCACTCATTAACAGCAGTGAGCTCACTTGTGTCAATGATACACAGGCAGCTTTGAAAGAAGCTGGCATTTTGAGTGGCATGTTTAGAGTTTGCCTACAGTACTAGAAAATGTTGGGATTTTCCCCTGATTTCTTAATAATAAGCTAAAGGCAGGTAGCTTTTTTTTTTTCCCCTCGGAAATAATTTATCGTATGGAGTTCACTGTATTTCAACTTGCTTCTTACGAAAACAGTGCACTGCAGCCAGGAACAACTGTTCCACCTCACATACTCTTCAACCTTGTTTTTGTTGCCCTTCATCTTTCTGCAGGTTTTGTTTGGTTTGTGAATACCCGAGGCAAAGGTCTGACCTTAGTGAGGTCAAGAGAAAAAACCCTTCCTGATCTCCCCAAGATCTGGAGTTCCCCCTCTGTGCCCACACTGGGAATCACTTGAAGAAGTACTTGATTCTCTTCTTGAGCTTTTATGACTTTTAGCAGTGTAAAAAGAGTCAAAACACAGTGTGGCATCTTGGGAAAACCTGAAATACATAAAGACATGAACACTGACATCTAATAGTATAGTCCTAAACAGTTGACCACTTTGTGAAACCTCTCTTGGCAGAAAGCTTGCTTGGTTCATGTCTTCAGTACCCTGTGTTTTGTTATCTGTAGCCTGCAGGTTAGAGTGATATTTGCTTCTTTTTTTGTACTGTTTTCATTTGGTGGAAGACATTTTGTAACAGCTCATGTTGCTGTCACATCTCTTTAACACCTACAGTGCAGCATGTTCTCTTTCACTTGAGTGATCTGATAAAACCTTGTATTTGGTGAAGGAGATACATGCTGACTGGTATACTTTCTTACAAGAGATTAGTAAAGATGTTTTGATTTATTCAATTAATCTTTTATTTGGCTTTTGGTGACACTTCCATTTTATAAGCTCAGAGTATCTTCAGTAGTTGTTTTTCCAAGGTAAAAGCCAGCCATTATTACATCCTTCAGGCTTGCAAATTAACAGTTAACAATTAACAAGCTTTTAAAATTTCCATTCATATTCAGAGTTTTACATTCATTTCACAGACTGAGATTAAAGCTACTTTTGAAGAAAATCATGAAAGGGCTGCTGGGTAATACATTAACTGTTCACTCTTTCCCTGTTTAATTATAAAATATTCTGTGATCACTGACAGCTGAGGATGCTGAGCTGGACTTCATCTCTTGAGCAAGGGCAGCGGCTTGGCCCTGGGGAGGTTTCTTATGAATCCCCCCACTGCTTCCCCAGCAGGCTGCTGCCAGGCCACAGGGCCTCACCACAGCAGGGCTATGAGAGTCAGGCAGGCTGCTTCAGCACAGAGCCACTGTGCAAAATACCTGCTAGTGGACTCCGCGGTGCATGGTTGAGAGTGATCTTGCATGGCATGTAGGAGTCTTGTCTTACTGCAAATGCTAAACAGTGCCAATTCCCAGACGCATCAGTCAATTTTCAAACGTCATCAGTCTTCTTGTGCACAGGGTGCTTTTTATGCCATGGTGCAACAGTCAGTATCCTGGAATTGACTGAGCCAGGCTTTCTTCACCCATACAAAGATGCCCTTTTAGTTGGTTAGTTCTTTGTGTAGAGCTGGGAGACTCCATCTGGCCTTGGAGAAGTTCCTCTGACAGCTCACCTGCTGGCACTGAACTCTGATTAGGCTGCTCATGTATAGTCTCTTACTTGAAATTCACAGGAAAGGCTATTGAAATATGCATTATGCAGTACTATTTACCAGAATGTATTTGTCCTTTTTATGTAAACCCTAAATTATTCAGTAAGTCTATTATTTTCTGAGATACTGTTGATTTCAAGTTGAGTATAATACCAAATATTTATTTTTTAGTTTACTATGAGATGTTAAATGATATGTAAATAAATAAATATATAGACTCCACATTCACATAATGAATTATCTATTCATATTGCCAGTCTATTCTAATAAATAATATTCCATTATATATTTTGAACTTTCATATATGTTTTCTGTATCATATTTGAAAGGATGACACGCTTTATAGGTGTCCCTAACAAACTTATCTGAGGTATAATGCAATCGCTTTACTGTTCCTTTCATGTTTATATCAAGTGTTTGGATGTATATGTTGCCAAATTCGGTATCAGTATTTCTGCACAAATCTGTTGCATATGCCTGTTTATTTTTAGGCCTTTAAAATGGCTTAAGATGCTCAAGGGCTAACCTGAAAAAAGAAAGTGATTTTATACTATTTTTTCAACCTTTTACCTCTTTAAGGTTCCTTACAGTTAGGTTTTAACCTCATAGGAGGGTGGTGTGAACTTGTGACAGAGGACTGGTTACTACCCCATACCTATACACAGATTTAAGTAGATGACCATTCAAGTATTGGGAAAGAAAAATATGAAACATACTGGCCTGTTGTTCTCTCCTTTTGCAGTGTAACTCAAATAGAAACCATTTTCCCCTTAAATGCATACACCCCCTCTTATCTCATAGCCACTTTGTGAGGTAGTCTCACTTTTTGTTCTTTTGCCAGCAGTTTTAGTGATATACAGTGAAAGAGCTCATGAGTTGTTTCTTTTTCTGCTTGCTACATTTCAATAACGAAGCCATGTTCCTCTGCTCAGGCATTCATATACGTGTATGCAGGGTGCCTGACCAGTTAGGCATACTTGCTTTTTTAATACTATTACCTTCTTTATATTGTTTTTATCCCCCAAAGCAAAGAATAGAAAGCAAGAGCAACCCAATGAAGGAGTGCTCATCTTAGTGTTACTGCAAATTCCTTTCACCATTTGATGACGTATTTATAGCTCTGTAGAAACATAAAAAACAAAGGCACTCAGACTACAATACTAACATTTCAGCCTGGTGGTAGATTCGCAGATGACTGCTATATGCTGAGTAGAAAATGGCATTGCAGTTACTGATTTTGAGTGAAAAGGCTTGAAAAGATTAAACTATTAAACTTGCTGTCTTTCTCATCACTTGATCACCTGTATGTCATCTGTTTTTCTTTAACTGGTAATAAAGTGTTTGTGTTTTTATAGGAGAGAACGGTATTGAAACATCCTCTGTTTTATAAATAACAAATTGTAAGATTTTTTAGTGTAGTTATTGACAGGATCTAAAATTTACACATGCATGTTGTAAGACATACTAAAGGGTCGTGGGTTGTCTGTCAGTACCAGACTTCATCTGTTTTGCAACTAAAGAAAATTTTTGACTAGATTTTTCTAAAAAAAGAACACACAATTTCCTTGTTTAAATTTTGCTGTGAGTGTAAAGTGTCGGTGTGTTTTATGAAGACTGTGACTTTCCTGAAACAGCATGTGGTTTTGTGATGTGAACTGTTTAATCTGCCCAAGAGCGATAATGCTTTCTCGTGACTCTTCCCCACCACATATTGTACACTCCACCTCAATGGACTGATTTTATTTACTGCTGAGTCAATATTTACCACTTTGCTACTGCCTGCAGTAGTTTTAACCCCTGTCTGAGCAACTGAATGGTACCAGGAGCTTTTTAAAGCATTGAGGCCTTAATCCTGAAATATTCAATGAGTTTCTAGTGAAAGTGAAGGGTGCTCAACACCTCAGAGCACTAGAATGAAAGTCTGATTGCAGAAACCATGTGTAACAGAACAGCTGTAAGAAATATCACATAGTTTTTCATTTAAAGTTTGATTCTTCTTGTAGCATAACATTATTTGTTTGTACACGAATTTTAGTATTTCATTGCAGAGAGTCATCAGGAAATATTTTTGCTTTATAAAACACTTAATTTCACATATGAGAGTTGGCACAGGCAATGGCGGGATTTCCTCATCTGTCCTAGCTCCCATTAGCAAGTTGAACTGCAGAAGTGCATTTAAATGTAAAATGTAGCGGGGGGGAAAGGGACTATGCAGATTAACTAAGGCAGAGAATTCTCTCAGGTGCTTTGATATGACAAAGGGCTATTTGATGTTGCTGATAATCATATATCGATAACTGTTTGGTGAAGCAGGCATCAACATCACTGAAAGGGAGAAAATACGCTGTTGCATTTACTGAGGCAGGTGCCAGAGGCAGAGGCAGCTGCCTGTGTGGCAGCTAATGCTGGGATGAACAGCAGAGAAGGTTTTCCTGTCATATACAGATGGTGGGGTGAGAAGGATGCTGGCAATATTTTATTTGCCTAGGCCTTACCTGTAGGACTTGATCAAGTAATGGGGAAATACTGTATGAGGCAGGGCATGTATAAAACCTGGAAGGTGCATTTTCCATAGTGTTGTTCCATCCCTACAGAGCAAGCAATAGGATTTTTTCCATGCATGTGTGAACAGAAGGGATGCTGTTGTACCAGAAGGATATACCTCAGAAGGAACCAAACCTAAGAGAAAGCAGGAGAGAAATGAAATCACAGCAGCCATGAAGAAGCAGCCATCAAGTCCTCCTCTGCTTTGATACACTAATACAGACTTGGTTCCGGGCAAGGCTGTTTCAGTCTTTTCTTCCACATTACATAGATTTTTTTGTAAGCAGTTTACTCTGCCAGGTTTTCAGGCGATGACTTAAAAACAGAAAATCTGCTTGAACCATACAGATATTAAAATGCCAACAGGGCAAATAAAAAACAGCTGTGCAAAGCTTTGTTCAATAAATACAATTATCTCGCATGTAAAAAATTGTAACAGATTGAGGTAGACTATCAGCTGCGTTGTAAAGATTATGCCCTTTAAGACATTTTGGAGGAAGAGGAGGAAATTTCTCTTCTGCAATTCCAGTGTTTTGTTCTGTATGTTAACTGCTGAACTTCCATTGCACAGGCCACTGTGATTCAGTGGCACTGGTAAAAAAACTGTAGTGCTTTAATCAATACCAACGTCTATATGGAATTTTTCTATGAACTTCACATCGAGTATGTTATCTCTTTTTTCTGGGGGACTTTGCAAGGAAACAAGTAGCAAATACAGTCAGAAGGCAAAAGAGAAGCATGATATGCATTCTGTGTTTGCTTTTACATCTTTCTCTATCTTCTTCCTAAATAAAAATAGAACGACCTAGCCTTGCCCCAGGAGAAGAGAGAAATAAGATTTATAGTAATCAGATATAATCTATAATTAGATTCTGTTTTAAATATACCAATCCAGAGAGGAAAATAAGCAAGTAAATAAATAAATAAATAAATAGCACTCAAAAGCCTAAAACTGGCAGTTCAGTCTAGGAAATTGTTTCCTGCTCTTGACTTCCACATAAACATTAAACAGTCGTGCTTACTTTTTTGGGAGTCTGTGTGCATATGTGTGCATCCATATGTGTGTGGTTTTGTATGAGAGAAAGAAAGACTATGAATCATCGCTAATGCATGCTACTTGGCATGTTTTCAGAATGCATAGCAATCAGCAATGATTACTTGAAATTTGAGGAGATATGAATCTTTAATTATTTCATTGCTAGATGATTCAACCAAAAGCTCATCACCCTTTGGTTTACAAGATTTTTACCATTCTAAGAACTCAAAGTGTTTTCATATTACATAAGAAATACTGTCTAATAAAAAGTGGATATTTTTCCTAGACGTAGCACTACAGTTTTTGCATTAACACCAAATGACTATTTGAAAACTCAATATTTCATCATTCTAACGTGCTATATAATAAGCAACAGAAAATATGAAGCAATATATCAAAACCATTAAAATCACCAATTTGGTTTTTATCATAGCTAGATGAAATTTATTGTGACAACTGTAATCTTCTATTGACTGGTTGATACACATGTAATGAAAAATAACTGTCCACAGGAAAGTGCCAATGAAGTATTATATCTTGGTTTCAGTACTGCTTGCACAGTTTTAAAACCATTGTCTTCAATAACTTACAAAACCGTAAGCAAAAGAGGGCTCAAAAAAAAAAAAAAAAGATTAAAAAACCCTAGAACTCTTTAACAAAACAATATACCCATTTTACCAAAGGATATAGATATTTCTGGGGGGGAAATTAAGTGCTCAGGTTTCATATTCTGTAACTTGCATGTTAATTCTAACCCAGTTTTAGTTATGAAAGCTTTGGATTTATCAGGTTCCAACTTAAATGCTATCACTGCATTCTTTTTTATGAAGATATATTACATGAAGAACACAAAGGTATTTTAGGTTTGAGAAATTGTAATTGTTATAAGGCCACTTTGCATAATATTATATTAAATAAAATAATTGAATTGGAAGAAATTTGAAGTTTCATAAAAGAAGGAAAATGAGCAGACTTGTTGCACAATTGTATATTGCCCACTGGTCAGATGACAGGAAGGAGAATGGAAATTAAAGCACAATGCAAGTCATGCACTAAACATATCAGCTGCTAATTTTATCAGTTTGGGAGAAATCTAATGAGAAAAATGTCTACAAATATATAATTTCATTCCTTCCTAAGGTAAGTGATGTAAGTTTCAGTCAAGTGTGCATTTTATTTACTGATGAGAGGAAGGAACCGAGAGACAGACCTGGGAATTTTCCAGTCTTTCACAAATACTAAGTGATACAAAATAAAAAGATGATCTTCATTTATGCAAATCAGATAAGTGACATCTGACTTGGAGTGTGAAGTTGATGAATACTGAAGTATATAAATACTGGTGAAACACCTTATCAGGCAATATGCCTGGAAAACCCACCATTGGAGTGGGGCGAGAAGCTTACTAGTACCCTCTAAAGATGCCATTTGTCACCCATCTATTGCAAATATTTGGCAGTAGCCCCAGTAGGAGACTATCACAGGGCACAGTGGGCAGGAATAAATTAACCAAATAAAGGGAGAAGTGTGCCCCTTCTTTTCCATTACCACTGTTAAGTGAAATATGTGAGCTCTTGGCCTAAGATGGCTGGGACACTAGATTTATTCACAAGTGTCATTATTAAGATATAAATTTTTTTAAAACATGCCTTCCAGTGTTTTGCTGACAGGCCCCACTGCGGCAGCAGTCAGCAGCATAAACCTGCCTGTCACGTCTGTTCAGGCTCATACGCAGCTCCCTTTGTTGCTGCTTTCAACCTCCTTACAAATGGTCCGTGGGCATGGGACAAATCAGGTGATGTACAGATTGATACAAACTAGATTATTTTACAGTTAGCTGCTCTCCATTAAAAACTGCCTACAGTCCTCTACATAAAGGATTTTATTCAGTGTAGTGCACGCGCTGAGCACCTGAAGTGGTGTAAATGCATGTTCCCAATAATTTAATTTACTCATTTGTACACCTTTCTGACTTCGCAGTGCACACATCACACCAACTACATTTCTGTTGCACTCTAGTAAACAAGCTGTGTGCCAATCAAGGTAATCTGAAGATAAACCCTTTACAAGCTACCTATGGATTTGTCACCTTTGTTCATATCAGCACGGATTTTTTAATACAGAGGCTGTTTTATTAATTTTACACCTGAGAAGGGCACACAAAATTGACATACTACAACTGTTTTCCCTTTCTCTGTTGTGGAAGTTTAGGTGACAGCGCCATAACAAAGACCTTTGCTGCACATGGTCACACAGATACACAACAGCAAAATCAGTGTCAGATGCAGCTTGACTACAGAAAACTCTAAAATATGAAGCTTTGCATAATATTGTGCAGCCACAAGCCGCTCTAATTGCAATATTTGTGTTGTTTGTCTGTTAAGTGGCTGTTCTTTCAGCACTGCATAGACACAGTGCTGTTGCTTTTGTGATTTTCTTTTTTTTTTTCCCATGCGGATGTCACCTTAACTGGCCTTGAAAATGCAGGAGGTTTATTCCTTCCAGCCCGTTTCCCACTCTTCACTGAAGTGCATGCTGATTTTTCTTACTGATCTCAGTGAAAAAGCATTGAGCCATCTTTTCCTATTATCTCACAGCTGTTCTTATTACTCTGTGGGCCACAGTGTTGTAGCATGGGACTTTGAATTCCTCTGCGTGGCAGATCATACTTGTCACGGGAAATGTTAGGGTGTGATTATTTTAGGTCTGTTCAGCGAAGTGCTTCATTCCGAGTCCTCAGATACAAGTCTATATATGCGCAGAATTAATACTATGAAAAAAATACAGCTTTCTGTATTACTTTTATCCTTTGGATTTTCTTTCCTCCACAAAACTTTCAGCGTTTACAAGGGGAATATGGGGATGTTCCAAGCTTCTTGAGAAAGCAGACCCATAGCCGGACTCACAGTTCAAAATGTGCCTGAGCACACTATGGCAGATGGGAGAGACTCCGTGGACGCGACCTGCGGAGGACACGCTGTCGGGTTCCCAGCCTGCTCCAGCACTGTGGTCTGAGCCTGGAGCACCAGGGCCGGTTCAGCCTGGACAAGCAGGAGCTTGGGGGCACCTAACAGCAGCCCCCAGTGCCTACGAGGGCCTGTCGGGGAGCCAGGATCTTTCAGAGGGGCACAGTGAGGCACAGGTGAGGCTGAGACCAGCCATAAGGAAACCTCTCCCAGGAGGAGAGGTGGCACAGGCTGCCCCGGGACTCCCTCCCTGTGCAGCCTGGTCTGAGCCCATGGCCGACCCTGCTGGGAGCAGCGCCTTGTGCCAGGCACCTCCTGAGCTGCCTCCTCACCCGGATTACCCTGTGGCACCGTGGTCCTTTGAACCTAGTCCTTGCTTGCTCTTAATGACGGTGAGCCGATCCTTGACATGAATGGAAAAATATCTAACCTTGCAATTTTATGTCACAACCTTTTGTATTACAAGGACTTTCAATGTTAACCATCTTGAAAGTGCTTAGGAACCCTTTCTTTCAAGAGTGTGTTTGATGAAGCAGATCCCTAAGAGGCACTTCTTTCTCCCTTCTGCCTGCTGCAGCTGCTGACTCCTTTTTCCATGTGAGAGCTAGTAGAAATAGATTCTACACTTGTTCTACACTATGTTTGCTTTGCTGTACATGTACTTTACTTTACATGTTCCTCCTTTGTGTCTCCCACTAAAGATAAAGGGGAAATGGCAACATTTTCATGAAAGATTGTCATTCAAAAGCTTAAGTTTCAGAGGGATATAAGCAGTTTCCTCAGTAACGATAGTCCTTTAAGCCTACCACATGCTGCTGTGCTTGTAAATATCATCTTGAGGCTTTAGCATCCTGGAACCCCTGCCATTTTACTTTTCTTTGCATTTTTATGATGTTTTTAATTAATTGGGTTTAATTATGCTTTTTTGCTGCCCTGGTTAAAGAAAGATTTCTGGCTACTATTTCATGTTAATTAACAGCTCTTCTGGGGATTGTCTATATTTTAAGGCACTATTCTGAAGTTCAGCAAAGCCAAGCTTGGATGCTTTATCAAAGGCTAAACTTTGGAAAATCTGTTTGCTCTTTTATCACACTTTCCAGTAAACAGTTCAGTGGATAATATCTGGGAATGTATGTTTCTCATTTAACTCTTTAATCCTCCACTATTTCTTTAAATTCCTGACCACTTACGATAACTATTAGTAGACAGATCAATTTTAATGTTTGACAAATACAGATTTGTGGTGAGCTGTGACGTGATTTGTTATTAGAGTCTCATAATGTAATTTCAGGCTAATGACACGACATTATTAACATCATCTTTGCCAGAATGTACTTACTTTAGAGTTTGGCTTCTGCAAATCCAGAGCTGCATTCATCCACTTTACTATTTTTTACAGGTTTTGTACTTGTTAGTTTTTCTCTCTCTCTACAGACTTTTCTTTTATAGTTTGTTACACCATGTGACCTCCACATATTTTTCTGAAGCCTGCTATAATTTTTGTGCTGACATCATTTTATTACCTTAAGTAATAAATCAATCAATGATATGTATCACTGAATTGAACTGGTAAGAAGAGGCTCAGTGTGTACTTCCCTGGCTGCCTTACTGGGATGACCTTAATGAATTTCTGCAATGCCTCATCTTTTGCTGTGATTGCTGCAAATGTATTCCTCATTATTTCTGAGACTGGACAATCTACAAAAATTACTTAGCTATAAAAGCCTGTCATTTTCAAATACAATTGTCAAATACTTTTGAAAGCATTCATAGTATCAGATGCCTCATCAATTTTTATTTCCCTGTTTATGCCCTATTATTGAATCATAGAGTAATATCTGGGGGAAACCCCCCCAGTCATTGTATTTTGGGAGGCACACCCATTTATTTCTCCCTTCCTATGGATACTGTGAGTTTCTCATTTGCTTCTACCACAAAGAATATCTCAAAATAAATGTCATATATTTGATTACCTCCAAGCACCACAGTCAGAATCTGTCATTCTCTTTTCTTACATACCATAACTAACAGGATCTTCTGTTCTTAACTAATTACTTCTCATGTAAAAGGGTGCTTACACTGCGCTTTGAGTGTCTTATGATTAGAGGAATGCTTCTGGGGTGTTACTGGACAGTTACTTCCACAGGGTATTCCACAGGGTCCACAGCCAGTTTTATTCTGCTACTAAAGACACACTGATAAAGATATAGTATTTCTTCTGCTTCTTTTTCTCTTGAAAACAAACTCTTGCAAAGTGTTCACATCTTTCTGCAGATGTTGCAGGATTTTTCAGGTGCTGGACATCATTAGCAGCTGTGCATGCTCCCTGGTTTTGCTCTAGACTCTCTTCTGAAGAGTATTCCAGCTTTCCAAGCTCCTCTTTTGGAGGACAGTCTACTTACTGTAGTTGTATCTTTTCTTTCTAACATTTTATTTCTAGCCAATTTCTTTATTTTACCTAACATACCTAGAGAGCTTGATAAAGCTTAGTCTGTATCTTCTACCAGTCTTTTGCACACTTTGTATTCTTAATTTCAATTACTGTATGATACCAAGTATGTATAATTAAGATAAATATGAGGAATATGATGAAGTGTGTCTGAATCATTATTTAAAGTTCAGTCAAAAAATTCTTTAGAGGATTCTCGTCCCTGCTGCGGGCTGGTATGAAATCTGCATTTTTTCAAAAGTAGTTTTTCCTAGGAATGCAGTTATCCCTCAGCTTACTGTCTATAAAATCTCATTACTTGCCTTCTCATCCTGATTTGTTAAAAACTCCAGCAATTTCAAGAAAATCAGTGGTTCCTATGAGTCTCCTTTCTCTTGGCTCCAGCTTGTTAAAAGATTTGTTGCCTTTTCCCCACATTTTCACGATGTTGTGAGTAAGTTTCAAGCCTTCTAATTTTTTTTTTTTTTTATCCCCAAGGTCCTTTTGGAGGATCCCACTGCTGCTACTGAATAGTGGTTGGGATTGCTCAGAGGTGGATGTAGGGTTAGGGATATAGATTAGGAAGGTCTTAATGGTATTATATTCAAATAGGACGGTGGTACATGTGGGCCACTGTCAGCCTTCCCAAAATCTACACAGGTGACAGAACCTGTGACAGCTCTGTGACAGCCTATTCCTTACACATGCACTTCTCATAGTGGTTTTAAGTTAGTTCAAGATAGTGTTTTTTGAGACTGTCAAATGACTAATTCAGGGCAAAATCAGGTCCCAGTCTTGGAAAGAAAATTATGCCAGTAGGCTCTTTGGGATTCACCGCTCCCACTGATTTCAAAGCTGGCTCTGATTCTCCTGAGAACATGCTCATTACTGGAGTGTCTGCCCAACACCATGAGTGACTATTCTTCCTTTTACTGTACAATACTATAAAATGCAAATACACACCTTAAATTCACAGTCAGGGAGTTCCTTAAGCAGGGAGCTAGTTTATAATAACCACATATCCCCCTACCTCCTGTGTCTTTATGCTGTTTTTTAATGATTTTGCTGGCCTGGCATCTGCAGTGCTATATAAAATAGCCTTTCCCTCCTCTGTCTCCTCCATCCCTCCTATGCAGCCTCACGACTAAAATAATGTACATTATGTGCCTGAAGGAACATATTTGGTGCCTATGTAGGGGCAGCCCTGTTTAGGTATGTAAGCACATCCCATCACTCCATTTAACCTCCACACAGCTTGCTGCGCTTGTGGGGACAATGTCAGAGAGAAATAGTCCCAGCATCCTTTTAAGAAAATCCCTATTGTGACTTGTTATAAGACCAGAGGGGTTTTGTAGACTGCCAGAAGTCAGGCTGAGGTTGCAAGATAATATAGATGCCATGTCCTTGCCTGGGGACTGCCCTAGGAAGTATATTGCAGGGCCATTATGTCTACAATGCATCAAGGTTTCTACTGACATAATTATTTTAGGCATTGATCTTGTCTACTACATTATCTACCAAGCAGATGGTAGAGCTGCAGCAACACAAAATTATCTGTACTACCACAACTATTTACTGTGCAAGGCTACTCCATGGAACTACATATTTAGGTTATTTAGATTTGTTCAAAGTCTTCCCTAGAAGTTAAAACTTCTTGTGAAAAGAGATTTAGTCCAGTCTAAGGAAAAGAATTTTGTCAGGGTCTGGCAAAGCATTCAAATTAGGTTATTAAAAAGGAAACTAACTTCTCAGGAAAATAGAAAGTTTTCTAAAATAAATAAGGCAGTTTATTTTTACTCCCTCTGATTTGCTAAATACTGTAAGAAAAAGCATGTTCTGCCTGACAGTACATTTTATTATGTGAACAACTCTTTGTAGTGGAAACAAATCCATGAACTTCAGCTTAACTTCCTCAAATGCCTAACATCATTAATGATATTGTTGGGATGATGAAAGATTAGCAAGTATATTGCCAGAATAAGCAAAATTATCAGAAGCAAAACAAAACCAGAATCACAAACCCCAAGATGTTTCAGCAGAGGTAACTAAGGGGGACATTATTACATCATGCATCACTGCTAACATTTTGTCTAACTTAGTTGTTCACATGCATCCAATTAACAAGTCAGGCTTAACCATAAGAATAAATATAAAATAAAGATACGGCTGCAATAGATGCAGTGTGTCTCAACGTGGAAGACGGGGACAAGAAACAGTACCTAATAGCAGCAGATTTGGGACATCTATACTGTTAGATACAGAATGAGAGGACTGATTTGCCCTCTGACAGTGAGCAGGAAGCATCCAAGAAAGGTCCTGTCCAGGACCAGGTGGCATCCTGAATTATTCCTCTTAATGCACTTGCCAGGACTTGCTAGCTCAGAGGAGAAAACGATCTGCTGTGCTGTACGCTTCGCTGTCTAAGGCATTGTTATGTTCAAAGTTCTTTTTGCTGGAAATGTATGTCTCCTAAATACACCTTTCTTTCCATGCCACGTACTATTTTCTCCTCTTTCACTACACAGGATGAACTTTTGGTTCCATAATTGCCCCTCTCACACTTCACTGTGGTCTATATTCAAACTATAGTCTAGTCCTACAGTAGAGTGGCAGATACCCAGATATACTATTTAATACTAGTTCTGGGCTTGGTCTATAAGTCCAGGACAATTGTTCTGCATAAATACCGCTTTGGAAGAAGACAGCTTTTGTGGCTTGCTGTACTCTCACATTGTCCTGGTTTCAGCTGGGATAGAGTCTATTTTCTTTCTAGTAGCTGGTACAGTGTTACATTTTGGATTCAGTATGAGAAGAATGTTGATAACACACTGATGTTTTCAGTTGTTGCTAGGTAGTGTTTAGACGAAGTCCAGGATTTTTCAGCTTCTCATGGCCAGCCAGCAAGAAGGCTGGAGGGGCACAAGAAGTTGGGAGGGGACACAGCCAGCTGGCCCAAACTGGCCAAAGGGGTATTCCATACCATGTAATGTCATGCCCAGTATATAAACTGGGGAGAGTTGGCCTGGGGGGATCACTGCTGGGGAACTAACTGGGCATTGGTTGGGGAGTGGTGAGCAATTGCACTGTGCGTTACTTGTTTTGTATATTCCAATCCTTTTATTATTATTGTCATTTTATTATTGTTATTATTATCATTATTAGTTTCTTCCTTTTTGTTCTATTGAACTGTTCTTATTGCAGCCCACGAGTTTTACCTTTTTCCTTCTGATTATCTCCTCCATCCCACTGGATGGGGGGAAGTGAGTGAGCGGCTGTGTGGTGCTTAGTTGCTGGCTGGGGTTAAACCATGACATACATCTGTCAATACTTTTCTTAAGCAGTCTAGAGATGAAACTGTGAGATGCTCACACTTTACAGACTGCTAGTGTTATTTTCTTGTTCTTTACAAGAAATTTCAGCTGAATCTCCTCTGCTATTGCTGTAACCTGAGGCTTTTACTCCATTTGATGTAGACTTGTCTAGGAGACTATGTTTACAGTACGAGAAAAACAGATCCTATGGAACGTATTGTGCATCTGTTCTGTGAAACTGCCCAAGCTAAGCAATGGCAAGATGTTGCTAAGCACATGGGCATGACTAAAGTTGCCCTGACATTAGCATTGCCCTCTGCATTGTCATGTTTTCCAAATGACCAAAACTTCTTGGGTTTAAAGAGAGAGGTACTTCTCCTTTTTGGAGGTGCATTCTTGTAGCCAAGAATAAATCACTCTCGTCATCTCTGTTGGTTGCATATACCATTCTGATAGAAGGAACAGTGAACAAGCCGAATGTTACATTGCAAGACAGGTACAGTTTGGACTTCTTTCATCCTTAACTTTTTGCTTGTTTGTTTGTTAAGACCAAAAGTAATGCAGCTACATGTATTGTGGGAGGTGAGTTAAAGAACAGGGAGTAGTTTCCAAACATGTGGACTCTGCCTCCTTTGACTAAGTAGGGTAGGGCATACCATTACTGTCACTGGAGCAGGAAACGCTAAAGAAATACTGTAATTACAATGTTTGACCAGATTCCCAACACACATTTGTGAAACAGGTGATTGTTTTGTTATGACTTTGAAATGACTTGCTGAATGCACAGCTTCTAAAGTGAATGGAAAAAGGGCTTCTGACATCCCAGAGTGCCTGGTAAAAATACAGCTGAATGGAACATTGACTTCCAGAGGCCTTTAATAAAAGCTCACAGTTAAAGATTTCAGTTCGTATTCCTTAACCAGTGCACTCACAATCTTTTTCTCTCCGTGTGATGTCCCACCTCTTCATCAGCAGTGCAAGCCGATACAAGTGAATTCTCCATACATGCTTGTCAGCTTTTCAGAGACATGTAACATACAGGACTCTCCACTGAGTAATCCTAAAAGCAGAAACTGTCTAGTGTAGCTCTAAAGCTGCAAAGCTGTGGAGGACACGTTGACCCATACCTACAGTATTTTAGCAGATACCACTTCAAAGGCTATCTGTCTGCTGCTTATTTTAATCTCTCCATCACTGAATTTCACCTGGTTTTTTTGCATCTGCTTTTTTGTATTTTCAGCTGCATTTTACAGATACCAGATGACATACACAGCATACCATGATTATATGACCAACTATACTTGTATCACTACAGAGCATAGATTTTGATTTTTTAATACGATTTTAGGCAAGGATTTTCAAATTAGCATAAAGTTTTCAGTTACCTGTTACTTAATGTGCTCCAGGTTATCAGAGTTGCAATCACAGGCTACAATTACAGATTTAGTGATTAGAATTACCTCTGTTATTAGCTCAGTATCATAACTGAGGCCATGATGAAATCAGAAGCCTTGTTACCAAACTTTCTAATCAGCGCTGAAAAGACTGTATCTGAAAATGTGTTTACATTTTACAAATGTTCACTTTTTTCTTTTATAAAAGAAGTGAATGAAAGTGAATGATTTGTCATAGGATGTATTTCATTTAGCTCAGATGTTCAGTCAAAGCTCTTTAAAAAGGGAGATGACACTTGCATGTGACCTCATAAAATACCTTTATGAAATTCCATTTGAGTTTCTTATGCAAAACATGAGATCTAATTGCAATAGATAAAACCAAAAGCAACTGAGAAGGCAGTCAGTTTTTACAAACATAAAACCAACCAGACTCATGAGCCTACTTTGGCAACCAAAGTAGTACTTTGATGTATTTTTCCAGACCATGATCTCTTCCACATCTTTTGCAACTAACCACTAACAGCAAAATGAGGAATTGAGCACACAGAGATTTGCTAAATCACAGAAACGCAGCAACGTGTGATGTGGCACATCACACAACGAGCGGCAGGCTGGCATGTTGCTTCACAGCACACCATGGCACAGACAAGATGAATGCTGCAGCAGCAGCAGAGCATCAGGAAAGGAAAAGTGGTGGCTCGCAAAAGGAACGGTGACAGAAAAAAAAAAAGTGAAGCTGCCACGAAATGTTATTTTTAGCTGGCAATACTTGGATATATTGCCATTTGCCCTTCCAGCAGATTATGACTGAACCCTGCATGGGGCTGGCCCAGTCAGAGACAGTCACTGGGGACCAAGGCCAGTTCCCGTGGGCAGCAGCACATGCCCAGGAAAGCAGTATTTTTTCCCCAACATTTACATTTTCACTGGTCTTTTACTTTTTTACTGACACTAGAGATCTGAATGGAAAGACGGACTTCTTTCTCCTCCTCGTTCTTCCTTCCAGCACGCTTATGCCAGCACTAATGCCTGGCTAGCCACAGGGTAAACTGAGCTGGTCTATCTGAGAATAAAGAAGAAAAAGAAACTGACAGCATGGTTGTGTGGGCACATGATGACTTGCACTAGCACCACGGGCAATGGGGAGGGTGGAAAGAAAGGCAAGATCATCAACTTCAGCAGCAGTGACAATTCATGTACACCTTCAAATTATTTGTCGTTATTTAGAAATATGCTGCGACTTTTAAAGTTTGCTAAATATATGTAGGCTTGAGCAACATGCTCATTGGAGCTTGATGGAAATTGGCTGCAGGCGGCCTGCAGCAGCATCCTCTAACACCTGCTACACTGCCAGCGCTCACCAGTTTCTGAGCCGGAACAAGCAAACATTATTTTATGAGAACTCAATATGCGCATGTTTGTTGACAGTTCTGATTAGGAGAAGGGATCGCTAATCCACCATTAAAAGTGACTACCTTATCAGGCACAAATGCCTGCAGAGCCATTGGCATCTTCCCACCAAATGCAGAATGCTGAACTCCAAGCACAGGTAGACTGCAAACAGCCATGCAAGCACTGCAGTATTTATGAAATTTGGAGTAGCGTTCTTTCTGTCTAATTAGTAACATTTTATAGTAACAAATGCAACCAAAATGTGCAAAAGCTGCCTCTCAATAATATCTGCTGGCATAACTGTATCTATGCCAGAGGCTTTGGGCTCTGCTAGTATACCTGTGTTAGGTAAAATGCATTTGCAAGTGATGAATGATGCCTGCAGAAGTTATGCAGTTGCGACCAATCTTCAGCCTCCTAAGGGATTCTCTCTTCAAAATGGGACTATACTACCTAAGTCACTTAGACTAACCTGGGTGATACTTCAAAAGCAAAGCTGCAGTCTGAATTGATATTTGTCCTGCCCCAGTACTTTCCATCTTCTTGGAAGAAAAATACTATAGTGTAAGTACCTTTATATAACTTAGTTGAAACTAGTTCCAATGCAGATTCCCAAAAAGGTTTCAGTGTTTTAAGACAGTAAAGAAATATGGTTCTACTCATAATATGTATGTCTACACTATTACTTTTTCAAAATGGCAGGTAATTATCCCTAAGTGAAAGAAAGAAAGAGGAAGAACACTTCCTGGTATTAACAGCATGAGAAAACAGGCACACCAACAGTTTTGTGATGTAGTAGTTACCTTGCAAAGTCACACCCTCATTATTTCATGGTAACTCATTTGTGTAGGTATAACCAAAAATAAAAGCATATATACAGGAGTTAGCATGAGACAGCTGGGATGGAATAGTTATTTTAAGCTATTTCCTCAGATGGAACTAGTTCTTAACAGTGCTTCCTTACAGTGTATCTCCAGGCCGTGGAGAAAAAAAAAGAGTTTTAATGTATGAACAAATCCTGTGATTCTGAGAAGGAAATGATGTTATGGAAAATACCTCTCTTTTGGCAAACAATGTAGTAGAGAGGTGCTAAAGAACAACAGCCAGCTCTGCAGAAGAATTTTTATCAGACAGAATAAAGGGAGAATCACTGCTGCAAAGCATTTTGGACACGATTGCACAAATTTTAGTTCTTATGTCAAGAGAAAAAAATGCAGATGAAGAAACAAACAGGAAGTTTATGTTACTGCTGCTGCTTCTCTCGTTCATGTAAAGTACATTTCCAACAACTCAGTAGTGACTAAAATATCTGAAATTAATTCTGTGTTTTTCAAGTCATTTGCTGTCAGTTTTTACAAAGCAGTGAGTTATCATGAATGACAGACAAATCCAAAGACTTTAAATAGAACAGGTAATGTTTGAAGCCCATGGGTTCAACAGATTAGGAGACAACATTATGCACTGTACATCATTGTTACTCTGTTCTTGCCATGCAATCAATTTTTCAGTACTGGAGGGCTAAATCCTTTTCACTGTTTTTCAGGTGTGTGTGTGTGTGGGGTCTGATTTTTTTTTATCCTTATCTGCAATCCTTAGCTGCCGAGGCAAACAAGTAAAATAGAATGTTTTACTCCCAGCTTTTGTGTAGTATATCAATTATAGTATAGCATCTTCTAGACCAGTCACAGACAGCTTTTGCCCTCACAGCACCTCTGTGCCTCTGGAAAAATACAGCACCTCCAGTAGTAGTCACCAAGTCCTTGGTGGGAGGTTGGAGTTGTATTATTCTGGCCAGCCACGTTGTCTCACTAAACTGTTTTTTTTGCTTCAAAAAGGCCTGCCTCGGGAAACAAGAGGGCTGGCAAACCAGGTCAGTGCATGTTTGCATCGAACAGAAAGCAAGCTCTTCCCCAAAACTCACCAGTTCCTGGTGTTGAGTTCAGACACCCCCAAACTTGTCCTGCACTGAGCTCTATTGCCACCCATAATGGTACTTGCCAACATTGCTCATGAACCCCCTAATCTAACATACTGGCTTCTATATGTGCATGTAGGGTTCTGTTCACACAGAACAGCTTAGAAGGTGCTTTGTTAATACCATTCTTCTGTACAAATAGCAAGATATCTGTCTTCTGTTCTGAGGAATTGGGGCAGAAATATAGAAGAACAAAAAAACCCATCATCTCTTCTTTTTCACGGCAGCCTTTGTATAAGCACCTCCCAGCTCACC
The DNA here is from genome assembly GCF_000737465.1 of Haliaeetus leucocephalus. Classification (NCBI taxonomy): domain Eukaryota; kingdom Metazoa; phylum Chordata; class Aves; order Accipitriformes; family Accipitridae; genus Haliaeetus; species Haliaeetus leucocephalus. The sequence goes on from NW_010972594.1 coordinate 827,638, forward strand.
TGTCTCCAACCTTGTTTCCCCTTGGCTCACAGTTCTCAGTGCTAGTCAGTTCTCCAGGCTCACTTGTGGCACACTAAGACAGCCCGTCACAGCTTCCAAGCTCCCAGCACCAACTCCACTCACACAGCCTACGCCTTGTGCTGACACCAGTGACTGTGCAGTGAGCCCGTTCAGGCAGTTCATCCAGCTTAACTGCTAGCTTTTGGATCAATCCCCTGAACCCATGGCCAAGTATGGGGGTGGACAGGAAAGAAGAACCACAACTGGCCTGAATTCAATGTTTGTGAGCTGCCATGAAAGCACATTCTGTATGAGGATATGGCTTTTGCAAAAAAAAAAGATCATAAATCCAGCAGGATTTCAAATTACTTATGTTGGTATTTGACACCAGGAGGCAAGCCAGGGAGTAGAAACATGGAATTTTGAATGAAAAAGGTTAAAGCTGCTGGGGAACTACACCTGCCATTTGAATATGCTTGTTTGAGAACTGCCATCCTGACAACTTCTTCCCATTTCTTAAAACAAATATATATTAAATTTGAACTTCTTGGGGTGGGGGGTGGAACTTTTCTGGGTACACCACTTTTAACAGCAAAAAATGTAACATGTTCTTACTTAACAAAGGCTAATCCTAGAATAAAAGAGAAATGGTTTATATAAGAATGCAGAAGAGATCAGACGTGCAAAGGAATGGTACTTTCCGTAAAATTTAATGGACTTTCCATACTACAGTGAGTCTACAGCTAGTCACTCAACATGTGATCATTCACAATACCAAAAAGGGAACAGTGCAGTACATCAAAGGGTATTAAATGCAAGTAAGAAGCTCCCAGTCACACCATCAGTTAGGTCTGTAAATTTTCAAATTGCAAACACTGGTCCAAAGAGATGCTGCGAGTTCCTCAGGTTTCTAATATGATGGTGGAGGTATTAATTTGGATTTAAGTATGCACATCAAATACTCAAGTCATGCATTAAATAGGTAGTGTGGATGTATCTACCTATTAGCCTGCAAAGGACTATCAGGTTCTGCCATTAAAAACTATTTTACTTTTTGCCTTAATCTTCAATATTTAGGCATTTCTTCTCTTAAACTTGTTCTGTTGTTTAATACTTTTTGGCCTAGAAATCATGCTTCAAATTTTTTTAAATGTGTATTTAGTGTCAGGTTTGTAGTTTGCTGGCCTGTAGTGAGAGAAGTTGCTGTTCTGTTAAGCTCTGGAACAACATGCATATAAGCAAACACTAGTTCTGTTCCAAAAAAACGCTAGAGTCAAGCTGGCTTTTAATCCCTTCTGCTTTTGTTGGTAGTCCAGAACAGCAATGTTCTGATAACAGGAACCCTCTACCTTCATGCCTACATTTTAGTCACGGGCAGTTTATCCTAACCTGATCTCGTGCCAGCATTTTCCTTCAGTGTAAACTGCTCACTTTGCTTTTCAGATGTATATATACAGAGAAAAGCTACAGCACTTGTGCTCTGTTTAGTCTCTAGCTATTCCCTGGTACATTTGCCTATTCCCTTGAGAATAAAATTACATGTTATTATTACATTTTAGGCATCTATCAGCAGATCAATTTTTCTTTTCTGTGTAGTCAGACCAGAACGATTTACAGTGGTTTACTTCTAAACTTATGACTGAAGCCGATTATTCTTACCAGACCAGATAAAACCTTATTCTTTGAGGACTCTCATGGGAAGCTGTGAAGGCATATTCAGGCTTCTCTCAGTAGCTCTACATGGGAATGCTTTTCACTAAGGTGGAAGCAGAAAGGTGACCCTGGACTAAGTCATCCACACTCCTTCTCCTGTCCACTACAACTGCGTTACTTCTAATATTCAGCCTGAATAAGCTCTTTGTAGTTTATACCAACTCATCTTGTGACGTGGCTTTCAGCTTCATAGAAAAGTCCCATGTGTGCCCCCCCCCCCAGCATTGGTCCCCCTGTCCTAAATTAGGTGACAAATAATACTAGCAATAAATAACTTCATAATTTAAAATTTGCATAGTGGTATATTTTCCTTTTCCTTACCTCTTATTTTTTTTGCACTTACACTGTGTTATTTATAGCCAGCTTCAGAATCACTGGTCTCTGATTTTTTTATCTTGTGAGTAAAATGCATTCTAATGGCTATGCAAGAAAATGAATTCATTTGTAGCCTGAGCTACAAATACAAGACTACGGTACAAAAATACAAAACCTAAAAGCAAAACCATCTTAATATTGTGTATGTATGTAGTAGCAGCAGGCGTAAATTACATCAAATGGCTCTGAAGACTGTAAATATATAAACACAATACATTTTATTTTGGATGCAGAACAGAAAACAGGAAATAACACAACCTGCCAACTTATCTGCAGTTGCTAATTTCAGGAGAGGGTGTCTTGCATGGAGAGTCACTAGTTACTGTATTTCAGTAGATTTCTAATGTAAGCTGCAACAACCTTGGGCTTGAATTTCATTTTACTGTATAACAGACTCCAATATAGTGTGTTTATTATTACATCTGACTTAATGAGCACAGTATAACTTGCAAGTAAATCCTGGTCTATATCTACAGTTTAATTCTTAAGAGCAGGTATGTCCTGGTTTTGGCTGGGATAGAGTCAATTTTCTTTCTAGTAGCTGGTACAGTGTTATTTCTTGGATTCAGTATGAGAAGAATGTTGATAACACACTGATGTTTCCAGTTGTTGCTAGGTAGTGTTTATACTAAGCCAAGGATTTTTCAGCTTCCGATGCCCAGCCAGCAAGAAGGCTGGAGGGGCACAAGAAGTTGGGAAGGGACACAGCCAGGGCAGCTGACCCAAACTGGCCAAAGGGGTATTCCATACCATGTAATGTCATGCCCAGTATATAAACTGTGGAGAGTTGGCCTGGGGGGATCACTGCTGGGGAACTAACTGGGCATTGGTTGGGGAGTGGTGAGCAACTGCACTGTGCGTTACTTGTTTTGTATATTCCAATCCTTTTATTTTTTTTATCCTGTGATTTTATTATTATCATCATTATTAGTTTCTTCCCTTCTGTTCTATTAAACCATTCTTACCGCAACCCATGAGACCTACCTTTTTCCTTCCGATTCTCTCCCCCATCCCACTGGGTGGGGGGGAAGTGAGCGAGCGGCTGCATGGTGCTTAGTTGCTGGCTGGTCTTAAACTACTAGATGAGGTGCTACTGAGGTTGGAAAAGACAGCCATAGCTCATCTGTTACTTGACCACTCTCCTACTCGCATAGCTCGTGCTGCAGCCTCTCTCCTGGAGTTGCGGGAACTCAAGAAAGAGTGTAAAGAATACCTACCACGATGGGAAGGCCCGAACGCCTACCCTGAAGCACTTCAAATAAAATACCAGTTACAGTGGTCAAGTATGTATTTAGCGACCAGCAGTTATTTTTTTTCTTATTTTTCAGTGGTATCAAGTTCAATCTCCAACACGACTGTCACTAGCACCAGGCGACCGTTCCCGCCAGCTCTTCGGGCGGAGCGGGACGCCGGCAGCTCCCAGCGATTGGCCGGGCTTTTTCGCACTTC
>NW_010972594.1:831463-836558 GCF_000737465.1 Haliaeetus leucocephalus
AGCGCTTGGGGGGACTTACAGAGGCTGGCAACGAGCTGGTGTGAAGTTGTTGGGTTGTTTTTTTCGTTTTGGTTTTTTTTTGTTTGTTTGTTTGGTTGGTTGGTTGGTTGTTTTTTTTGAGAAGTTTCTGGTTCTCGCCAGGCGTGTAAGTTTGGCTGTACTGGGTTAGACCCCAAGCCTCTCTTTCCAAGCACAGCCTGCATCTGTGACACCTGGACGAGGTGGAAAATGTCCCCTGGAGTCTGTGGGAGAGTGAGGTGGGGGAGAGGACGGTGCGGTGTCCCCTAAGTGCCATGCAGTGAAGTACCAGACCTCAGTACGGCTGCTCAGTCTTTGCTGCTTTGCCAAAAGAAAACGAGAAATGAACCTTATGTGACAACTTTGCAGCTAATTTTGAAATCCATTCAAGCACTGGGCAATGGAAGAGTTAATATAACTTGATGTGAACTCGGGTATCTTTTTAAAGCAGGCAGTGACTTTTGATCTTACAGAAATACCTTGTAACCTGATTATATGTCCATGTATATACGTCCTTTTAATAGAGAGAGTTGGCAGTATGTCAGTTGTCCCTGAACTGAAAAGTTTGTGCAAAAGCACCAAAGAAAAAAATTTCCAGTACTTACATTGATTTCATCTGTTTCTCTTGATCAGTTAAACAAGGAGAAAGGCATGTAATTTTACTAACAGTGTAGTTGTAGTCTCTTTAAAGCGTCAGAGTACAGGAGCTTATTTTTGGTGAGGTTCCTGTAAATAAGTCATCATAAAAAATACGTATCGTGTAATGCATAACATTTGTGTTAAGTATTAAAGAACAAATAGTCACAGGCCATAGCTGGTGCCCAAAGGTGAAAACCTAGCAGATGCATGACACTTCCCTTTTGCTGCTCTTTTTTTCTCCAGTGAGTTTTAGCTCAGGGGACTTCTTGAACCAGATGTCGGTTTCTGTTTGTTTAATATGCCCCTGTAGATAATTTTTTTTTTTTCTTCTTTGAATTTCTCTAGCCCCCCCTGAACCCATGTAAAGTTCTGCAATGTCTGGCTGGCAAGAATACACCTCAGGCCAACAAATCCCAGGGGGAAGAATTACCTTTCTGTTTATTTTGGTTGTAGCTGCTACCTTCCTCTTTTGCACATAGTATTCAAGGTGTGAGCAAGCCAGAGATTTATACTTTGGGTAATGTGCTTCTGCTCATTCTTATAAGGACCCTTCCTCATGCTATGGCTGCTTAGTTTCCTAGTAACCTTTTGGTAAGTGACTTTGTTAAAAGTCTTTTGGAAAGCTAAAGTTGATTTTTTTTTTTTTTTTTTACAACTACAGCACCCTTATCCCCATGTTTGTTGAGTCTTTCAGAGATCTTAAAATAGTTTTGAAAAGCAAGATTTCCTTTTGCAAAAGCCATGCCAAGTCTTTTCATGTAAATCACGTGTTTTTGGAAGTGTTCACTAACCATATTTTTAATTATAGTTTCAGCTTACAGTAACAGTTTCATTTGTTGCAGATTTTAATTTTTTTGAAGTTGTTTCATGTTTGCCATTTCTAGTCCTGAGGTGCCAAGGAACAGCTGAATGAGAGTTAACCTGCTGTCATTCCTTACTCACCTATTTAACCTTGAGTTCTTTCAAAATGCCTGTAGGGTGCTGCTGATTATTGTTGTTTATTTAGTCAGTGTGTTTCATAACCTCTGCTCTAGTTCCTTCGATTTTGGACAGATTCTCTGCTGAGTCACCTACAAAAATGGTTTCCAGAATAGGCATCCCCCTGTTTTCTTTCATAGTAAAACCTGATGGAAAGTATTTACTCAGCTCCTCATCACCACATAGTATTAAAACAACAGCTTCCTAAAGAGCAATAAATGAATTACACTTGCTGTGAAGAGCACGGGTACAATGAGGACAGACACTGAAAGAAACGTAGGGGCAGAGAAACCAGGGAGGATAAAAAGACCACAGAGCTGCTTGCTTTTTAAGAAACAAGGAAAGTGGCAATTTTTTTGAAACTAAGTTTTGATGGAGGTTACGATGCAAGACTGAATTCTGCACTCAGTCTATTTTTGCAGTGTATCCTCTCCATCCTCTTCCTCATTCTGGTTGTCATTGAGCACAGCGTTCTGTGGCATGACTTGGAGTAAAAGTGAGTAAGTCAGTGACTTAGGGTGCATCGTGGGAGGGAATGTTATGAAACTTGATTATTACCCTGAATGTTATCATGATGGTGATGGTTGGGAACAGGTATCTTTAACTGAATCCCTCAATTTTCTAAACTATAGTGTAGATTTTTACTGTAAAACACCTTAATGGATGTGATTTAAGAGTATTTGGAATCAAAGTTTATAATGGTGATGGTCTGAATTCAGTACAAAAGCACAGCAGAACGGGTTCTCTTTAGCATTATCTGGTGATTCCTCGTGGGGACTGACTTAAGATTTTGGCTTTTTTTTTTGATATGGCAAGATGTCTGATTGACAGGTTTCTAACAAGTACTCATTCAGTCAAGATGTGAAACAGAAATGTGGGAGTAAGGTAGATAAGTTTTCATTTGGATAATGTGAATGACTTGAGTGTCCTGAAGGAACAGAATGTTTCTAAGTATTATGTGTTTGAGACTTTCTGTTGCCTATGGTGGTTGTGGAGAAAATGGTAGCATTTGCAATAGCTTATGGTGGAGAGTTTGAATGAAATAATGTAATTAAATTTTACATTTTGAAGGCTTGTGTGTGTGTAAGCACTAGTTTAAAAAAAAAAAAAAGATTGTGGAAAATGATCCTACTCATAGTTGGTGTTTGAGGTGGCAAATGGCTGATGCAAGGGAAGTATGTGCAGTTGACTTCATACTGTTTTATTCTTGAGGCTACCGTTTAATTGGTTGTCTGCCAAAACCAAAAGGTCAGTGGTGATAAACTTTGAATCACCAATGATTATTTGATCACTTCTTAGGCTTTCTCAGCTGACAATGTTCAACTTCCTTTCAGAAGTTAAAGACATTTAAATTGTAGAATACGCTTAATAAAGTTTCCAAGTTGCTGTTAGCATGGAAAACAAAATGAGCAGGCCCCACAATTGAAGCCATATAGGACAACAATTTGATTTGGTGGTGTGACAAGCTGAGAGCAATATACCATTTTGAAATTTTGTCCTTGTATAGGTCGGAGTTCACTCTTCTCTAGATACTCGGTGTGCTGTTAGGGAAAAAGCCTTTTGGTAGTACAAAAGCAATAAATGCACAATGACTTGTTACCGCAGATCTTGACTGTGCATGTGCAGAATTTTACTGTAGTAGGAAAACTTCTGAGGAATGTTTTCAGGAAAAACTAAGATTTTTAACTCTGAGTATTGTTTATGATCTATGCGTATTGCTAGGTCTCTTGTGGGCCATCAGAAATCCCCACTGGAAACAGTCCTCTATGTTTGCAGGGCTAATTTATGTTGTAAAGCTACGATAAAGTTAGGATAACAACCACTGGTGTTTTCTCAGGTTCTGCTATGATATATGCTGTTATGTGGTATTTGTATTTCAAGGGGCGGGGGGGGCGGGAAGAGAAGGAGTAACTTTAATCCTTTAATACAAATGGTCCCTTTGCCATCTAAGGTATTACAGGTACTATACTTAATCTGGGTACTGTGTGAGCGCTCTTGATAGTGTTGCTAGATTGATAATGATGTGATGGCATAGTGCTGCTTCATGTTTTGAGGAAAAATTTAGTGTTCTTACATAAGTGTCCCATATTTGTTAATATTTTTTAATATTCCTGTTAAGTCATGCAAAGGCTGAAGCAGCAATGTGGTCTGTTTTCAGCACAATAAATATATGCAGTTGCTTTATAGCACATTGGTATGGTATTTAAGTGTAAACATGAATTTTAAAGTTTAATTAACTATCAGAGACAGTGAAATAAGCAAGCATTAATTCTTTTAGCAATGCCTGCTGCAAGAAAATAGCTCCATAGCCTTTGATTTCTTTGATGTTCTTAAAAATGAACTCCAGGCTTTTATTTTGACTGCTCTAAGTTTATTGCAATTTTTCACTCCCTGAATATATTGATTACTTATCACTGCTTAAACAAATGTTCTGTGAAACTGAAACTGTATGTTTCCTCATGGTTCATGACTTTTAAGAGGTGACTTACTGTTCTGTAGGATATATTTTAAAAAGTTTCATGCATCTCCTGTTAAGTTTGCGTTGAAAAAAGGAAAAAAAAAACCCCCATGTTTAGGTGACAGGCATCACTGGAGTGAAATTTATTATTCTAGGTTCTTAAGTGATGTATCAAGGGCAAATTTTTTTAAAATGCTATTAGCACTTTCAAAGACTCCTAAATCTGAGCAATATTTGTGCTGAATTTACTCATTTTCAGTATAGTTAAATGTGTAAAGTAGGTTTACAAGTGTATCTGAGAACGTACATGTCAAAATTACATGGATAAATAAGGTGATCCTGCAGAGTTTAGGAGCTAAATTTGTGCATCATCAGGAGACAGAAAGAAAAAGGGTAAGCAGGTGAAACAAAATGAGACCCATTCACATGCATGTTAAATTTGGCAGCAACTAAAAGCCAGATTGTGCCCGTAATTATTTTCTATGTTCCTTCATCAGGAGAGGTGGGTTCACTGTGTGACTGGAAGGACTCTTGTAGGATTTCAAGAGGGCATTGCTATATCTCATCATTTGGTATTAGTGTGCATATGTATGGCACTACTGTGAAGGAGGGTAAGTATCATCTAGTCTATGGGCATCTCTGTTATTTGTGGTTGGTGCAGCAGTGATAACAAGACACTAGTAATATAGGTCCTTCTCCAAATGGTGGTGGAAAGGAACAGTATTACCATCTCATACTTCGGGGTAATTTTTTTCCACTTCAGGCATTTTCTCTTTTGCTCTCTGAAGAGGATTACCTGCTTCCTATCAGGACATAATTGTCAATGACTACTATGAGTTCTGTAGGGTTAGGGTTCTCAGCTGCACCTGTACTATGATCACACTGTCTTGTCACACTGTCTTGTCACTATTGCTTACATCACAGAATCACAGTGTCCTGGTTTCAGCTGGAGTAGAGTTAATTGTTTTCCTAATAGCTAGTATAGTGCTATGTTTTGAGTTC
>NW_010972594.1:837061-863772 GCF_000737465.1 Haliaeetus leucocephalus
AAGGTGGAACTGTGGAAGCTTGACTCAGATCTAAGTTTAAACTGCTGTGAAAGAGCACTGAGATGACTTAATACTACTAAATCAAAAGTATCCCCATTCAAAATAAACTAAAATTAATTGTATATATCTTTCTTGTGAACTGCAGAAGATAATAATGTAACCACTGATGATAATGTTATAGTAATACTCTCATTCCTGGCCATTTGACCAAAAGCTGGCAGAAAGAAGTAGTGCCTTCAACAGAGGAGATGGTCTTGGTGAAGTTATAGGATAGTAATGAGACAATGGCAATTATAGATCTGCCGGAAGAGCACAAATAGCCGGTAATAAAATTTAATTCTGAGATGAGGCAAAACCCCCTAGAAATAGTAACCTTTTGTAAACATGAAACTGGCTTTCCGGTTCTTGGTGGTAGTCAAAGGTTGCATTATAAAGATGCTATGTATTGTAGCTTACAAGACAGTATCTCAAAGTATCTGCAGCATCAGCATTTGCTGAGGAAGATATTTTGGAAGGTAGTATTCAGTATTTTGCAGATATGTCTAACAGAGTGTCTGTGAAGAGTGATTATGTTGAAGATATTAAATCTTAGGTCTGCCTTTGGATTTGTGTGGAAGGACTTTGTCAGTGACACAACATCTGTTTGAAGCTGGGAAGAGGGGGGTGCCTAGCAGGGAAACACTGGGAAAGGAATTATATTTTTTAAAAGAGTTGTCTTTAGCTTGTGCTGTTAATAGCAAAGTGGGTAAATTGTTCTGTGTGTTGCAGTGTGGCTGAAGGAATCAGAAATTATTTATCTCTTCATGGGTTTTTGGCTATGGAACTGAATTTTATTTCTTGTAACTTTTTTCATTTATTACTTTTCAAAAAACATGGTAAGTTTGCAATTCTGTTGTACCCTTGTGTTGGTCTTGTAATTGCATAAATAGGTTTTTAAAAGTGTTGTCCAAACGTGGGGACAGAATTCCCTGAACTGGTGAATTGATGCGGCTTTTGTAAGCTAGTTTCAACAGAGATGAGCCTGATAAAATAGTTACAGGCCTTGTCACCTATAAGTTGTGTTTCTTCAGAAAATAACTAGAATTATTAGCAAAGATTTCTTATCTCCTTACTGTGAATAAAAAGTGTTTATTCCTGATATTCAGTGATTTTTATATAAATCATTTCAAATATAATTTAATACAGAAGGGTAGAGATGTGAATGTATTTCAGTTTCTGTAAGCATAGGTATCTAGGCAGCTGAGAAGGTAAGAGAGACCTTGGTGTAAATCAGGTGTTTGACCCTGCTTTGGGGCTTTGTCAAACCTGTAGCAAATGTGAGTGGCATGAAGAAAAGCTCTGTTGCCATGACTGTATTCTTTTTGATATTTGATTTATGCATTCATAGCCAGCTTGGATATCTGTGTTTTTGCATAGAGAGATCTGAAGCAGTACCCTTAGAAAGCTAGAGGGTGAGTTAAGTGCTTGAGCAAGAAGATTCTGCTGTCCTGTCTGCCCTCAGACTTGGAGTTGATTATTCTTTACTGGCCAGCAGAGAATCTAGCTGCAAGACCACAGAACAAATTACTGTTGTGAGTCTGACATTTAAACACATGTGAATCAAGGGGAAAACATTCCTTAAAGGTTTTACAGCCTAATGCGGAATTATTTAACAATAAATGCTTATTTTTGCATGCAAAAAGTCATTTTATAAACTGTGGAAGTTTATTCCAGCACTAAGTGGTTATGTAGATTTTCCTGCCATTGGAGCAGCAGAGGGACTTATGCAGTAACATGTCAGCTCTTCTGAAGAGGCTAAGAAATTTAAATAGGGCTGGGGGTGTGGAAGGCAAGTGTACACAAGCTGAAAGTCTCTAGCATTCAAGAATTACCTTTTTCCTTCATAGACGCATACGTCTCTTGAGTTCTTGATTTATTTTCAGTAGAAGATTCTCAAGGAGTTTTAAAGAAAGTTAGGAGGGACTCTTGAAATTATATACTTAATAGTAATATAAATGTAGAATTTACTACAGATGAAGTTGTAACTTGTTGAAATTGGTGAACTAAGATATACGTAATCTGTACCACATTTTAGGAAGAGAAGCTAAAGTAAGTGGAAAAATTACCAAGCATTAGTTTTGAAGTTCAGTGCCTCTTACAACCTTAACACACTTTTATTAATGTTGCTTTAAATGATTGTAGTTCACATGCTAAATTCTGTGGCTTCTGTTGGTTAGAATTATAAATATGAAGCTAAACATTGGTCAGTGGGTTTCAGTTTATTTTTGTTCTGCGTTTAGCAGTTACTATATGCAGAGTAGTTTCTCATGCTGTTGTCTCTTTGGCCTATATTAGCAGTAATGAGTGGTGCCAGAACTGTTGATGATTTAAAAATTTTAGTGACTTGAATGTTACTTCTTTCTGGTGGGCTAAATTTCAAAGGCATTTATTCATTTCCTATTATATTGTGATCAGATTAATGAGTAGTGACCTTTTTAGGCCACTTATTTTGTGCTTGGCTGACTTGGTTAGCATCCATTTTGATGAGCTGGCATTAAAATTAAAATAAAAAAAGAAAAAGGAAAAAAAAAGTTTGTCAGTCTGGCCACATCCTTTTGACTATGGACAACTATAGGCTAGTAGGAGCACAACCAGAGATAACTGCAGCAGAGAATAATCTTGTTCATTAAAGCAACTCTAGTACCTTTGATCTGCTTCTTTTCTGTAATTACACCAAGTGCAACTTTGCCTTGTGGATGGTAGTGTATTGTAAGAGAAGCCAAAGATGTTTCAACATTGATCAAGCCTTCCCAATTTAATCATGAGGAATATTAAAAATACCAATGGTTCCTTTACAAGAATTGCTATTGATTTTTATAAACATAACACAAAGCAAAAACCTAAACAAAAAAATACATACTTTACTTTTCATGCTGTGATGGTTACAGAAGATGGTTAGGTGAGAGCTGCAGACTGTTAATCCATATATGCAAGTAAGAGTTGGTTTAAGTGCAGCCAATTCTGTGATTTTTCTTGTAATTTCTGAGGCTTGCATCTGAGGTTGGGATGGGTGAATTTCATCTGGAAAGTGGTGCTATGAAACAGAACAGTATTTCCTTTTGAGGAAAGCCAGCCCTGACATATCCCAGAGTTGTTTATGACATAAAAGTACTGTACAGCTTGTCTGAACATCCTGTGACTGATGTGATCTTACTTCACTCAGATTCTTCTTCAGGTACCCTTTTTTTTCTTCTTCTTTTGTTTTCCCCTCAGCCTAACTGAGTTTCATTTTTACAAAACCAAGATTTCCTGTCACTTCAGATGCACCACTCAAACTTTCCCCCCTTCTTGACTCTGTATGCCAGAATTTCTTTTTCTTTCTTCCCCCCCCCCCCCCCCCCCCCCCTCCCCCCGACCTTCCTGAGAATGAATTATCAGGATGATCTGACTTCTTCCACCTGTAGTTTTTTGGCTGCCTTTCATTTATTATTTTGGTTTTTTCTCCCATTTCAGTTGTGGAAGGTCATTGCTGGAGTCTTCTTTTAGTGACTGTATTTCATTCCACCACCTGATCTCCCATCCAGATTTATCCCTTGCAATGCACCTGTGTGTCAGTTTCTCATTTTTTAAGTCATATACTGTCTTCTGAGCACTGGATTCAGGGTTTTTTTGGCTCTTTTATAGCTTTACCAGCATCATACTTTAGCTCCACAAGCTTTCCTGAGATGTTTTTTGTCAAAGCCTGTAATGCTTTCTGCTTGGAACAAATAATCCAACTTTGAACTCCTGGATGTGTCAGCCTAGTAGTTGCCTGTGTTGTTACTAGAAGCATAGCTTTCCTTTGGCTTCTAAGACATAGTCCTCAGCTATTTTTTTTCTCCATCTTTCTACGTACCATTTCTGAGTTACATCAATGATGGTTATCATTTGTGTTAAGAGTTTCTTTTTAAATTCTTGTCCTCAGTTCCTAAAATTATTCAACATCTATGTCAGTATTGAAGAACTGCAAACTGTCTGTAACAGCTGGTTTTCATTTAATCATAAGTTTGTCTTCTCATGAATGTCCAGCTGTATTGGCTTAGTCACATAAAGGAGAATGTGTCTTTGCTGTATTTCATAGTGTCCAGCAAGACAATAATTTGAACAAAACAGACAAAGCGCGTCCTGGAGGCCTCATCCTATGGCTTTTCTGGCACAACAGTAATAGATAGTAGATGATTTATGTTGTAAAGTTAATTGGAATTTTTCTTACCTAATGAGTAGCCAAATACTGTGGCTGATCTTTATTTCTTTCTACATATTTTTCATAATTGTTTTTATATCAGCAATTGATAATACAGTTTTCTGAGTTTGTTGGGGGTTTTTTTTGTTGGTTTTTTTTGTTTTTTTTTTCTTTTTTTTAAGCAGTCAATCAACTGTTTTCCAAAAGGCTAGAGATTTTAAATAAAATTGAATGTTCATGCTCCTTAGGTTTCAGGAGGAGCACCTTAAAAGGCACAGTTTTTATATGAACTGACAATATCTGCTTATACAACCTTACAATGTTTGTTATAAAGTATTTTCATTTTCTTATGGTGTCATAGAATAGGCGTTCTTCCCTATACTTCTGTTTAGTACCAGCACTTCAACATTTCCATTTATTTCATAAGTCCAGTTTAATGAAATTGAAAATAGGTCAATCATGCACTGGGGAGAGAATAAATGGAGGAAATTGGAATGAATGTGAAATATTCAGGAATTATGTAATTTGATGCTCACATCAGATAGTGGAAAGAAAATGCTCCTTATCTTAAATAAAGCACCTACAGTTTGTGGGTTTATTAAGGAAGCCAAACAGTCTGGAGAAATCCACTGCCAGAAAAGTTAATCAGAGATAAGGTCAGACTGTTCTGAGGGGACAGTGGCTAACCACGTCTGGTTTTGTTAACAATGGATTACATTCTTAACTGCTAGAAAATTGTGAATCAAATGAGTGGTATTTTAGAAAGAACGATGCTCACAAAGGGTGATTTGGGGGTTCTTATGTTTTGTTACTTGTATAGGACAAGAGTAGTTGTCCTCTTCAGTTTTATGATGTATAGAACTTGTTTTTCCTGATAGTTCTGAATTCAATATTACTCTTACACAATTTGGAAATAATCCCTTTAATTTTTTTCCTCAGTGTCTATTAGGATTTGATTTAGAAAATTGATAATTTCTCTTTGTTGGAGTTTTCATTGAATGGTGTTCTGAGCCTGTAAAATCGTCAGGGTTTACATGTGTTTTACTATTTTTAATAGAAGTGATTGTTAGTTGTACCCTCTAATAGGGAATTTCTTCATTAAAATACCAAAGAGATAGAGCAATTAAATCCAGATGCAGGTCTCCAAGAAAAAGGCACCTCTAGTTCTCCAGGAACATCTAAGTTCTTTTAAAAACTCTATGAAAAAGCAGGCAGCTAATGCAGTGCATTACGTTGATTTTAAGTGCCTTTTAGAATATGTCATCTCCAAGTAGATTAAAAAAACCCAAACATCAAGTACAGCAAACTTTCTTTTATATATATAGCCCCTTTATGCCATACGAAACTCAAGCAGAGATTCTGATGAATATGTATGTGTTTTAAACTCAAGTAGTTTCAGAGGGATCTGAACACCTAAATATCTTAGAGCTTCAGTCTCTAAAACTACTTCGGTGATGTCTTTGACATTTATAACAGTACAGTGGATATAATCCATCAAACCCTATTAATTTAGTTACCCTTCGATATAATTCTGTTGTGAGCCACTGCTTTGGTTTCATATTCTGTTCATGTTTGCAAATATAGATTATGTAGCATTTTGGAGAGGGGTCAAAGGAGAAATTTAGTAACGGCACTATCAGAGGACTAATGAAGTCATGTAGCACAAAAAGAAGTGGAGGTAGGGGACAAAAGGAAGAACAGCATGCCCACCTACTTTGCCAAACTGGTTAATGGATTTAATATCATCTAACCATAATGACAGGTTTTGAAATAGTGGTGGTTACATTTGTCTGAGTGGATAAGAATACTAGAGAGGTGTTCGACAATTTTCTACAGTACCCTGGTATTCAAGATGAGAAGATGCAGACTGGATAAACGGGGGCTACAAAATGAACAAAGAGCTGGCTGGACTGTTGAGCTGAAGTGATCGACAGTTCAAAGTCTATGAGACAGCTGCTTTTAGGAGAGGTTTCTGTGGGGTTTTGTGCTGTGTGCAAAGCTGGTGAACGTGTTCCTAATGACCAGGGTGGTAGGGTGGAAGGCGTGCACAACAAGCTTGCAGGTGGCACCAACATAGAGGGAGCAGTTGCTGGACTGCAGGAGGATAGAGCTGCAATTCAGAGAAATGTTGACGAACTGTCTTGTCATTAGGAACCTCACAAAATTCAGCAAATTCAATGCCCTGTGCCTGGGGCTGAACAAGCCCTGGCAGCATTGCAGGCCTGCATACTGGCCGGCAAGGAAACCACTCTGCAGTAAAGACCTAGGGCACCAAGGTGGGCAGCAGGCTGAATGGGGGGCCAGCAGTGTGCCCTGGTGGCAGAAGAGCTCCAGTGTATCCTGGCTGTTTCAACGAGAAGGTAACTGTGTTTCAATGTAAGAAAAAGCAAATTACTCTTTGTGAGAGTGGTTAAATGCTGGAGCTGGTTGCCTGGTGAGACTCTGGAGTCTCTATCCTTGGAAATGCTCAGATCAGGCTGCTCGAGACCTTTGAAATTATTCCTGCTTTGAGTGGAAAGCTGGCCCAGTTGATGTCCGGAGGTCCCTTTCAATCTGAATTATTTTATGAGTCTGTTTATAGCCTTGTACTGTTGTTCTCTGTCTGAGTTAATACCAGTGCTTCTCAGACCAGGCAGTGCTAATTTTCTCAGTGCAAAATCTTAGTGTTGTGGTCCATCTTGTTCCCGTCAATCTCTTAATGAGGTACTAAGGTGCAGTCTAAGCTTGTTTTTGTTAACTTTTGTGAGCATGCTTGCCAAATATACTACATTAGTTATAACACTAGTGTTTCCAAGTTATACAAGAAAAGTTCATCTATGCAACAGACCTCTGGCTTTCTTATGCAAAAGAAAGTATTATTTTAAGTTATTTTTCCTAAGAAATGCTGACTGCAAAGCACCTTGAGTGGTCATTAGGTACAATCAAGATGGTTCTAGGGTTTGATGTGGTGACCGCTATATTCAGCATTTAAAAGCATTTGTGCTTAATTGGTTGTATACCTTAAAAGCAGCATCTTACAGTATCTCCAAAAAGCTTTAGAATAACTTAATGAACTTGATGCCTGGTTAAATAAATAAAATATTCTGTATTCAGTAAAAATCAACACATTTTAATGAAATATAATAACTGTTTACTGTTTAGTAACAGTTATACTATTTTAAAATATGTTATTTCATTGCATTTTACCAGAAAACTGGTTGACTGCTTTTTAATAAGATTGATGCTAGATCAAAATCAAAGTGAAAGTGTGTTTGGCAGAACTGCCTGCTATTCAGAAAAAGGGCGCTAGAGTGTAGTGTAGCATTTATCGTACTCTTAGAGCTAAGAGGTATCAGGAAGTCTTCTGAACAGAACATTGCTTGCACGCTGACTTTTTTTTATATGTGTTATAATGTTGAGTTACACTGAAGTTCTCTGAATGTATAAACACAACTCCATTCTTTTGCCGTCTATGGAGAAGTGGTGAATGGTACACTAGAATACTTTAATTGAAGATTCTGTTTAATATTTAACCATTTTCCTAACTTCTGTTATTCATCATATGAAGCTCTGTTAACTGTATTTTTTGCTTACATTCAGTTGAAGGTAAACTGCAGAGAATGGTATATTTTCCTTTCAACAGGGGTATGTACACTTTAAAGAAGTTTTGTCTGATAGAAGGCATCCACTTTATTTCAGTGCTAAATATAGATTAGAATGGGCTTCCTGTTGTGTATTCATCTGTTTTACCAAAATAAAGTATAGCAATACCTTCATTTGCCTTTTTTTTTTGGGGGGGGGGGGCATCTGTGAAAGGAAGAAGGCTTAAATTCATAGCTCTAAGTGACAGCATATGGCATTGTTGCATGGATTGAGAGATATAAAACCTTAGCTCTTCTTTTAACTTCTGAAAGATGTGTGGGTACTAAGTGTGCTTTCATTAAAAATCAATGGCAGAATTGACTTCTGACTTCATTTGGCGTAGAACTGAGCTTTTAATTTAACTCCTCTTTCTCATTTGCTTGCTTTGAACTAGGATTCAGACTTGTTTTGCTATTAGCAAATAAAGTATACACGCTGATAGGCTTTAAAATACTATATTAAATAAGGTAAAGTTGCATAGCTAGACTTAATTTCCAAATAATAAAAGACCTATTGCTTATGTGGAGATAGAAAAGTCAGTTTTGTTGATACTTGGTCTGTGTTTTTGGAACAAGAGAATGCTGTGGATGTAATTTTAACTTCAAATCAAAACTGAAAAACTGCATGAACTGTGACATGGAAAATCAGTGTTAGAATTTTTTATTCTTGCATAGATTCTTGCAAGGGTACCCTTAATGACAAGTTGTAGTTATGCTTTTTTAATCAAGAAACCAACAATAACAAAACAATAATGCATGAGGCTTTTAGGTAGTTTAACTACAGATTTGTAGACCTCATTTACGCAGCTTCAGTTGCTATTTGAACCAATGAATGCAGCTGAAATACAGTCACTAGCTCCAGCTAGCACTGTCTTAATCCCTTAGTTTCTCAAGCTGCCTTTCCCCTGCCTCACTGCAATGTTCACTATGACCCTTTATTCCACATGGGGTGCAAAAGAGCCTGTGTTTCTTCATGCCAGGGTACCAGACTGAGAAGGAGAGGGAGAGAAGGGCTGATTAGCCACAATTTCTGAGAATCCTCCTCAGGGAGGCCCTTTGGGCAGGCATGGAGGGGGCTAGCAAGCCTACCAGACAAGTCTGCCCGCTAGTCCTGGCAGGTTGGAAGAGGTCATCTGCTGTACAGAATTCCAAGTTGCATGTGTAATATATTTTTGGTCCTCTTCTGGATTGTAATGAAAGCTTGGTGCCAGCAGAGAATCAGTGTTGAGTTCTGTCTGGTGGTTTTTATTGCTTTGGAAGAACCCTACAGTTCTGCTGAAAACAGGCTGAGTAGGAGGCACAAGCAAACTTCCCTTAAGCTGTGCTACTGCTTCTCTGATTTATCAGTTATGTATGTTCTTGTGTGTGGAGGTACACATGTTAGCAATGCACTGGACTGATTTGTCTTGCAAATCTGTATAAAAATTAATAAAATTTGTGAGTAATTGTGTAAATATACAATTAAGACTTAGATAATTATTTGTTGCTAACCTAATCAGAAGCTGAAATAGTGCTAAAAATAGTAATTGCTAGTGAGTGTATTAATGCTTGCTAAAATGCCATTCCACAATATTAAATAAAATTTATTATTGAATGGAATTTTTTATTTTGAAGTTTGCTGAAATTGGAGTGGCTGAGGAGCAGGTGCGGGAGTGGGGTGCTGCAGGCACAGTGCAGCCTGGCAGTGGTGGTGGACGGCTGGGTGCTGCCTGGTGAGGGCACCCACTGCATGGCAGGAGCAGCCCAGGTTGGATTTTGGCTTAGTGGCCCTTGGTAGGGAAGTCACACAGCAGGTACTTTCTATGTTATGACCATTTTTGCTTCTCTGGACTGTTTTATAGCTTAGTGCTCTCTGCCCTGTTCCAGTCCATGCCTTTAAGATAGTTTTCAGCTTTTTATTTTCAGTTTTAGTCAAGAAAATAAAATAATAGAAATATTTTGGGCCACGTTAGGACAGACCTTCCTAATACATGATGTCATTGCAGGTAAATAGGCAACAACTCTAATTCTAGTCAAGTAACTGCTCACACCTTTTCTCCTTTTTCATGTATAAGTCTTTAGACAGGGGAATAGGTCAGATTGTGTAGCTGGAGTTCGTAAAATCCTGTCTACACAAAGTTCAGATTCTGTGTCTTTTCAGTTAAAATTGGTGGAGAGATATAAATTAAGGAAGTGTTAGAAATGAAAACTTCAAGAGAGTCTCTTTGACAGTCTTTATTTTTATAAGCATTTTGTATTCTTATGTTGGAAATGGCTTGCAGCATTTTCAGATGTAGGCACTTCTTAACCATCTTTTAAACAAGCTGCATGTCAACTTAAATAAACCATAGCTGGACTGAATTTTATCACATAAAATCAAAGGCACAGTTTCTCATTTTTTAATTATTATTTCAAAGGCTAAAACAATAACAAGCATTTGGGGAAACACAACTCTTTAGTTTGAAGCAAACATTCAAACGAATGTACTTCTGTAGTGTTGCAAAAAAAATTATCTTCAGCCAGTGATATCCACAGACCTCATTTAACTTAGGAAGCATTAATTTAGGAACTGCATATGCTCTTTAAAAATATACTTCTGTTTTTATTTTATGCTATTAACTGGGGCGTTCTCTGCATATATACAAATGGATGAAAAAATGGAGTGGCTGATTCTGTATTGTTGGATTTTTTTTTTTTTCTTTTTCTTTCTTGAATTGGTTGGTTCCTAGTTCCCCAGGAAATTCTGAGCTTTTCTACAAGAATTCTTTGGTTACAGAATTTTTCTGGTTTGTCTGTTCTTGTGACAGCCTCTAAACTTCTGAGACAGATTCAGAGTTATAAAGCTGGCAATGTAAAACTTCAGTTTAACTTCTTAATCTTAATGTCTCAATGGCTTGCTTTAAATGCTATTACAGCTTCACCTTCTTCAACAAATTTAAAGCTCTGCTAACTGTCTGGCATCGAGCTTGTCAGAGTGCCAGCTATTCTGCCAGACTGTAGAGCCAAGATGCATGAAAATGTCAACAAACTCAGGCTCATTAGTTCTTGGCTTTCCTGGCCTTTCTGTAATGACTGCAGTGCTGCATAAACTAAATGCTATTTTTTTATTTACTCCTATTAGTTACAGTGGAAACCACAGCCAACTTTAATGTAAACAGTTGAAATAGTTGAAAGAGTGTTCTCCTATTGATTTGTTAATTGCAGTTATTTGCAAGGAAAGCTGCCTGCCAATGTCTGCTTACATATAATAAGTTAGGAAAATATACAGGGTGGATATATTTTCTTCTTTGTATCTTTTCTCTTTTATAGCATTGGAATATATTTGTTGGTTTTATTAAGTTCAGATTAGCGCTGTAAGCTGCCATGAACATTTCAGGCTAAAAAATCCCCAAACTTACCTGTTTGTCCTTTATGACTTAACTGGTCAGGCAAAAAGATTATTTGCCTTGGGAAATGGTCACGTGAGAACACTGCACAACTTAGAGCCTTTAGTGAAGGCAGTATGGGCCTTGTCCACATTTCTGGAATATATTGTTTTTTGTCTGTATACCTTCAGCATGAAAATATGTAAAAGAACACTCCTTGAGGACAGCTTACACTTAACATACAGCATTCATACAGGTGCTGTACTAACAAATCTACTAATTTTGTTGGGTAACCTATTACCTTCTATTGTAACGTCAAAGTCTAAAGGAAATGTCCAAATTAATTTAGAATATTTCTGATGTAATTGCCTGTTACTGTAGTGTTATAAACTTCTCCATAAAAGCCACTTCACCCTTAAGTGGTAATTCTCTAGGTACAACTATCTCTTCAATAATAATAATAATACATAATAATAATAATAAAAATCAAAAAAGTCTATTGTACTATTTACTTAGTGTTCAAAGCCACTGTGAAAAATATGATAATGCAAAATAGAAGGGAAGTTTGGAATGATACATCAACTACCAAACATTTGAAAGGGAAGGTTTTTTCTTTACTAGTTTTAGATATTTTTACAAGGACACATTTTCTGGAAAGAAAAATATCATGTATGTTTACTTATTTGCCTAATTTTTCAAGAAACATACTAGCTGGTGTAATTTTCCAAAAGACAGGAATGTTCTCCTTAATGAGAACTCTGATCTTGTCATGAAATAAATGACTGCTTCCATCCCTTACCTCCAGAGAGTTGCCTTTTTTGTCCAATTTTAGTCTTAAATCCAGGAACAATAACATCTTATAATCTCTGTAAGTAAGGCTTTTCAAATGTTTTGCTACAGTTGTTCAAATCCAGACGAGTTGGGCTTTGGCTGAAAATCATTACAAATTGATAACTGTTTGGTGCTGAAAAAGAAATGAGTTGGTAATGTAAATCCCATTTCCAGTGGTTGGGTGTCAGCAACAGAAAACTCCAAGCTCAAAACCAGCACTAACACAACAGCTTCTTTAAGACTTGCACTGAGCATAGTTTTGGTGATTTTGCTTTTTGAGATACATTTTGTCACTTTTTTTTTTTTTTTTTTTTCCCCCCCCGTAAGAGCTCAGGACATAGTTCCTGAAATGTACTGGGTTACTCTGAAAGTAAATGTTAAAATGGGACCATGTATAGTCTGTGCTCTTGTTCTGACCACTTATTTTGCTGAACTTCATTTTCTTCTGCTGAGCGTAGGAGCTGGATATGGTCTATTGCTTCATTTCTTTTTGAGACGTGTGGCTCAACAACTTGTTTGTGGTGTTGTTCAGTAACAGTAAAACATGCACTCATGGTTATCGTGCCGATGAAGACATAAAGATATCTGAGAGCTGCGTGTGCATGGCCTTACAGCTGTATTCTTTTAAATAGTGATTTGTGCCAGTAAAATATACTGGGAACAAACGGGTCAGACCCGAGCTTCGTGTGGTGGAGAGTTGAATAGTGGTGAATGACAGGTGCCTGGGGATCAGCATAAACTCAGAGCAACTGTACAGTGATATTCTGTGGCTGATAGGAATACTGGTTCTGGGATTTTTCTGAGTCAAATGGCATATCTTCATGCTTCAATAGCTCTTGATGAAGGATACCTTTTTTCCTGCTGTGATTTTTTTGTTCCCATGTTCATGTGAGAAGATGTACAATGTAGCTATTCATGAAACAGATGCCAATAGGTGTTTCCTTTGAACTTACTCTGCTGGCATTGCTCGACGCCTCTGTCAATTAACTGCCTTATTCCTTATTTGGGTTTTCTAAAGTCCATTGATTGTTTCAAATTTGCAAGAGAGTGGTAGTTTTCAAATTGATGGAGAAGTCTTGATTGAATATGATGGAAAACATAATCAGGTTTTTGGTCAGGAGGGTTGTAGCCCATATTGCTGAGAGTAAAGTGGAAAATGGAAAGAAGAACAAGGGGATGTATCTTCTCACCATAGCACATAGGAGCAGGAGACCTGCCAAGAGCTGGTGCCAAGGGAATCTGAATGCTAGAAAATAGTGCTGTGAGCTCTTAGCTGCTCAGCAGTAGTGCATGCCTTGTTTAGAGGCAGGGAGATGGCTCCATCCTTTCATCCTCCTTTCTGAACCTCTTTATATACCTCTTCTTTGATGTATTTCTGAACCCATCCCATTGCCTTCTCCCACTGCTGCATCCCCTGCCCACTATAGTTCCCGTGGTGGAATATTAGGTTGTTTCAAAGGCAGTTTTTGTCTAAAAATATTGTATTGCTTTTTGAGTGCCTCTGTTGTATATCATGCATCCTTATACTGTGACCAAGCATGCTGTGTTGTTAGCGTCTTGTGGCAAGAAGAACAGATGCTACGTTGTGTCAAATATACAAATATCAGAAAAGTCTGCTGGAAACTAACTTGTCAAATACAATGGTAACCTGTATTTAATTGGTCACTTTTATAGTCGTGTAGGTTTGGAATTTCGTGGTACTGCCTTGAATCTCTTCTGATAGAAAATGCTAAGCTTAGTCTGGTATATTTTAATGAATATAGTGCTGCAGTGGCTTTTCCTGGAACTAGATGGAAAAGTTTTGAAACTTGTAACAGAATACATTGTAGGTTTGAATGGATCCAGTCTGATAATGCCCTAAATGTGTGTTCCTAGGAGGATGCTTCTCTGTTTCTGCCTAGCACTCCAGAGCAATGAAAGGAGGAAGCTGATATTTGTAGACATTATACAGAGTCCTGACATTCAAACTCGGTGCCTCTAGCTCATTAGCACAGTTCACATTCCCTATGCATTGGAAAATGATCTTCCACAAAATTGGAAGACACCAAATGACTTCAGAGCTCTCTCATGGTACAGTGGTAGAGCTTTTGTATGAATTAGAACAAGTATTCCATATTTCTGATCAGCCGAGTTAATTTATTCCTGTGTCAGATTGCTTGAAGTTGCTGTCTGTAATTGTATTGAAAAGAGTACAAAAACCTTTGTGCAGGATAACTGTAAAATTTCTTTGAAAATTTACCTCTTTACACCTAAAGGCAGTTTATTTGCAAAGTAGTTGATGCCTGTTGGTAGGTAACATGGAAATAGTTTTTCTCCTGTTGTGTGTGATCTTTTCTTTGGATAGAATATCTTTTCTGTGCATGTTTTTACAGAGGTTAGCAGAATAGTCTTGTGCTTTTTAAATGCTTCTAGAGCTGATGAAGAGGTTGAGGAGCTGGGGATGAAGAGGAGTATTTGTGTGATTTGTCCAGGAATGCAGGTTGACTAATCAGTAGATAACATCACAATTTTTGAAAGTTGTTTTATTAATTAATACACATATATAATTAATCACCCATTAAGTTATAAATTTGAAATTCAAAAGATGCAAATAATTTTCACTATGGTTTGTATTAGATGCCTCTCCATTTAAATGTATTGTTTTACTCAGGAAACTGGGATATGTTCCATCAAATTCACTGGCTGCACCATTTAAAAAAAAAAAAAAACAAACCAACAAAACAAAACCATACACCTGTTTCATTTATTTTTAACTTCTTATGGGAAGCAAAACCTCAGCATTATGCGTCTTTTTTTTCCTTTTTTCTTGCCAGGAAGCTGGTTCTATACAGGTTACCAAGTGGAAAAGGAAGTGCTTTGTTGATTGTTCTCAGTAGTCCCTCCACCTGTGTTTCTGATCCTGGTTTTTAATTTTTGTGGCTGTTAACTCTTACTGAAGTTTGTAAGAATATAATTTTAAATTTTTATGCCTTGTGACCAGTGGATTCCAAAGTCTTTTGAAAGAGGCTGGAGGAAAGGATGGAAGCTGGAACATGATGGAGTCAGAATAATCTTCTATGCCTGTTTTTTTTCAGGAAACACCATTAAACTAAGGCTTGGAAATTTTTTTTGAATAAATAATGTTCCAAATAAACCTAGAAGAAACCTAAACAGTGTTGATGGCTCCTTGAGTTTCTCTGCATTTCATGAGAGCTGTAGCACTTCTCAGAAAGATAGTTTTCCAAAACTTACTTTAAAGAGAAATTGAAGAGCTGGTAGGGATGTAATCAGAAAACTGAGGCTAAAAAAAGATAAGCTTCTATTGCATTTTACTTCTGATATGTTTTTATTTCTTGATCTTGTCTGTGGGAGTCTTCTGTAGGCTAGTTGATTTGAATGGTTGTGAGGGTAGTAATAGACATGGAATAGTAATGGAAGCAGGAGAGTTAAAACAATGCAATATTATGACCGTGAATTTTATAATTAAATCTGAAGTGTGGCAGGGATGATATTTTGTTATTTCTGTGCTCCAGGATAACTGAACATGAGACTGAAGGACTACTAGCACTGCAACGGTGAAAAATATTTACATGGTAATGTTACACAGCCATCTTGTAGTGCCTTAAAATTGCCCAGCCACTTTACCTACAAACTACCTGCTACTGAGAAAATAAGGGCAGTTTATAATAATCGAAGCAGTGGTAATGATTGAATTGGCTCATCTGTTCAATTTTAAAACAAAACAAGAGGGAGAACTCCAAGTAATTCCTTCATTTATTACTTCAGTACTATAGTTCACAGTTTCCCTCTCACTCAGTAGTTTAAAAGCACGTGTGAGCTTCAGTTAACAAAGCAGATCAGCAGAGCTTGTATATTTGGGACATCAGCTGTGGAGTTTCTAGTTTAAATCTGACTCATGTTTATTGGGATCAGAGGATGGGCAAGCTTTCAGAAATCTCAAGTCTACTGTGTAAACTTAGCCAGAGTGAGCTTTAGGCCTGTCTTTAATGTACAGTTCAGCTGGTGACCATGGCAGTTTGGCTTTTCTTGCAGGATCTACGCTTATTATCAGCAGAGCTACAGGGAATACCAAATCTTCCTTCTGGCTGCACTGGCCCTGGGTTTGCCAGATGAGCCTCAGCCATCAAGAGGTAATCCAGTATTTCACTTTTGTTAAGCACAAAAGACAGAGGTTTTCATTTAATAGGGATGGCTTCCTATCTTCCATGAAAGTTGTGGCAATTACATCAGGTCCCATACTGTGTAGCCATCAGGTGAGGAAAAGCAGAAATGTAACATACCCAGCAAATTCTTTTTAAGATGATAATAAGTCCTGTCAGTTACAGAAGGCTACCCCAAAGGAGCTGTAAGATTTTGCCCAGAGAAATGCAGAAGTACGTACAGCCAAATTTTAGAGCTAAAATATAGAAAATAAATAAATACAGCTAGGTAATCACAAGCCACTGCAATTGGCACTCTATACATTTATTTTAAATTGTGCAGAATGACTGAGGATAGAAGAATGGCCATACTAGAGCATATCAAAGATCCATTTGCACAGCGTGCTGTCACCAGCCATGAACAGATGTTGTAATGGGTGTATACGTATGTCTAAAGAAGAAAGGTTAAGTATATGCTGATACTTCCTTCTCCAACTGCCTTTAGCTCAGGGGACTTTCTGCATTGGCTGTGGCTTTGTACCTTCAGTGGTGGTGCTTCCATATCTGATGGATTTTTGTTTCACAGATTTTTCTAGTTTCCCTTGAACCCATGTAAAGTTCTTCTATCCACAGTACTGGTCAGCAAGGAGATCTGTGGCCCTTGGAATGAGGAATTACACCTCGTATTTGGTTTTGACCTGTGCAAACCGGAGGTTTAGGTAGTGGTGTAATAATGTTCCCTGTTTAATTCTTTCATCCTTTCCTGGTAACACTTAATATCTGATCTGCATTTTTGAGAACTGCTGGGCATTAAACTGCCATTTTCACAGAACTGTTTATCTGTTAAACTGTTAAACTTTATGGTCTTAACTCCTGAATGTCATGCCATATTAACTTCAGACCCTGGGGTTTTTCTGTATGGTGTGTTAGGATTGTTTATTTTTAAGTGCATCATTTTATGTTTATCTATGTTTAAGTTAATCCACTCATTCTTTTAAGGTCCTTCTATAGCTGTAGTGGTTAAGGTGGAGGATACAAAATGTAATTTTAAAACCATTTTTATTTGTATTTATCCTTTAACATAAGCAAAAATAACATTTGTTCTCAAATTTTATAAAATGTATGGGCTTGTGCCTTTAAACTTCCAACACAGCTTTGTAAAACTTCTGAATGTTGTTTTAATGCATGTGTGTAATGGACTTGTGTTAATATAAAACACATATTAAAACATTAGTATAAAACAAACATACAGTAACTTTGTGGCTTTTCTCCAGACTTCTCAGGTGGGTTTTGACCTTGAAACCCTGGGTGTTTTGACCTAAACAGTAGAGAAATATACTTTACTTGAAGCAGCCATTTCTGTTTGGGCAGGTGTGTTTCTTTGAAAATACAGAGCCTGGGGCTTGACCTTGGCAATATGTGTTGGAACATGAAAATGTTGCCACAAGTGATAGTTTAAAAACACCAGCTTCCTCTGTATTTTAATATTGCAAGCATTGTTTCCGGAACACGTGTTTGGCACATTTAACCTCTTTGTATCTTTCCCTAGAAAGGTCTACAAATGCTAAGCATGAAATTGTAACACTGTTATTCTTTGCTTACTTTGAGTTTAAATCCTTGAAGTACCTTCCTTTAGTTTTCGGAATATGTCTGTAAGAGTACACTCATTTGCATTCCCAGAATGGTGCCTATTTCAGAAGCCCTTTGGACATGTTGTAACACGGTAAAAGTTAGTTCTGAAGCAAGTGAGGACATATTTGTAGGAAAATCATACAGAGACTTGGAAAGAGTTTCAGCGTTAGGTCACTATTTTCCAGGCTGCTGCATATTCACTTTTAGAATATCTCTGCCCCGAAACTAGTAATCGCACTAAACCTGACACCACAGTACAGCACAGTGCACTGTTCAGATTCAGTTCTGCTGGGAAAATAAATTAAATATTATTCTGAATCTAAACATCATTAATTTAGATGTGAATAATGGAAAGAAAGCTATGAGAAGTCTGTGGATGTGCATGGCTGTCTTTTGCATATGGAGCACTTTTGCAAGACATAGAATGATTTTTCCTTTTTTTTTTTTTTTTTTTTTTTTTTTTTTTTTTTTTTTTTTTTTTGTCTGTCCTGGTTTCAGCTGGGATGTAGTTCACTGTCTTCCTAGTAGCTGGTACAGTGCTATGTTTTGAGTTCAGTATGTGAAGAATGTTGATAACACTGATGTTTTCAGTTGTTGCTCAGTAGTGTTTAGACTAGAGTCAAGGATTTTTCAGCTTCTCATGCCCAGCCACGGCACCTGACCCAAACTGGCCAACAGTGTATTCCATACCATGTGACATCCCATCTAGTTTAGGAACTGGGAAGTGGGGGCAGGGATTCGCCGCCGGGGGACTGGCTGGGTGTCGGTCGGCGGGTGGTGAGCAATTGCCCTGTGCATCATTTGTACATTCCAATCCTTTTATTACTACTGTTGTCATTTTATTAGTGTTATCATTATCATCATTAGCTTCTTCTTTTCTGTTCTATTAAACCATTCTTATCTCAACCCACGAGTTTTACTTCTTCCCCCTATTTTCTCCCCCATCCCACTGGATGGGGGGGGGGAGTGAGTGAGCGGCTGCGTGGTGCTTAGTTGCTGGCTGGGGTTAAACCACGACATTGTCCCACCAATGTGACAGGTTACTTTGTCGTAAGTTTTTAAACTAGAAGTGCTGTATTGAAAAACAGGTAAGAAGCCACTGGATAGCTTTGAGCTGTAGTGAAATTGCATACAGATGAATAATACTGTAAAAGCTATCCTCCTCCAAATCCTAATCCCCACCCACAAACCTTTGCCTTAATATTCTGAATACTACTGTTCCTGCCTGAAGCAGATTGCTACTTTCATTTCCAGAAATGGGAGAAAACTGATGTTCATCATTAAATAAGTTCCCTGGTGCTGCCCCTACTCTTCTGTAACAGCAGCTGAGTATGTAGTACAAGACTGTAGCAGAATCTTTAAACAAAAGAAAAAGACAAAAAGCCTTTTCTGCCTAGGTGGCCCTTCTCAGAGCAAAGGCAGCTTTTGTGGTGGTGGAACAGAACTTCTAGTGTTCTGCAGTGCTTCCTATCTGACTGATGTAGTCTGGTAATATCAGTTGCACGTGGGAATAATGTTTGTCTCGGCACAATAACCATTAGGTACCAATGTGAAAGTAGAGAAATAAGTCTTGTGCCCCCAGGATGGGGTTGTAAAAGTACGTATTCAACATAATTACATACCTAATTGGGTGCTTAAAGTTAAATAATGTACATACATATGTAAGTAATTAAATTACATTGGAAAGTATTTTGTTATGGTTTGTGCTCTGCTCCCTACAAATCAAATTATAGGTAGAGTTTATTCTATAACTATTTGCAAATGCTTGCTTTCTGGGTAATTTCCTTTTTTGGTTTGGGTTTTTTTTTGTGTGTGTGTGTGAGGTTAACAAAGCTTTAAAAAACTACCTGTGAAAAATCCAAGCAAATGTGGAAAATGCAAAAAGCATATACAAAAGGGAGATTTGAAAATAAGTAAGTTATATCTAGCCAACTTTGTTATAGTTAAACACCCTGAGATCTGAAATCACTGGAAACTGTTTCTGTCTGCTTATAAAAGCTAGTGAACAATGCAGCTCTTTGGATTGAAGTCACCAGCTAACTGTTTCAGAACAGCTTTGTGTAGTGGATTGTCATGCCTTAATGTCTCCTCAGTTGAAAACACCACAATGGGGAGAACTTTAACAAATTCTCTTGTTAGTGAAACCAGCCATTTAATAATGGGGAGAAACTAAGGAATTGCACTTAGTATGAAATTGAGTGTCCACTAAATCTGATGATGAAAAAGAGGATAAGCTTCTACTTAGCAATTGGGGTACAGGCAACAAACAGCCTCCAGGGGTATTTGCTGCTTCCAGGTTGTTAACAAAACTGTTTTCAGAAATTTCTGTTTAAATTGGTTACACATGAGAAATTTTTGGTAAAGGTGGTACAGTGCTGGAGAACTTCTGAAATTAGACTCACCAGACCTGGAAGTGAGGTTGGTTTCGGTTCATTCATGGTGAAGGTGCCTGGAAGAGCCTACTGAATAATGAAATTAATGAATACTTAATTTTAGGCTCAAAGCCTCTTCATTAATACAACAGAATGAGCCAAATTTATGCAGGATTAGCAACAGGAAAATGCCAGCACAAGTGTGAAGGTAAGACAGACAGCAGGTCACTGGAACAGTATACTGGAAGACTGTATGAGAATAATTTTCATTTTGTCATTAGGCTCATTTCTTTGCCATGGGCCTTTTAGTCTAAATATTTTAAAAAACTTTTTCTAGTGCTTATTTTGATGAGTACCAATTCCTTCCCTTGCATCAACACTCTCCCCAGCACTTTGGATTTAGACCGTTGGGTAACCTTTAACTGTATACCCTATGGAGAAAGGAATAGTCTCTGTGTCTCAGTAGCTGGGGCTAGAAGTAGGGGGTTTAAATTAATAAAACCTGTCAGCTGCTAGAGAGGAGCTTATCTATTGTTGCTGCCTTTTTATAATGTTGCCATTTACCTGTAAGTACTAATGTTTGACTCCGGAACGCTTATACTGGTTTGGATTACTGTAACGTTACTTCTTAGTACACGTGGCTGGGTGTGTGCTCTTGTAGACAAGCAAGAGCAGTGTCAGCTGGGCTCACAACGAGCTTGATCTGGACCTGTCTTCAGAATTTACTTCTGTAAATCCCATCTGCTGCAGTGATTGCTTACTGACTCACGTTGACCAACATATAAACTGTTACCAATAAAGATTACAAGGAGGATGCAGGTGAAGTTGTGCTCCGAGTACCTAGCATTCTGCTGAAAATCCTGACTTTGTATTTTTTAAGCTCAGAGAACTTTGTTTGCAGGGATGGTATGATTTTAAGTGGTGAATATTGGTAATAGCTTCACTGTTAAGGAAATCCTTCTTTCTTCTGAGTTATTAAGTAATGTATGTGAGTAGCTATAGTGACTTCTGTGCGTGCACATGCGTGTGTATATGCATGTTTTTGGTGTAACAACTTCAATTACTGTATGTATAACTTCAAGCTTAATTCTTTGCTTCTGTTTATTCTTGATCATTCAGCATATTAGTTTCACACCAAGTGATATTTAAGTTCATTTCTTTAGATATGGTTCTTCTGCTAGTCATTTTAACAGCTACGTGCAGTACACCAAAGAATTTTAAATAATTTTTATTTTCTTTTTTGAGACCTAAATTAGAAGTTCCTGATAAAGTTTTTTAGTTTTCATACTAGATGTCTACTAGATATTTTAGCATAGATGGAATTATAAAAAGGAACCCAATCATAAATATAGAATGTCTGGGGTTTCATGTGTGTATACTTCTAAAGTTTTCTACTGTAATTAATCTGTTATAAATATTAAATCAATTATACATTTTATATATTCTATTATAATATTTTATTGAACTGTTGGAACATTAACTTGGCATGAAAAGCAGTAACAGACTTCTCTGATTGGGGTATGGATACTAGTAAGTTGCTTCTCTTGAAGACGACGAAAGGATTTTTAGAGTGCTTTAATCCTAACCAGACCACAGTGAGGGTCTGAACACTGTTCTCAGAACTCTATTTCAATGAAAACCTTGCTTCTTTATTTTTCGAAACAGAAAATTACATCATGTTTAATACACTGCGTCCTAAGGGGAAGTTCTTTGTGTGCCTCTTAGATTGCAGTATGTATTTGTGCAACATATTTATACTGTCTCTCATAAATAGCTGATTACTTTTATTTTTTTCTCTCACTCCCTTCTGTCATGTAGCCGTCCTCAGAAGGTGTGTTTATGTCCATTCCTGCCAATACATCCGCTAAAGGTCTCCACCTGCTTGTATATAATTCAGCATCCAGCAGAGGTGAGTAAGGCTGTGGTAATTGTTGGAGTTTGGCTAGAATATTAATGCAGGAAATGGTAGGCAAGAGGAAACAGCTATGCTGTTAACATCATATAATGATTGATTTTTCCCTTTAAACTTGGTGATTGAAGTGCCAGTTCACCTGAGTTATTGTATCTTTTATTCAGTTCTTCTAAATTCTTTTATCTTCTCAAACCACACCTTATTTCTGCAACTTCCATGCATGCAAGACATCTTTTCTTATCTGAATAGCCCTGCTAGAATCTGAAGTCTACTTGCCTTGGTACAAATTGCAAGAATTAATCTTGACATGGTATCTCACAGAGGTGCTCAGAGTTGATCCAGGGAGGAAAGTATTTCGATTATAACAGTGGTCTTTTATTGATGTTAGTGTTCTGTTAAAATTATGAATTAAGCAATTCATCTTAGTGATGATCTCAGCTGTTTAGCCAATGAAAAACTATAGTTTAGCTTCAGAATAGTATGTTTTGGTTTACCTAGTAGGAGAATTTATGTTGATGTTTTCTTGTCTGTTGACAACGGAGTATGGTGGTGGATCATAAGGGTTTTAGAAGTTGAACCGCAGTTACACAGGTCTGGATAGATGGTGGGTCTACAAACTAGACTGTGAAGTTCCAGAAACCTGTGGTCTTCTGGTCCAGCTGTTTACTTAGCATTATACAGTAGCTCAATCAGCATGCAGAGTCTTTGTCTGAAGGACCTTAAGCAGAATGTAAAAGAGAAAGTTAGAGAAAAGTGTTCTCTCATAGAGAAACAAAACAGAAGCCATGACATAGTTGGTCTCTAAAGGGGAAAGCTGTGATTTTTAATTGGCTACTTATAATAAGGTTACTGTTTTGTGTTACTTCTTGTTACAAAGTACTTAAGTATATGCTTGTTACAGAGGCACGCACAATCAAATGGAACAGGTGTTAAAGCTCAGTAACAAGTGAAGTTACAAAAAAAACCTTTTTACTTTAAGTAAAAAGTTAGTTAGAACTCCAGTAGCATTTGTAAACCACAGGCTCAGTGATGTAAGGGGAATTAGTATACACAGCCGACTTAAGAATTCTTAAGATTTAAAACGATGACTCAAAATGCGCGTATCGCTCACCTAAAAGATGAGGGCTCTCTCTCTTGAGGAGTTACTTCGGGCGGTGCCCTGACCCGAGGGGGAGTCCCCAACTGCAGACCCACTGCTCCATGGAGGACTGATTCCCAAAATGTCCTCCGGTGGGACCCCATTTATACCCTTGTCAAATCTGATCTGTGGTCATTTTAATCCCCATTGGTGTACCTGGCATGTCTCAATTAGTCAGTTCAATTTTCAACCTACAGCCTCTAGGGTTTGGGGTTTTTTTGCTCTCCTCCATTTTGTTTCCTGTCAGGGGGTGAGGGGTGGGGTGGTCATGTACTGCCACAATGCTTAAGTCACTTGCTGGAAAAAAGAAATTTAAAAGTGTGCCAGAGAACTTTGTACTGGCATTTGAATTGTGTTGATTTTCTTACACCTGGTGGAAGGTATTAGAAAAAGTTTGCAGATTCTTTTTAGATTTCGTACACCATTCCTGTGTCCTTCTGAAAGGCTATCTACACTTTTTACTAATCAGCCATTGCAACAGCTGTCTGTTACAATGGGATGCAACTTTTCCATTAGTATATGTTACATAATGATAATTCACATGATAAAGTAGTATTGGAAGACCACTGTATTTGAAGACAATCCATCTGAGAAGAAAAATTTAACTATCTGATATATGAGGGCACTTGGCTTATCAGAGATAATTCCTAACAAATGGTGGGAAGCTAAGACTATCTTACAATGATCTTTGAAAGCATTTGTCTTAGATCATCACAGGTGATGCTTTTAACTCCAGAACAGCACAGGCATACCTGAGAAAAGATAGGTTCCCTTTGCTGTAGCTGCTCATACTCAAAATACAATCAGTCAGGCAGATAAGCCTTCTGGACTGTATCTGATCCTTCAGTCTGCTATTTCATTACAGATAACACTATAAGAGTCTGTTTCAAAAGTATCTCATTAAACTAACAGTTAGTGAATGTCTTTCCCCTACTGCACATCAGTGCCAACTGTCATCCTCCATGTGCTTCATTATTTATTGGCTTTGGAAGTCTGCAGTGCAATGAAGTAAGCCACCAACTATGGTCAAATGATGCTAATTGAGACTTGTATTCAGGTGAGATAGTAATGCAGGAAGTCAGGAGCAACATTTCCTGTGCTCTGATTAATGTAACTACGTCTCCATATTCTTACTATCCAGAGGCCATGCTGACAGATAGACCTGTGCAGGTATCAGGTACTGTGAAAGGGAGAGGAATCACTTATTGCAGAACAGCGGATCGATCCCAGGTGAGGAATCCTACCATCCAGCTTCCATTTTGCATAATAGGTCTATGGATTAATTAGATTTTTATTTGTGA
This sequence comes from Haliaeetus leucocephalus, assembly GCF_000737465.1. NCBI lineage: Eukaryota > Metazoa > Chordata > Aves > Accipitriformes > Accipitridae > Haliaeetus > Haliaeetus leucocephalus. The sequence continues at coordinate 861,552 of NW_010972594.1, forward strand.
AGGAATTCGAAGAGAATTCAGCATTCCATTTCAAGGGCTAAATACTTGTTTTTTGAATAGTGTTAGTGTACCATTGTTCATAATGAGAGTAATTTAAAAATCAAGCATATAGAAACCCAGTATTCTAAACCCAGCATCAGGACTAGTGGAAAGGTGAAGGAATTATTTGCCTAGGCTAATTTCTTTTTTTCTTTGCATATAGATATAGATATAAAAGTAAATAAAATAATTTCATCATTTTTCCCTTCTTATGCCTACTGTTACGAACCTTATGTCAGGTCAGTGGCATGGCTAGGTGTATAAACCCCTGTACGCTTCTGTCTTACCTTTGCCTTTTATCATCCTTGGAGTGATCTCCAGGAGAGTTGTAGGCCATTATGTACTTTTCAAAACCTGAGTGATAGGTATAACTCAGGCCAGAACCCTTAAAGCATAGCGGAGGGTATCTGTTTAGGTTGTTCTGCTTCCCTGTCTTCTTTCTTTCTGTAAGTGTAAGAATTTTCAGTGTTAAGCATCTAAGAAGAAAACTTAGTATGTATGTATTTAATGAATTTATATATTGACCTAATGACAGTAATCAGCTTTGACTTGCTTGTTATAATACTTCTGTATTGTGCTCCTTATTGAACAGTAAGAATCAAATATAAGGGGAAAAATTCTGCTAATTTTCCTAGCAAGTCATACTCAAAAATGGAGGAAATCTATATATCTGCTGGCTTTAATAAATATTTTGATTAGTTAGAACTGTCCTGTTCATTGTAGATGGATAATGCTGTGCTAAACAAAAGTACCACTAATTCCCAGAAAAGAAAAAAAAAACAAATGTGAAAGTAAGTTGTATTGGGTCTGGCTGGGATGGAGTTAACTTTCTCCATAGCAGTCCTCATAGTCCTGTGCTTTGTATTTGTGGCTAGAACAATGTTACTAACAAACCAGTGTTTTGGTTACTGCTGAGCAGCATCAGGGCTGTCCCTCCAACCCCCCCCTCCAAAGGCCAGTGGCCTGGGGGTGGGCAAGAGATTGGGAGGGGACATAGCGAGAACAGCTGACCCAAGCTGACCAAAGGGATATTCTGTACCACACGATGCAATAAAAGCTGTGTGGGGAGGTGGCATTTGTTATTAAGGCATGCCACATGTGCTGAGGCCCTAATTCCCAGGAAGTGGCTGGATGTCACCTGCTGATGGGAAGCAGAGAATAAAATCTTTTTGTTTTCCTTTGCTTCTGCACACAGCCTTTGCTTTTCTTTATTAAACTGCTTTTATCTTGACCCACGAGTTCATTTTCATCTTATTTTCTTCCCCCTGTCCTGCTGAGGGGTGGGGAGTGATAGAGCAGTTTGGTGGGCACCTGGAGGCCAACCAAGGTCAACCCACCACATAAGTCCTCCAATCCTGTTTCTATTGATGTACTTCAATGGTCAAATACTGAATAAACAAAGAGTTTCAAATCACTATTAGAACACTGAGAAGAACAAAGGAGAGAGTAACTGCTCGTTTTCAAACCAGTAAATGGAAAATAACTGATATGATGATAGGTTATATATAGTCTAGTTAAATACAAATGGTTTTTAATGAAGAAAATTATAAACAAATGAAAACTGTTTTAATATTAGTTTGATTTAGCTGTTCTTAAGATTCTGTTCTCAAACAATTCCTTTCAGCTTTGAATTTTATGCTTTATCTTCCTGTAAATATGGATTGTTTTTTAGATTGGAAAATTCCATTTTTCCTCTTGGTAAGAGAATGTATTTATTTGATATGAAAGGTAATTCTGAAGTAATGATTTGACATTGGAGGGAACAGTTGAATGACTTTCCCTTGACTGATGATAGTTCTTTTGGTTTGCTTATCAGAGACAAATAATTGATTTTCTCCCAGTTCTTTTATTGCCATTTCTTACATTCTTATGAAGAAGGGAGTCTTCTGACTAGTGAATTTGGAGTGTTATTTAATTACGGTGAAATAAAGACAAACAATACTGTACCACCATTGATGGCTTATTCCACTTTGCTGAGATAGAAGAAATCAATGGTAGTTTGAAGGATGTTTCTCCCTCCCGTTGTTAGCACTTCAATCCCCACTTTGATCTTCATCTATCCCTAGGAGACATCATGCTGCTGTTGCTGCTGTGCAAAGTGGTGGTGGATGTAGCAGGACAACTTTTTCCTTCAACTTCATGATGTTGTATTTATAGAGGATCAGTAGATATGGATCAGAAA
>NW_010972594.1:863782-1128227 GCF_000737465.1 Haliaeetus leucocephalus
GGATCAGAAAAAGCAAAATTAATAAAGGTTTTGGGCAACAGTGATAAAAGTCTTCACAGAATGAATTTAACACCATTTTGGTAGAAAGAAAATGTGAGAGGTGCAGGCAGCTGCACATTGATACTTGTGGAAGGTAACAGCTGCCCAGAGAGAACTGAGAGAGCGGATTGAGGCCTTACGTATTAACAAATACAGAATTGTTGATATATGGCTCATAAATTTAAAGACAGACCAACGCCCCCTGGGTTTTCATTAATTAATCCTGTGGTTTAGGGACTTATCTTTGGATTTTCATTGTTTGAATCATGACACATTCAGGCTGAGAATATTGTAAGAACTCATTTCTTGCTGGGTTTAGGGCTTTTGTAATCCTCACCTGCTCTCTAGTGTCTTGCCTCCTGCTAGATTCAGCTAGTAACCTTCCTTTCTTCCTCTTGTGTTAAATAAATAAATTGAAAGTTTCATTCAGTTTTTGATGTTGGCTTTCTGTCTTCATTAAAGGCAAGATAAATCTATGCTCTCTCTTCCTTGATGGGAAAACAAAATTTGACTTCCTAAATATTCAAGCTCAGTTTGCAATACTTCTTGTCTAGGCAAAAACTAGTGTGTTCCTAGCTGTGTTAAATAAAGGACAGAAACAGATTGCTTGGTTTGATAAGCAGATGGTTTGCTTCAGCCAGCAGTACTTCCCTCTTCCTCCACTTTCTGAAGCCCTGCTCCAACACAGCGCGCTCTAATGCTTTTTGAGATCTGAAGAGCCCTTGCTCCCCACCCAGGCATGACAGTTGCCTTCCTCATCTGTGGCACAGAGATATAGGCAGATGCTTGGTCAGCACAGCCTGAATGGCACAAGATGGAGTACTCGTGGCAGTGTTGGTGCCATTGTCCTGGTTACTGTGAAGTCACAGCTGAGTGGAAATGTTTGTATTTCATACTGTCTGCTCTGATATACCCAGTGCTTTTATTTTTAGCACCTGTTAGTGGAAATCAAGCCCTCCCTTCATTTTCCAGTATTAGCTCCCCAACGTATTACATTAATGCTAATGATGGTTTTTGCCCACTGTTTATTATTCTGTGAAGATTCGTTGTTTTTGATACTGATAGCCTACTTCAAATTTATGCTGATAATCATAAGTTAGGTAAGACAAATTCAATACTGTCAATCAAAACAATACAATTTGAATGCATCAAAATTGGGTATTTTTTCTTGTAGATCTTTTTTATGTTATCTGGTAGGTTTTTTTCTGTGTCTGTAGTCAAAAGAACTTGAAAGTAAATGGAAACATTAACAATTCATAGAAGCTTTCGTGATCTTATTCAAAAGTAACTTTTCTTTTTTATAGGAAAGTCGAGTGTTAAGGACGGTACCTTTGCTAGCAGCTTGTCTTCCTCCAGACAAATACAAAATTTTGGTTGGTCGACGTTTTAGTGAAGACAGGTGAGTGGGATTGCTGTGTTTTCTGGTCTTCTGTAAATTATGGAGATTTTTTTTCAGTGTCTTTATTAATAGAGAACAGAGTTCTTAATTTTTATTTCAAGGGTGTGCATTCACTTTTGATATAAGCTTCTGATTTCCAGCAAAGATAAATTATGTGTAATAGTCAGAAATACTTGATATGTCTTCCTTTAGGTTGTAGCTTTTATTGTCTCTAGTGCTCTTGGAAATTTCAGGTGGTTACTCTGCAACTCTTAACTTTTTGCAGTTCTGTTCTTACCTGATACTAGGTTTGTCCTGCTATTCTTTACTGTTCTTTTCATATTTGCTTTGTCTGACAAACCATTTGGTGTTACTGAAATAAAAGTAAGAGTTTTTACTTGAGTGTGGGAGATTGTACTTGAGAAGGGAGTCCACTGGTGAAAAACTCTCAGAGAATGAGTTTTTTCAAATCCTTTCCTCTTTCTCTTAAAATAAACTACAAGAAAGCATAGCTGTCAGAATTTTTTTTTAGTATTTTTTTTATTATTCTGAAACCTTGGACAATATTGGTGTCCTGTGTAGTGTGTTTAATCTTCATTAGATGAAGCTAAGTCTTAGAAACCAGTTCTTGGTACAAATGCCAAATTTTATATATTTTCAATAAAAGCAAATAAAAATAATGAATACTGTTGAAGGAAATTAATTCTACAATTGAGTTTAATCTTTGGAGAAAACTTTTTGTACAGTTCAGTGAACAAAACTGTTGTAAGGTGATTCAGAATGGTGCTCCCACACCTTTGTACTGCCTGTATAGTAACTAAAGCACATTAGAAATACATTGCTTTTCTATTAGTCTTCTATGATAATAACTATAATAATGACCTAAGAAATTCCAGGCTACAGGGTAATTGTACTGTCTTCCCATTAAACCTGAAAATGAAGCAACTTTTCATATTAATGTGCAGAGGGTGGAATCATATCAATACAGTCTGCTTCTAGTAAATCTCCTTAGAATTTTTTTTAGAAGTGATGATTACAGTATTAAAGCTTCTTGAAGTTTGAATCCAGGATATTTCTCTAACCTAAGGGATCCTCTTTAGGTTAAAGCCAGTTGTGGAACATCTCAGCCTCAAAATAGTTTAAATAGATTCATAATTACCTAGTTCCTATGAGAACTAATAGATTTTTTTGCCATGAAACATACTGGAGGTGGTGAAAGAAATGGAAGTTTTCTTTAGGTTAATATGAATTTTGGTGATCTGACTTACACAGATGCAGGGCTAAAAGAAATTAGGTAGTAGTCATGGCTCCACTCTTAAGTATCTGCAGTATGCCTGCTTTGTACTGTGGATGAAAGTGAGACTGCAGAAATTGGGAGTGCTCAGTCATGGAGTTCATTCTCACCTTCCCGGGAGGAGGAAGGATGAGAAGGAGAGAAAAGTTATCTTCCAGCTTTGCGGTGTGTTACTTCTACATAATTTTTTTTTCTTAGCTATATATGCATTCTGCCAATGTTTTAATCCATATTCCTTATTTGTAACTAGCACTTGGTACTTGAATAGCTAGTTAGATCATCATATCAGTCCTATTTTGGACTTCTAGCATCCTTTCAGGCCATAAACTGGGTAGATGTGTTCAGAGAGCTCACATTAATCACCTGGAATGACTTAAGTTCCTTCTCTGTTGTGGTGTGTTCTAGGAACAGGCATCTGCAGACAGAGGTAGAAACATCCGAGTGTTTACCGTGGATGGGGGAGGGCTGTACTGGTCCCTGCCCTCCTCTTAGGGTGAAAATCTCTGGTAATGGGACTTTTAAAGCTTCATAAATTGCAGTGGTTCAGCTCATGTTTTATGGCATATTAAACTAAACAGGGCTTGGTTTTTTTGGGTTTTTTTTTAAAGCCACGCTGTCTGTAAGCAATTTGGTAGCTGTTGTACAAGCAACTTAATCAGCCTTGCCCCGTGTTGGGGGAAGATTTCTGTCTTTGTTACTTTGAAGAAAAAAAATTGTCAAAGAGTTCTTGCTGATACATGTTATAAATATCATTGTTTTGAAGCACATTAAGGCTGTACCTTTGCTTTTTTTTTGAAGTTGTGTGACACTATTTACATCCTTTGCAGCTTCCACCAGAAGTGAATGGGTTGGAAGGGAACAGAAACAGTATAACTAAATCTGTGCTTGCACTGATCTTACATGTGAACAGTGCCTACAGATGGAAGGGTAATGTGGTGCACACATTCTTTTTCTGCATGTAGAAGTCCCACCATGCGGCAGATGACCTTGATGGTTGTCCATACATTTGTAAATTATCAGAGTAGAATGGTAGTGGGAGTATTTGTATTATTACAGGATCCAGCAGATCTTGGCAACAGCTCTGAAACTTAGAACACTTCAAGGTAGGTAGCCTTTGGGAGCATAAATAATTGTCATTATGGATTTGAGTGCAAATTAAGCTGTACACACCAGCTGATTTTTTTTTTTTTTTAAGTCTCCATCACAACAGCTCTAGTAGTGGCATACCAAACAGCAAACTGACAGTTGTTAATCTGTAGCTGTCAGAAGAGGTCTCCTTTCAGGTGAGAACAAACATACCATCTGCGCTGGGTAGCTCTTCTAGTTTTAAGTGCCCCTCTCTTGAAGGGGAAGACAAGTTTGTTGCCCAGGTGTATGTAATTTATTTTTCCTCATTTGTCCTAGTGCTACAAAATTACATTTTTCCTATGCTTTGTAATCAGCATCCAAAACTAATTAGGAGCACAGAAGGATTTCATTAGGAACTCCACATAGAATTGGGTGCTACAGAGTAACTAGGATGATTTGAAAGCTTAATATTTAGGCCTGTGATGTTTATGACAGTAAGACTGAAAATCAGGCTTTTTTTTTTTAAAAAAAAACCAAACAAACTTGTGTTTGGGTGGAAGAGTAAACTTTTTTTTTTTTTCTTAATTGACATTTCCTCTACCCAGGTCCACCTTCTTGGGTCACCTTTTCTTGTGGTTGAAAACTAATACACAAATCAAGTAGATTACATTTACATTGTTCTTGATTGACCTATGCTGCTGAAAAGCTAAAGAACCAACTTTTGGAAGTCTTTCTAGGAGTAAACAACTAATCAAAGCTTTTTGAAGTTGACGTGTTCAACATATTATTGACACAGTAATGGTAAAGATGAGACATGATTAATCTGATTGTTTTTAAGTGCTAATTTGTGATTTTTCTCAGTCTTCTCCATTCTTCCTGCAATCTGGCATTTTAATGCTACTGAAAATATGTAATTTTTGCATGGTGACTTGACTTATCAGATGGCATTTCTGAATTAGAAGACCAGTTCTGTTGGTTATCTGTGGTTTTTTCCCCCAAGTACTCAAATTTCTGACCTTTTTAGTATTGATTATGTTATTGTCAGATATTAGGGTTATTCTTTGATGTGCTAAAGAAGCTAATGAAGCTAAAAGCAAACAGTTTGTCATCAGTACTTACTGAACGGTGGTGGTATTGTAAAAATAGGACTTCTGTGAGTTAATATTTTCTGTTCAGCTCTTCTTATAGATTTACAGTGAACCCAGTATCATAGTAGTATGGCAGGCAGGGGTGTGGGAGTGTGGGGTTAGCATCACTGCCAGATTGGAGATAGAATTTTATGTAAAAGTGTAAAATACTTCTTTATGTGTCTGACATACCTTATTAGTACAGATGATGAGCCTGTTAAATATAGGGGCCTTTTGGACATTGGCTAGAAGGATGGCATAAGCAAGCAGAGGGCTCAAATCACTTCTACTGAAATTTTCAAAACTTTTATGCGAAGCAAGCTTCCTACTTGCACGAGGTCAGGCTGATTCCATGGTAACTGGAGTTTTCACTTCTGACTTCATGAAGTGACCATGTATCTTGTAGTAGACACTGAAAAATTGATAGTAAGGATTAGCCAGACTTACCAAAACAGTGTGGTAGGATTCTGGTTAATTTCTAAATTCACAGTAGTTTCAGTTATTTCTATTCATTTCTGTTACAAGGCTGTTGTTTTTGTGGTGCTGATGCTGCAAAACACAGGAGTATATAGAATGATTATAATCTGGACAAAATTTGTTTTACCAATAAATTTGATTAGAGAATCTTCTAACAGCCTATACCTTAGATTTTTGAACCTTCTAGAAAGGAAAATGCGAAAGCTAGTTTATGCTGAGATCAGAGTATTTGTATGCTGTATTTGTGAACCAAATGGATTTTTAACTGTAATAATTGTAATGTGTAACTTAATCACCTTCATTAGGAATGGTAGGAGAATGTTTATATGCATTTTTTTTACCATTGTATCCATTTTATTTTGTTCCTCTCTCACTGTATTGGGTTTGTGTGGTGGGGTTTTGGTAGTGGTGGAGGGGGCTTCAGGGATGGCTCCTGTGAGAAGCTGCTAGAAGCTTCCCTGGCTCCAAGTTGGACCTGCAACTGGCCAAGGCCGAGCCCTTCAGTGATGGTGGTAGTGCTTCTGGGATAATGTATTTAAGAAGGGGAACCTGCAGCAAGGGAGGAGATTGGAATGTGAGAGAAACCCCTGTGCAGACAGCAAGGTCACTGAGGAAGGAGTGGGAGGAGGTGCACTGGAGGAGGGGATGCCCCTGCAGCCCGTGGTGAGACGGCAGGCTGTCCCCCCCCAGCCCATGGAGGGGAGCGGGGGACCCACGGGAGAGACCACGCTGGAGCAGGTGGGTGACCCCAAAGATGGCTGGGACTCCATGGGAAAGCCTGCACTGGAGCAGTCTGTGCCTGAAGGACTTCAGTCTGTGGAAAGGACTCGCATTAGAGCAGTTCATGGACTTCAGCATGTGGGAAGGACTCAGGTTGGAGAAGTTCGTGAAGGACTGTCTGCCATGGGAAGGACCCCATGCCAGAGCAGAAGAGTGAGGAGTCCTCCCCAGGAGAAGGAAGGAGCAGCAGAGACAACGTGTGATGAACTGACCCCAACCCACATTCCCCATCCCCCTGTGCCAATGGGGGCCTGGAGGTAGAGAATTCGGGAGTGGAGTTGAGCTGGGAAGGAGGGAGAGATGGAGGGAAGGTGTTTTAAGATTTGGGTTTATTTCCCATTATCCTTGTTTTGATTTGATTGGTAACAAATTAAATTTATTTTGTTTTTTTTCCCTAGTTGAGTCTGGCTTTTGCCCAGGACCATCATTGATGAATGATCCTTCCCTGTCCTTGTGTCGACCCATGAGCTTTTTGTTATATTTTCTCCTCCCCATCCCACTGTGGGGGAGGAGTGAGCGAGCAGCCTTGGGGTGCTTTGCTGCTGGCTGGGCTTAAACCATGACACTCACTTAGAAACACTGCTTTTCTCATGACTGTAGTTGCTGTTTGCTTCATGTCTTTTCTTTTTTTATTAATAGGATTTTCTGTACTGACAACTTGTGCCATTCATATTGCTCCTTTTCTGCTTGTCAGCATTCAAATGTACATAACTTATGCATAATTTCCTTTCCCTTTTCCCCTGCCTTCTCTGGTATGTTCACGTTAGAAATTACAGATGTCTTTTGTCTTTTTTCCATTCTTTGCTTAAGTCTTCTAGCAGCATAAATCCAAATAGCATGTCCTAATTTTTTCCCCTCTTATAGTATTACTTCATCTGATTATTTTACAAATCCCTTACTGTTTTCATTAGCTACCGCCTATCCAAGCCCTTTGTGTTTGACTTCAGATTTCTAGGTCTGTCTAAGTTGATGGTATCTCAAATTTGCTAGCATTAGTAGGATAACTTCTGCTTCATAGTTCTTGATCAAAACTTATTTTTATTAAATCAGTATTTCTGGTTCAGTGCTGCTGCTTATCAAAAGCATGTATAATTCTTCAAACATGGCATCCCCCATGGCAGGGGGATTGGAACTAGATGATCTTTAAGGTCTCTTCCAACCCAAACCATTCTATGATTCTGTGATTTGAAGGATGTCTATTAAGATACTCTTTATAAAGAGATGATACTTCAGAAAAGGGGAAGGGGAGGGGGAAATGTGCCAGTGTCTTTTCCTAGCATCGTTCATAGGACCATATTTAACAATTGCAGTACTTTCTTTGAGCAGTAGGTTTCTTATTCACTATGGAAATATTAGGGAAAAACAACTATAGACTCATATTAATGAATAAAATGTAAGTTATGGGATTCATGTTCTTTTCAGGCTACTAATAAACTTTTTGCAGGCAATTGGTTTTGAATAATAATACTGTTTGTTCCGCTCAATGGGAATTTCTGGCATATATTGAACAGAGATAGCAACTATATCTAAAGTCTAATGTGTCAAAAATTCACATTTTTTTAGTTTGATATCATAGTTATATAAACAGCCTTGTCACTATTGCTTTTAAGTTTCATTTTATACTTTGTAACAGTTTGGGAGGGGTGGTTTTCCTTTTTTCTTTTTCTTTTTTTTTTTTTCTGGAAAGGTAATCTTATTCTCAAACCTTCCTTCTTTGCAAATATTCACTCTTCTATACTTTGATAATTCTGTGCACTATGATAAAATTATATAGTCTAATGAGTGATCACTAACAGGAAAACAGTTGCAAATATCTCTGCATCCACCACCCTCTTATTTAGGACAGTGAGGAGGCAATTACAGGTTTATTTGCAGTGCTCTCTGAAATCAAGCTACACAAATCTCCGATACATTCTGTACAGTATAGTTGCCAGCTCTGCTACAGTTCAGTAGTTCAGATCAGAAATTAATTGGGGCACTTGGGAAAATTTGTAACTTCAACTGGTTTTGAAGTAATAAAATGGAACTTAATTTCTGTTAATTTTATAAAGCTGTTTGCCATACTGTAGGTATGGCACTTTTCTAATGCTTGTTCACAAATAAAAATATTACCATATCAAATATCAACCTTACTTCTTACCAAATAATTTTAAACTACTTACAAGATATGGTTCTTTATTCAATTAACTTTCTTGTAAGTTTTTTTTATGTGCTTCAGCATCATTATGTTTGTTAAACCAAGTTTACGCCTTCTTACTCCATATCTCAATCAATGAGTAGATGCAGCCAGAGATCAGCCTGTCACAGCTTTTGTTGATTCTGTGTATAAAAGTAATTAATGCTGTCTAAGTGAACATGTGCTCATTTACATCTGAAACTGTACATTACCATATCAAATTTCAGATTCCTCAATATAATTTGGATAACATTTTCTCTGACTATTTTTTTCTTTGACTATTGAAGCCTTCAGCTTTGTGTTCAGTCCATAGCAGTTTCTCTCTGCCATTCCTTCCTCCTTACCCTTTTCCCCTGCTCCAGTGTGGGTCCTCTCCATGGGCTACAGCTCTCTTCAGGACATACCCCACAGGGAACAAGCCTGCAGCTCCCTCTCTACTGAAACCTTGCCGCACGAACCCAACACAGTGCATGATCCTTCTGCTAATGTTTCTGTTCTTAAAGATTATGTGTCATGGTAGTAGAAAAGAAAGATTTGATATTATGGGCTTTTTGTTTTCAAATGCATACTATTCCCTTGTGCAGCAAAAGAACTGTGGAAGTGGATGTAAGTGACCAGTGGCTGCGGTTCACCACCTGTGTAACAATAGTGCGGTGGTCCAGATTTGCCTTGGCAGGGTGATGGCTCTGGGCCTATCTCAGCAACAGCTTTGTGAATTAGTGCCAAATTTGCACTGAATTTTTTTCTTTTTTCACATCAAATAAAAAGTAGAAGTTATCTGGCATTAGAAATTTATCCTCTGTTTCACTTGAAAATCATTTGTTGCGAGTACTTCGTGTTAACAGTGAAATTAATTGTATTAGCCCAAGTTATAGATGAGAAACAGGTGCATTACTTTCTTGAAGCAAAACTCACAACTTTTTTAGGGAAACAGTAATGGATGTCATTTATTTTAAAGGGATGTGGCATTTCTAGATATACTAATTGCTGCTGCCATTTCAAATACATGTTTTATTTCCTAGGCTTCAGTGTCTAATTTGCTTGGCTATTTTTTCTGTATTTAGAAGTTTTGTTCTGATGTCTTTTCTCTGTACAATTCTCTGCTTTGTTTTCTTGTTATACCTTCAGCTAGAATTAAGGTACTGCATGACCTTCTGCTACTATTCTGGGACTGTAGCTTTAGAAATTCCTTCCCCCCACCCGCACCTGCTTGGGCTTATGGTATGTTTGGAGAATTTTTTGCTCTACTAGGAGTGGAAGGTTATTTTTGTCTCTGGTGGTGACACTTCAACAATTCTTCATCAGTTTCCTGGCTTCTTTCTATTTCAATTTTGTCACCCTTCTCTCCAAAACAAGCACTCTGAAGAAGTACTGGCTTTTAGAATGTATGTAGTTAACATCCTAAATTATAGCAAACAAGTTACAAATAATGCAATGCAGATATTATAGAAAACAAATGTTTAACTGAAGTTTTACAGACTTAGGGGGGGAAAAGGAATCTTGTTGTTGAAATTTAGGTTTTAAGACGTTTAGAGATGTTAATGGGTGGTTAGCTTGTGTAACGTAACAGGCATCTCAAGACTCAGTAAAAGATCTGTAAAAGCCTGTTAGAATTACTGCAGTTTCTCTGGCTGCCTTTTGGTATAAGTCCTACATGCTGCTTGAGAGAGGATTAGGCTTCTTAGTCTGGGTGTATTTGTTAAGTAGAGAAGTGTTTTAGCCTATGGTTACAGCTTCTAGGTATTGCTAAATACTGCTGTCTAGGCTTCTCTGCAGTTAATTGCTTGAAGAAGTTGGGTATAACTTAACCAAACAATTGCTGCTGCTCTTCTGTAGAAAGAATATTCATGTTCTTCATGAGAAAACTGTATATTGGTTTTCTTACTTTTTTCCCATGATGCTAGATAAGCCATAAAATGTTTTTGCTAAGTTTTACATTGTATGACCAGTAGATAGGAAGAGGTTACTGAATGCAGTGTAAAGGAAAAAAGTGTCCTTCAGTAGAATGTGGACACCTGTGTTTTAGTGCATAAGAATCTGTTGTTGTTGTGGGGTTATTTTTTGTTTAAAAATTTTTGGGGGGATGGGGGGCAGGGTTGGCAAGAGGTTTGCAGTAAACTCTTTTTGTCGAGGAAGTAATTAAATATTTGAGGGAATTGGTATTGAGGTCCACTAACAAAGCAAAAACTTGCCACAATAATAGCTCTGCTTTTCATTTCTTCACAGGTACCTTTGGCTGCCATTGCATTCATTTTTAAAACTAATCCGCCCGTTACCAAATATGACTGTTGGCATATTAGTTAGAAGAGTCAGGTTTTTAAATGTTGAGATTGGTTGAAAACCATTTTTCTAGAAAAACCTGTTAGTAGTCTTAACAGTACAGACAGGAAGTAATTTTCCTTTCATTACTAGCTTATATTCTATTTTTGTTTTAATTTAAGCACAGTACATGGGAAAGGAGAAGTAAATTGAAATTGGAATAATAGAAGAACAATAAAAACAACCCATTATTACCCATTATTCCTTTGTATTCTATTTTATTGAATGTTGCAGGCCAGCTTCACTTGTGACAGTAATAAGAAACTTGGTATCACATACTAGGGTCCGGGTACAGACAAACACACCTCTGCTTTATTTACATGTTTATTCTGTAAAAGCTAATGTTATTTGGAGGCATTGGTAATGATAATTTTTCACTGGGGAACTTACCAGAGTTTTTGCTAACGAAGTATTTTATATACAGGTTTTCATAGGTTAAAAAGGGTTAATAAGCTGTATTTATGACCTTTTTCACTAGTAAATGGTAAAATATTTAGTTGTAAAATTACAGGTTTCCAGACCTTAAAAATATTTCTCATTATTTGATTTTTCCACCAAAAATAATTTGTTTATACAATTGATCTGTTTAAAAGGGAAAAAAATAATCCAGATTGTATTAAAGACTAAATGTCATTTATCTACAAAAAAGTAGAGTATCTAATATGAAAACATTGGTTTTTCTCTTTCTGGTATCTCTTATGCTTCAGTCCTGGTCCTAAGGGAGTATTTCTGAGTGTGGAAATGATAGAGGGTTGTTGCCTTTGTTTTTATTCATTTTATTACCTTATGGGAATTACGGGGATCAGTATTACTACAAGCTTTCAAGTGCGGGAGTATTGAGAGAGGCAAAGGCACCTGCTTACGATCAAGGTGAAATAATAAAAATTATGAGAAAAACTGAGAAGTTGCCATTACCTTGATGGTTTTCCACAGGTAATAAATTGGCATCTGTTCTATAATATTAGTACTGTTTGCTACTAAATGGCAATGTTGGATTTTTAAAATTTGAACACTTGTCTTTCACACTGGCAAAGTTTAATAGATCCACATTGAATGAAAAACACTTAGAGAGTTTGAGAGAAACTGAGTATGGATGTGTAATAAAAATGTTTATGATACAAAAACTGGATTGTAATGAGATAAGATAGTGTTTAAATTACACGTCTCAAGAGAATGCATCCCAGAGATAATGAAATGCTACTTGTCTTAAGTATGATCATGGGAACGTATAAATCTGCTATGACAAAGTGGTTGGATACAATTCAGGCACGAATGAAAGATCTGAATAGTTCTGCTTAGTGGAGATTGTTGTCAGACTAAATGGATTATATAGGGCTGCAGTGCCTGATGCATACCAAAACCAAGACTGAACAGTAGTTTGTATGAGAAGCAAGTATTGCAAGTATTTCTCTTACAGAGTTTAAAACCATAGTTGCATCTTAAAACATATCTTTTAAACTGCATCATCTTTTTGAGCTTTACATCAGCTGTCAGTCATGGAAAGATGGGTAACACATCAATATAAAATTTCTTATCTATTTATAGAAAGAGTAGGTGATTATCTTCAGATTGATCTTATTTTTTATTATTGCAATAAAGTATTAACCTGGATTGAAGTGGAATACTGCAACTGTAGGTGATACAAATGATTTTTCTTGGGAATCCAACATTTTCTGAAGTCCACAAACTGCTAATTAAAACTCTAAGCTAGTTATATATATAAATGCAGCAGGTACAGCACCAGGAATGAACGTTCATAGGAAAATCATGTGTTATTAAGTACCTGTGTGAGAACACTGGAAACATCATCATGTCCATATAGAGGATATTCCTTCATCATAGTTCCGTTACTTGAAATCATTACGTTTAAGAATAAGATCAGCTGAAGACCAGCATTGGCATTTGATGTTCATTACATGTATATAGCAGCATAGTTGGAGAAGTAGAGATAGAAAGATCATCAAGATGCCACTGTTACTCCCCTATGAAAGTGAGATCAGCTGCATGTAGGCATGGTATTAATAGCATGTACAGGAGAGTCTGCAGAATTCTCAGTGGGTCTGTTTTAACATGTGAACTTAACTTATTACTGTTCTGCCTTGCAGGCTTCAGAGAAAGTAACTCCTTTTTTTACCTGAGTGTATTTTTCAAGCAAGCACTTTTTCTATTAACGTCCAATACATATGAATTTAAAGTCCCTTTAGTTCCCACCAAATGTCACTTCTATCACTTAAATAATATTTTTATAATTATATTACTTAATACTCACTTTACAGTACTTCACAAACCTAAATTGTGCCTTACAGGCAACGAAGCCATGTTCATTGTCAGGCCCTTTCAGGTAACATCACCTAAAAACTGTTATAAACTGTTACAGCTGTAATATTTCCAAAAGGAAAAATTAAGCTGTATTCTTCCTCCCCCACCCCAGTGACAGTTAAGAAGTCAGTGAAACGATTGCCTTGGCTAGGGTAGAATGTTACAGAGCTGCACATCCTTTTTCCGTGTTACATATGTATGAGTGAATTGCGTATACTCCTAACTTCATCAGAGATTCACTATAATATACTCTTTTGAGATTTTTACTTAAGGATTGAGATTCATGGCTTCGAAGTCTTAATCATAACAAATCTAAAGGAAGCTTTTGATAACTGGTGTTCATAGTGCGTGAATATGTGTGATGTAAAATAAATGAAGGATTTGCATAGTTGATTGTCTTCACAGATATTAAATTAACATAGAGCAATTTTGTATTTGAAATTCTTTACCTGGTCCACTTCTTTAATGAGAAAAGTTGTTTGTGAAGTAGCATGCAAAACAAAGTAATATTAAAGCCTGCCAAGTCTGATAATACACTAAAGTACAGTACCTAAATTAACAAGTTCTCATTGTCACTCAGTTAGTAGTTTATATCATTCTTTTGCAGTGTCTTTGAGAAAGGCCAAGGAGGAACAGATTGTTTAAGAGATTTTTTTCATGTGTAGCAACATAACGTTTCTTTTTTGTCCTGACTGACACAGACTTGTGAATTCCTTAAAAGTCAACCTCTGATCTGTAGGAAGAAAAGTACTTGTTTAGAAATTGAGCTTCTCAGTCTCCTCTTGAAATTTGGTGGCTTCAAAGAGTCTTCCATCAGCATGTCTGTTCTGACTGAAATGGAAGGTAAAATTAAAGTCTCCTTTAATTCTCTGAAGTTAGTTATGCTTCACATTAAGAAAGTTTTCTACAAATGCATGATCTAAAGACCTAGGACTATGACGTGGAATAAAATGTAACTCAACATAGTCTCCAACACTGACCAGCAACCACACTGCTCTTCACTCTCTTCTTTCCCTCACAGTTTAGCCTCTTGGGCTTACTGCTGTGCTCCTTTACCATGCCCAGCCTCGACATTTTCTTTGACATGTCTGCTGGTATCGGGCCACAGTCATGTTCAAGCATTTGCAGGCAAGGTTGAAGTTTCAAATCTGGCAGGAAATGTTGATTTTCTGAACACTGGTGAGAAGAGATACAATTAAAGGAGGAACTTCTTTCACCAAATTGATCCTGATTCCAGGTCGTCATAAACTAGTGGGCAAACTCATTTCTGGAGACATTTCGTAAACAAAGCTTTGTTGTGAGGCACGCAGTCTAGCTGTCTTGTCTACAGCAACTGCTGCCTCCAGCACAAACATCCCCCCTCATTTTGCATCTGCACTGCCAAAGCTATGTGTCTTGATGACAGGCATGTTATATTTTGCCATATTTGAAGTCACAAATGCTGTTAAACTGTGTACTACTGTACGTCACAAGATAGCAAGAAAAACAAGACGACCATGTTTCTGACTGTGGGCAGCTGCTGTGCGAAATTCTTCCATCATCATAATCAACTGTTTCTTCAGTAACTTGGAGTAGCTTATTCTGGTGTGGCTGCTCATGCTTGTGCTCCTAGCTTGTGCTTGTCCTTGTGCTTATCCTAACTCGGCCTTCTGCTCCTAACTTACCTTTGTGTTTCTGTTGGGTTTAATTTACCCACAGATACAAGTCTAGCTGGGCTACAGAATTGTGTTCCTGAATTTAAATAAAAGCAGCTTGAATTTAAAAGAAACAAACAAACAAAACACACTCCAGAAGATAAAGAGCTCACAGAAGAGTGTCTACAAGCATGCTGAGACTTACCCAATTCCTCTCTCAGCTTTTAGCAATTTGAAGGACTTGGGATCAGAGATGTGTCTTGCTAAGAAGTTGCTTATCTACCTCCCAGTGCAGTGATCTAGTGTATGGCCTGAAATTTCTGTCTAGTCATTCTAAACAAGGCAGTCTGGACTGCCAGCTGACCTGGTACTGAGTTTTTGACTCCACCCTTGTTTTGCAGGGGAAATTTAGGCAGGGATAAAAAGCAAAAATACATTTTCCTGGGTAGCATAGGACCGAGCAAGGAGCTTCTGCTGTGGCTCTGAGAAGAGTTTCAAAACTGGTGTATATCCTTTAATATTTCATGAGTTGTCATGAATACAAATATCAGTCTTAATGCAATTGTCTCCTGTATTTTTAATAAGCCATACTATTTGTCTCAAATCACTCTTGTACTTAACAATGGAATAAATTATTGGTATTTAAAAAAATTAACATTATTTGAATGTATTTTTATAGTAGGATTATATGCACTTACTCTTAGAAGTAAAGCTTTGTGAAGATGAAATCTAATTCCTACTCCTTTTACTTACATGCTGTAGTAAGCTTAAGCATACAAGTGAAAGCTGATACAGAAAAAAAAGGTTGTACCATAGGATGTGGATCAGGTTTTCAAAAGAGCTGAGCAGGCAACAGCTCTATTTCAGCATTATGGTGAAATGGCTTATTTTTCACAATAGTTTCCTGTAAATTTCCTTCAAAAACATTTGACTCTTGTAGTGGAAATCCTGACCTATAGCAGTATTTCAGAAGTAGTGTGTGATTAAATACACTGTATTACAGTGTTTACCCAAAGCAAGCTCATCAGAAGCATATTCTTGCTAAGTGGCTGTGAAAAGTGATAATGTTGATATATACTTGCCTTTTGAATGCCATATCAATTTGCTCAGTTAACAGATTCATTTTTATTTACCAGATGCAAATTCAGTCTTTTAGTGAACTTTGAATTTCTTTCACAGATCTAATTAAATGCAGCTGAAGGATGTACATAAAAACTGTTTTGGGGGACAAATTCTTAATGGTCGTAGTATGTGAATAGAAAAAGTCTAACCACTATGTGTCAGCAGCAAACTAACAGGAAGCAAAGCCTTAAACCCCAGCAAATACAAAACCTGTAGTGGAATTAACAGGAGGGACCTACATAGAAATACATACAAAATTTTTTTCTAATTTGTTTTATACAAACTATATCCCTTTCTAAGCAAATCATTAGGTGTTTGTGTTTAGCTCATTCTTCCTGTGCTGTTCTAAGGAAGGGAGAACAAGCACGTTTTATTGAATGGAAGACACATGGTTTAATAAAGCTACTAATGTGGACTGTGACTGTCAGTGTGAACCATAACCTAGAAAGTGTTGCACAGGATATATTTTGGAGAACCCGTTCCTGTGAAAGAGTACTAAGTAGCTCTCTGCATGTGACAGTGTCACTCTAGGATTAAGTCTGTCGATAGTAAATTCTTTGAAGATAGCAGCAACTCCTACCAGTTTGTAAAGTGTTATGAGTTCTTATGGCAGTGTATGCATAATCAGCCCTCAAATCCTAGGTTAATTTGTGGGACAAATATACAAAATTTGTTTGAAACACCCCCTGCCTTTGCTTTTGCATATAAACTGTTGTAAACTAAAATGACTGGAATTCTTGGATAAGTATGCATTGAAAACCAATTTTTTTTCAACTGAATCGTATTTCAAAGACTAATACTTCAGTTGTAAAGTTCATAATATGAACTTGTTGTTCTTCATAATCATTATGATTTTGGATTAGTTTTAAGAATTCATTATTTTATTTTTTTTTTTAACCATCTAAGAGATGCCAATGATTTGAAAGCTCTGCTATCCCAGAATTAGGATACTTTGCTTTTGATTTTATGTAGCATGATTTTTGGTTAAACTGAAGTGATACCAAATTACTGTAATGTAAGTAAGGTTTATAAAGATAGTGGACAGAGAAATTTCCATGTACTTCTATTTGCCACAGACTTATCTTACAGATTTCCTGTCTCTCTTTACACTTCTTTTACTGTTCATTTTGGAAGGAAAGATCATTAATCTTCTTCTAGTAAATAATGTTGAGAGTAATGGACCACATAGTGTTGCATCAGTCTGGACTGTTTGCTTGGGAGGAGTGAGAATGGTCAAATACTGAAATACTAGCTCTGGGCTTACTGGTACACTGAATTCAGTTCCTCTTTCATTTTAGATATTTCCCATATGGTCCTATACAAGTCTTAAGCACAGGGTTTCAATGTCTTAGGCACTGCAATTCTGCCTGAATCTGACACTGATAAAATTGTGTTTTCACATATATCCCCACAGAGTGATAATGGAGTGCATGGAGTGCACAGATTTGAAGTACACCTAGCATATATCAACTCAAACCCCATTGTTAACCATTTCTTTCTTCCCTAACTTTTTTTTTTCTTTCTTTCTTTCTTTTTTTTTTTTTTTCCCTTTTAAGGAAGATTCTTGCTTGATTTTTGGAGGAGTGGTACAGTTGCCCAGCCCAAAAACCTGTGGGGTCACAGTGGCATTAGGAATTTCTCTGTGTGAAGTTACATACCTACATCCTGCCTGCGTC
The DNA here is from genome assembly GCF_000737465.1 of Haliaeetus leucocephalus. Lineage (NCBI taxonomy): Eukaryota > Metazoa > Chordata > Aves > Accipitriformes > Accipitridae > Haliaeetus > Haliaeetus leucocephalus. The sequence continues at coordinate 881,192 of NW_010972594.1, forward strand.
TGTGCTGATGGTCTTGCACCTAGTGGGTTTTGATAGGTAACATGGAGAGTCCACTCTGTGTGCTGGCTATTGTTAACCTCATTCTGATACACCTTATTTTCTCTGATAAGCTGTACTGGCTTCCCTTTCCACTTCAGAGCACAAATAGTCACACGCTATTTCAACTACATACTGCTCTTCTCCTCCTACCACATCAGTTACTCTTTATAACCTCTGAGGTACTATGCAGAATTAATTTCTTATTCTTTGTCACATGCTTCAGACAGTCAGCCCTTGCTTTGTATTTCTTCCTGCTTTCTGTTTGAGGTGATTCTGAAAACTACATGATAATACTGCTGGAATTGATTCAAGACAAGAAATGCAGTCTTTGTTACAAGGTTAGCTTTTTCTCAGATTCTCTCTTACCAGCCTACTTGACTAGGTGGGTTTTGAGGCTTCCAATACTACGTAAATGACAACGCCTTTCATAAATTTTTATAAACTAATTTACAGTGGTGTCCTGCAAAAAGTTCAGGAATTTCCGTGTATGTTAAGTGAACACTTAATAGTTATTCATCTAGTGCCATTACCAAATGTAGAAGCCAACAGGAAGGAAGAAGAGAACGTACAAGTTTGGGGACTGTAACTGTAGAAGTAGTAATTAAAAAAAAAAAAAAAAGATAAATTGAGATGGTAAAATTTTCAAAAATGTCCTGTAGATGTGGACCATGAATTGCTGATGTTCTTTATATATACAAGATTCAAAATGGGATGATTGTAGTATTTCTGTGCCAAGTGCTTGAATGAATTTTGCTAGAATACATATGTTGAGCTTTGGTAAACAATTCAAAACATCTTTGGTTCAAATAGATGTTAGAGACTTAATGATTAAAACACCTGAAAATATTCCTGATATATTGCTTTATCCAGCTTTCATTGATTACTTTTGTGTGTGGTTTTTTTCTCCTCCCCCCCGCCTTAGTACCTGAGGGAGAATCAACAACTTATGAGCTGTTGGAAGGAGAAAGTAGTAGCTGAGTGATGGACTATTTTTGAAACTTAAGTAAAATTTGGAGAAGAGTGGGAGTTAGTAACTTGGAACATCTGGAAGTATGTAATGAAAACTTATAACAATTATTGTCATTTTGTGTGTCTGTGCATTGAAGGTATCCTGAATTAGCAACTGTGTGCAGAAATCCCAATGCTCTAATTTTGTATCCTGGAGCTGAAGCAACCAATTTGGAAGAAGTTGCTGTGATGTATTCTAGTCCATCTGTTATGATCATCATCGATGGAACATGGAGTCAGGCTAAAGATATATTTTACAAAAATTCTCTCTTCCGGCTTCCCAAGCAGGTGAGTTATAATATGTAGAATAAAAATTTGTAAGTGTTTTGAATAGATGCTTGCCTTCTGACCAGTCAGAACGGAGTATTTTTGTGAGGGTGAAAATCATGGAAATCTTTTTTCCTTCTCAGCTGTAAACAGCTGACAAGATAAGGAAAACTCGAACAATTAAATAAAACAACCTATAAGACTGTGAGAAAGATGGCTGTAAATATTGGGGGGTTTCTGCTCGGTCACTTGATATTTGTCTTTGTTTGTTTTGAGTTAATGCATCTAACTTAATAGTGGATCATTGTTTTGCAAAATTGAAAACTGCTTTGTGTAGAAAATTTTTGCCTGTTGCCTAAGATGTTATACCATATCCAATGAAATAAGCATTTTTCCCCCCCCTGCATAAGTATGTTGCATTACAGTAATAGGAAAGCTGAAAGTAGAATTTTGTAGCCTCTTACAAAAGTGTCACACTCTTTCCTGCATATTTGGTCTTCACCATATTAAAAACTTTCTGACTTTTGGCAAATGTTTCTTAGAATTTAAGCAGAACAAATACTGGCCTCATGTGGTTTGGGGATTTTGTTGGGTTTTTTGGTTGTTTTTTTCTTCTTTTTTTTCCTTGGGAACATCAACATCCACCCACCTGAACTGCCAATAAGACTTAAGCTGTGGTTATACAATTATTACAGCTGTCCCTACCCTAATGAAAATACCCTAGATAGTAATAGAATGTTAATAACATTAATGGACATAGGTTCCCGTTGCTGCATTGTGAATGGTATGACACCACTTTTCAAGGAATTTTTTAGTGGATAATTCAGTGTGGCTTTGGCACAGGAGTCCTGAGTATAAGTTTTGAAGGTAAAACTTAATCTAATGTGACTCAGTTCCTGTTATTGAGTAAGTTTTTTCTCCTCTTATTAGATTGAACTTATTTATATTTATGTCATGTAAACACACCAGGAGGTGTTTCTTTATGTACTACAATTGTGTGTCTGAGGTAAATGCTCAAATTACAGATTTTCTAGGAAAGGCTTTAATTTGGCACACTGCAGTTTTGTACCTGCATTGTGCATCATTCATAACCAACTTCTTCTAAATCCAGAAGCTGGAAAAGGTTACTGGTTGGATTTTTTATAAGTCTTTGAAAGGAAATGTAACATTTTGGTTTTGTAGTTTTGTCATATGCTTGTCAATGGAGCATGGAAAAACTGGTCAAACCATTACATTACTTCTGTGGCTGGAACTTGTGTGCAATACCATAAGTTTGAATTTGTTTGAAAGTCAAATAGCTGTCTAAAGTTTAGCGCTGCCATTGCTTTAGGTTTTATTTTGTGTTGGTTCTTACAGTGAGATCTTGATTTTGCTCCTGACTAGTTCCCCCAGGGTCACACTGGTAGGGAGCTAGGGTGTGGTAAAGCACACAGCTCCTGGAGGGGTGAAGGGCCTCTGGCCCTTTTGAAAGCAAAGATGTGCACCTCCTCAAACTGTCAAATGCAATGAACACAGCTCTTCTGTAAGTAGCTGTCTTAACTACAATCTTCATTCCAGTTTATAACTAGTTTGCAGTTCCTCATTTATTGTGGTTTTTTGAAACTTCTGGGGACTGCAGACTTTCGGTGTGAATTCACAAATGTGTAAGTATTCTGAAATATTTGTTTCCATCAGCTAGGTTGATTTGGCTGTCCAAAATCACATATAGGAGCAGTTTTGCTACAGATCAAAACGGGGCAGAATCACTCAGGTTCTTGTAGATGGCATGATGCCTGTAAGATATTTCTACCCATATATTGTTATAATAGTGTGTCTTAGAGGGAAGTTTTTCAACATTTATAAAAAATAGTGCCCACTGGGTGGTATAAACAAGGATTTTGTTTCATTTTCTAAAGTATTTCCATAAGACTAGTATTATTTGTCCAGGTGTAATTTGTTGACAAAGCTGCCATTTTCATTCAGGGACATTACTGCAAGTATATTGTAGAAAAAGTATTAATACCAACAGTTTTACTAACAGAAAAAATTCTCTTCATCCTTCGATTAACTTTTGATCAGTGAGAAGATGACTACCTCTTCAGGAGGGGAGAGGAGGTGGCAATTTGCAAACTTAAAAACCAAAGCCTTATGACTATGATGTTAGAACAGTTTAAATGGAATACTGTTAGTCAACATGCTGCTAATTCAAGAAAAGAGCTACTGTAGGTCTTACAAGTAATTTACTTTAAGGGATGAATTCTATTTTATATCAAATCTGGGAGTTGCTTTTAGGCTCTTACTATAGTATAGAAATTAGGTTATATTGGTGTAATTGAAACAGAAGAGTAGATTCTAGGTTTTAGTCAAATTATTTTGGCCTTCAGAGGAAGATGGTAAAACAGATGGAATTTACATCTAGGAACTTACGGGATTCATTTCATGTGTTTCAATTTAACTGCAACTTTACGAACAGATTTTATGGAATTTATTTTACTGCAATCCATTTCAAATTCTGCAGTACATTTGTCATATGCTGAGGCACCTAACCATGGATACATGACTTGCCTTTAAGTGAGAAAGTGTTTCCATTCATAATCTCTTTAGTTGGGCCCTACCAAATTTGCCAGCAAAAGTAAAAAATCACAGATTCTGTAAACTGGCTATTCTCAATTGCAGAGAGTATTCCCCAGTTAGAAAAAGCAGAAGAAAACACTTTTTCCTAATCTATTCACTTGCGGGGAGGGGCAGAGAGAGAAAAAAAATTGGTTGTCATTCTTGTCTGTTCCTTTTAAAACTTGCAAAGATAGTTTTAGCTTTGTTAGCCAAAGCCACTAATTATTTAATTATTCCTGTTCTTTTGCAGCTTTCTTTTTTTTTTTTTTTTTTTTTTAATTTTGGTGTGGGGGGTTGTGGTTTTTTTTTTTTTTTGGCCTGAGAGAAACAGATTAATATCTTCAAAGATAAGATCCAATGGTTGCAGATAAACTCTAGCCCACTATTCTGCAACAGCCCTTTTCTATTAATTTGTACTGTGATTAGTGTCCTTTCTTGAAAATTAACTTGGGGAGTAGTAGCTTTGGTGTTCTAGATGGCCTTCCTTTTCGCTTCTCTTTTCTTATGTACTTGCTGCTGACAGAATTTCCTCTCAATGGATACATGTAAGACAGGTTATCTCTGCAAAACCTGGAAGAAACAGAAGTGTATTGCATGTTTTTTTGAAAGGTATTTTTTTTTGTCCAATCATTTAAAAATTGACTTAAGTCATTTACTTCTGGTGTGCCTAAATCAACTTTGTTCATGCCACCTTCCTCTATAAAGCTGAAACCTGATCATTGTTTCAGGTTTTTTTTATTGCTGACAGTTAGACTGTCTTGGACTGTGGATTTTGATTTTTGGAAGATCAGTTATTTGAGCATATTCCAGGTGATTGCTGCTTTATGGCACTTGACTACTACCCCTGTCTGCCCATAGTCAGTGTTTTTGGCAGATCAGATCAGTAGGAGCATTATGATGAAACAGTGCTATGTCTAGATAATCCATTTTGTTATCTGTCTCTTCTTCTAGATAGCATCATCTTCGATTTCTCTTTCATTATGGTGTTGAGAGTAGCTTCTGGGCTGTTACTTACTCATCTTAGATTACTGCTATTTCATAATAATAATTGCTGTGTTAGAACCTATTTCTCATCCTATATTGTAAACTATAAAATTTGATTTTTCTCTATTCAGTTGTTAACATGTAAGCTTAGATTCTAATGACCTGTTGAAATAAAAACAGCTGAACCAGAAAGAAATTGATAGTATTTCTTTGTTTAGAAAAAAGCTAATATTTTGCTTATAGTTTTACTATGGTACCTGGATTTTTTGGTAATGATGTTTGTCTTGTTTCACTTTATTCCATATTAACACTTATTTTCCTCTGCTTCACTCTTGCACATTGTTGCTGAGAAAAATAGATCAGGAGCTAACCAGCTAGAGAAACAATGGTTGATTACAACAGATAACTCTTGAGAATAATCAATGGAATTAAGTACCATGAGTTGAAGTCCTACTTCCATATGGGAAAGATGTTGGAAATAAAGTATTTTCCAAATACCTTCTTTAAGCAACTTCATGTTGGAATTTTGTTCCCTGTGTTATTGTTCCATTTTGCCTGTGAACCATACTTTTATTTATACAAGTATAAAGAAAATGGTCAGTCATGCATAAACCAGCAGAATTCATTGAGTAGTAAAATGAAAAGAGAGATAGTTGATCCAGTTTTGTCCAATAGTTGAGAAGGTCTTTAAGCTCAAAACTGCACTGTTCCAAAGAGCAAAATTTTATATATTCATAATGTAAATGCAGGGGCATAAAAAGAATCTGTATTACGTGTAGAACTAAAATACTTGTTTTAACCTGCCAAGCACAGTATTGAGTAAATAAGGTGCAGAAAGTGAATAATACTTCAGGATAAGTTCATCTCTTACTTAACCTTCTGTATTACAAACACATTAATTTGGTCACACTGATGTAACTAGAACATCACCTGAGGTGCCTGTCAGAAACACCTGACAGGAAACACATCTATGAAAAAAATACACCCTGCTGACTTACTAGTCATCCAAATTCTGCCTCACCTGTTTCTGGTTGCAGCAAGCGTCTGAGAGCACAGAAGTGAAGTTACTAATCTGATTTGTACTTTATCATTATGGAAGAACTCAATGTTAAAAACAAATTCCTTAAAATACTTTTATTTTCAAAATGCAAATGGTTTCAACATTTTGGTTTTTGTTAGAAGTACATAATGTTCTATTAGGCCTTTTGGCTTATCTGAGTGATTTGATCTTATGGCAAGAATGAAAGAATCCATGGGTGAAATTTTAGGGGTCATAAAAGATAATTATTCAGAGTGGAAGTCCACAGAGACTCTGAAAATTACCAGGTCTCTAATACTCAGGCCTTGCCATATATTTGAGAATTTATTGTGTTCCTTTCAGACTTTTTCTTATGTTTTATAGTTACCTTCTTCAGTTCTCCGTGTGGGACCATGTCTTCATGCCTTGTCTTTTTTCCTTCACATGGGACCCCCTGCAAAAAACTTTTGGACCAGAATCATAGATTCATAGAACGGCCCAGGTTGGAACGGACTCCGAAAGATAACCTGGTCCACTGTTTTGTGGGAAGGGAAGCCTGTATGAGATTATCTAGCACCTTGCGTGGTCACATCTTGAAAACCTCCAGTGAAGGGGACTCCACCATGTCCCTGGGGAGGTTGTTCTAGTGATTGTTCTCACTGTAAAAAAATTTCTTGAATTGAGATGAAAACTATCCCAGTGCAACTTGAACCTGTTGCCCCTTGTCCTCCCCATGTGGCTCCTTGTGAAGAGAGAGCCTCTGTACTCTTTGTAGCTGCCCTTCAAGTACTGGAATACTGTGTCGAGGTACCCCCTGAGCCTTCTTTTCTCCAGGGAGAAAAGTCAAGAAGTATTGCTGTGCTAGACAAGATAATAGTCAAATATTGATGATCATGCACCCTTCAAGTCTGAAGAGACTCCAGTGTTTAATTCCGTTTTGAGTGTTGACACTTTGAATCTTAAAATTATATCTGCCTCACACTTGAGAGGGTTATTTTCCTGAGTGTGCATACGTCCTTGAGATAGTTTTGAAGTAATCAGTTTAAACTAGTCTGTCTTATATAAATCTCAGTAGCAATCCTACCACAGCTGTGTGTGGTCACAGCATGTGCTGTGTAAGCGTGGTTGTGATCCTGGTAAACAGTGGCTTAAGCCAATTCTGTTAAGTACTAACTGAATTGAACCTAGCTATATAAATGCTCATATGGTCTGATCATTTACGGAAAGTCAAGGGCTGTGGACTAAATACATCTGTATTTTGGCATTTTACTCACCTAAATTTTTTTAGGCCTTGTAGTGGAGCATAAAATGTAATTAGTACCCCTGAGGCTGTTAAAATGTTTGCTTTATTAAAATAATAGAAATATTATGGATCATTTAACATAAAATAGTTCTTTTAAAATTCTGAAATCCTGCCTAATGCAAAATGGAACCGAAAAAGACTTTGAAGTGGTAGGACAAGTAAAAATAATGTAATGAAAGTAAACTAAGATACTGTGCCAAGAAACTCTTGGAAAGCTGAGCAGTACTATTGACTGTGCTGTGTGAAACATTTTTTGCTTTTTGAGATAGTACCACTAAATGGTGATAGAGATGAGCTTCAGTATGCCAGACTGAAATATTAAACATTTGCTGAATATTCTTATTGTTCCCACTGCGGTTGATACTTATACTTGTCCGTACACATGTGTCAGGATACATATTTTTTTCTAAAACAATGAGAGGACATAATAGTGTTTCTTCATTAAAGACTATGAATTGCTTTTTAAAGGTGGAATAATATTAATAATAAAATGGGAGGCAGGGAGATACTGTTAGTGTTTTACATGCTTGGAACTGGTATTCTGAAAAAGTCCAGTTAGAATTAATATTCTTCTTAAGCTTTCTTCTTTGCTTCTGTGATTTTAAGTGAAATGCGTTTTCCCAAAACATTCATAATACTACTGATATTTAATAAGTATTTAAAAAATCCAATAAAAAACCATTTTACTACTTTACTTTAGATTTATTTTACTATTACTTTATTTTTCACTAAGATATTAAAATATATTTTGGTACTATAGGAAATAAAAAAAATATTTGCTGTTTACAAACAAATCTGCTCTTACTGTAGGAGGTTATTACACTGGAAAGACTAGGTATAAATCACATCTATGTGTGATTTTGTAGAAACTTAATTTGCCCATAACAGTATTCTGGATTTTAAAATGTTGTTTTGTACAAAATTTTATAGACATAGGTAAGTGTGGCAATATTAACTTGGAGCCCTCTGTACCTGAACATGTAACTACATGATAGTCCTGAAAGTTCAAGAATCAGTCTTCCAGATGCTGATAACAGGGTACTGTGTACCTTCACTCCCTTGCAGTGTGCACCTATATAGAGGGTTTAAGACTTCGCAAAAGTGAACTATCGGATACGGCTTATCGCTGGGGTGAATCACAGACTTTTCTTTCTGGGAAAGTTCTGAACCATTGAGTTATGAAGCAATGATGTGTAGGATCATACTCTAAGCTCTTGGGGAAAAATACGAGCAGACAGCAGGAATATCAAAAACGTTCCTAGCAGATTTGCTTCTTTGTGCGTACTTGAATTCTTCATTGCATGGATCACAGACTTTAACAGTTGCAGTTACAACCTGTCTCAGTTAACACTCTGTACTTTTTAGCTGATCTTTTCTTAAAGGAAGAGAATATTCTGCTGTCCCTACTCTTCTTTTTATTGGAATTGCATTGCAACTCTTGTTTTAAAGGGTTTAAATTCTTAGTGAAAATGAAAAATAGTGATTTGTGAAGTATTAAGTTAATAAGTGTATTAAAAATTTTTTTTAAACTATGATGGATAGTTTGGTTGTTACTAAATACACCAGAGCTTAAAATCAATGCTTGGTTTGATTTTTATTTCATATACTAGTTGATACTTGTTATTATTCAAATCACACAGAGCTGTTTTAATGACGTTGGAGTTCTCAAATGCAGAAATACCTTCTTGCAGGAAAAAAAAAAGTTTTCCCATCTTGAAGTATGACCTAACTGGCTTTAGTCTCTTAGATCAAGTTTAAAGGTTGTATTTAGTGGTTTGAGTGTTACTTTAGCTTTACATGTGCTGTCCTGGTAGTACAGTGCTAAGTCAGAACTTCTGCTGTAACTGCAAGCAGTTATCTGTGAGACAGGTAGTGCTCAATGAAGACACCCACTGAGCATGGAGCAGTGCAAAGGCTACGTTTAAGCACTGTGTACACAACTGTGTATTAAACTAGGTTTGGTCATTTTGTGCTGAAATGAACTAGAAGTACTTGTGCAGTCCACTATAACTTCTAAATAGTTAAAATTAGTAGTCAGGTGGTAAAAGCATACAATAAAACTGTCTGTAAGTGAACACCAGCACTCTTATGGATTAAATTTTGTTCACCCTGTGACTGTGTTGTTTCATCTTTCTTACTGAGCTAGACACCATGGCCAACACTTCAGGGTTTTTCTGGCTTTTTCCTATTTCTACATTATTTGCTGTATTCCTACATTATAGTTCATATTTAAATACTCTGTAAATGGTCCTCTCTCTGAATAAGGAGGATTTGTTTCATGTTTTGAAACTTTGGGTTGATAATGCAGTTGTGCAAGATTATAATGAGTCGAATGTCATTATATTTGGAATTTAAGAAAGCACGGTTTTGTCCAGAAAGAGACTGAGGTAGATATGACAATATCTAAGGAAAGGGGGTATTAAAGGAAAAGAGGGTACAATTCCTGCAGACATTATCTGTAAATGAAGAAGAAACTGTTACAACTGAAATTCTTCAACAAATGGCAGTTTGAGCTTTTAATCAATGTTAATCAATGAAGAGATTAGCAATTCTTTATTGCAAGATATACTACAAAGACACAATAAATTGGAGGCATTTGAAGATCACATTTAATTGTGTTCCTTCACAGCTTCACTGATTTCAGGTAATACAAATTGCTATATTGAATGATTTTAAAAGTACTGTAGGATATTTTAATAAACTTTGTGGTTGTTTTAAGTTAGTATTACAATCTAAAGACCTTCAATAAAAAGCTCTTTTCATCAACAGTTCAGTCAGCAGAGCTTTTTTCTTTGAAAATAATCTTTGAAGAAATTTCAGTTGAGCTCTTCCAGAAAGTCCCAGAGGAAATATATTTATGAATCTAACTTATTTAGCTTTATCGGAAAGATTTACATTTATGTCTTGAACCAGAATCACTCTTATTGTCTGGAAATTTTACAAATGACAAAGCATGAGCTTTGACAAACTTTATAGCAGAAACTTGAGACACATGGCTTAAGGTGACTTTTATAGTTTTTAATATGATTACATTGATTATGTCTTGTACTCTGTGAGCTGGCACCCTCTTGAGAAGCACATTATCCCAGGATGTTTTGCATAGCCACAACTGAGGAAGAGGCCACAAGCATTAGAGTATGCACTGCAGGCTTTCTTGCAACAGCTGTTGAGGTTTGCAAAGGTGATACAGAAAAGTATTCCGTTAACTTGGAGCAGTGGATGCCATTAGTTCAGAAGGAAGAATGAGCTGGTTTGCACAGCAGGCACTCTTGGCACAGTTAGGCTGGTGGTATATTGTACAAAACAATCACAGAACACTGTGGGTGAAGCTGCTTCTGTTTATGAGGAGATAAGCATAGCATAGTGTGAACAGATGGCTAAAAAAAGTTTGACCTTCTACTCCTTCAGCACCAAAAAAAAGGTTGAAAAAATTGACCTAGTGACAAGCTGTATTGGCTTTGCATGGCAAGGTTTTGATAGCAGGGGGGGCGGGTACAGGGGTGGCTTCTGTAAGAAGCTGCTGGAAGCTTCCCCTATGTCTGACAGAGCCAATACCAGCCGGCTCTAAGACGGACCTGCCGCTGGCCAAGGCCAAACCCATCAGCAATAGTGGTAGCACCTCTGTGATAACATTTTTAAGAAGGAAAAAAAGTTGTGGGGACAGACAGAAATGGCAGCCAGAGAGAGGAGTGAGAACATGTAAAGGAAATCTACCCTGCAGACCCCCAGGTCAGTGAAGAAGGAGGGGGAGGAGATGCTCCAGGCACCGGAGCAGAGATTCCCCTGCAGCCCGTGGGGAAGACCATGGTGAGGCAGGCTGTCCCCCTGCAGCCCAGGGAGGTCCACGGTGGAGCAGATATCCACCTGCAGCCCATGGAGGACCCCACACCGGAGCAGGGGGGTTCCCAAAGGAGGCTGTGCCCCTGTGGGAATCCCACGCTGGAGCAGGCTCCTGGCAGGACCTGCGGACCTGTGGAGAGAGGACCCCACGGAGCAGGTTTTCTGGCAGGACTTGTGACCCCGTGGAAAGCCCACGCTGGAGCAGTGTGCTCCTGAAGGACTGCACGCTGTGGAAAGGACCCACGCTAGAGCAGTTTGTGAAGAACTACAGCCCTTGGGAAGGACCCACATTGGAGAAGTTCATGGAGGACTGTCTCCTGTGGGAGGGACCCCACGCTGGAGTAGGGGAAGAGTGTGATGAGTCCTGCCCCTGAGGAGGATGAAGCAGCAGAAAATAGTGTGTAATGAACTGACCGTAAACCCCATTCCCCATCCCCCTGCACCTTTTGGGGGGGGTGGGTGGAAATGAATCCGGGAATGAAGTTGTGCCCGGGAAGAAAGGAAGGGTGGAGGGAAGGTGTTCTGAGATTTGGGTTTATTTCTCATTACCCTACTCTGGTTGATTTGTAATAAATTGAGTTAATTTTCCCCAAGCTGAGTCTGTTTTGCCTGTGATGGTAACAGGTGAGTGATCTCTCCTGTCCTTATCTCGACCCACAAGCCCTTTGTTATATTTTGTCTCCCCTGTCCAGCTGAGGAGGGGGAGTCATAGAATGGCTTTGGTGGGCACCTGGTGTCTAGCTGGGGTCAACCCACCACAAGCTGACATTCTGTTAAGTAGTAGTAATCAAATGTGATGATAGATGAACTTCATACAAGACTCTCAACATGCAGTCTTTGAGGACTTACTTCGTGACATGTAATGTAATACCCTGTCCAGCATTTTTTTGTACTTGAGTCCCTTCCAGCTGAGTGGTCTCTTTACACTGCTTAGTTATAAATCTTACCTGTTTGTATTTTACAGCCTTGGTTACTAGTTCAAGGTCTTCCACAATGTATACAAAAATTTCTCTTGCAAATCCTGAAATACACATTTTTTTGTGATGAGGTATGAATTCAGGGGCAGCAACAGCTCCTAGTTTGTTGTGCCAAAGGCAATGGGAGAAGACATGATTAAGTCTTGAACCCTAAACCAAAATTCTTGCTACCTGAAAACAGGGGTTCAGTTCTTCCATTGCCCATGAGCTTCCCAAGATTGCTTTTGGTCCTAATAGCTCATTGTTTCAAAGTGGGAGGGAGACAGTGTCACTTCATAGACTGGGGAAAAAGAATTATATGGAACATAAGAGACTGCCGCAAGGTCAGAAGGAAGCAGGGAAGTTGATAAGATGGATTGAAGAACTTTGTAAATCTCATGCTTTATCCATCTGTGAAGTCATACATCTGTCAGTTTCATTTTTTGTAATTATTTAAGCATTTGTATTTTTATAGGAGTAGTTATTACAGTTAGATATGCACGTAACTGAGTGGAACAGGTAAATTTGGAATTGGAATGCTGAAGTCACTTGGACAAGAAGTGCTTATAGCTCTGAAAAAGGGAGTAGGTGGCTATCACTAGTATCTTCTTTTTTTGGTTAATTATGCATAGGGAATTTTATTTTTATTACAGCAGATTTTCATAAGTCCTAACAGACAGGTACATATGGGAGCAAAAGGAAAACACTGTTTATTTCATAGTCTGTGGTTGTCTAGGAGGTTTTGTTGTCTCAGAAAAGTAATTTCAACTTTTCTTAATACAGATTTCTTCATTAATATACAGAACTATCCTACTAATAAAAGGAATTTCTGATAATTTAATCTCAGAAAAAATACTATGGATTTTAAAACAGTTTCTAACTTCATGTTAAATGACCTGATATGAACTGCAGGTGGATTGGCATGGATTTAGTTTTAGATAATTGTTCTACATCTGTACAGAAGTTTTTTAATATTAATTTTTTTTTAATTATGCCATCTAAATAACTGGGAAAATCCAATTAATTAGATTCTCTTACAAAGCTGAAGAGGCATAAAATCCTCTCCATCGCAGGTTCTAGTAACACAGAGACATGCGTGCTTCAGGTTTTGCAAAATTGTTAAACTGAGGATTAGGTGGGAGACAATGATTGTTACAAGTATTACAGGGAATACTGTGTAGTCGTACTTGGAATGCAAGGCTGGACTTTTTCTGCAATGCTTGATGATCTACGGGTGGCAGAATTGCTCTCATTCTTTTGGTGCTGTGCTCTGTGGCTAAATTAAGGAGAGGAGACAAATATACTTCAAAATAGCCATTAAGAGTGAGCTGGAGCCACACTGTTAGCTAATGCCATTAAACAAGTTTTGAGAAAAATGCAGCTGCAGGAAGCAGTACCCTGCTATGCTGTTTCATTACTGCTGGGAATATACGGGTGGGTTTACCTTATTTGTAGCATTACTTTGTTAGTTTTTCAGGTGTCAATACTGTCCTGCTATACCAGAGGTATGCCTCTTTTCCATAGGTCTGATTTCCCTCTTTCACTGTAGTCCCAGCATTTCAACCTGTTTGTATTATCTCATTTTCTTCTGTCACTCCTCATTTGCTTACGGTATGATTTAATTGCCAGATTTGTTGTGGGAAAAAATGTTCTACTGATTTTGATGTAATTTCAATAAATTTAATTTTTTGTCAATAAACAACCTTCTAATTACTGATTCTGGTAATAGAAAGAAAAAAACCAAACACATGCTTTAGGAAGGCTCCCCTTGTCTCTTTGAAACATCACCTTCCCCAGTTTGTTGTCCAGTCCCTCCACTGTACGCTACACTTGGCCCCTTCAGTGGGGGGAGAGATGGCACACGAGGTTGGGGGCAGTGCGTGGTGGCTCCTCTGCAGATGGCAGTCCCTTCAGCATCCCACTACTCAACCACAGCTCGTTCGGCCACTGCTCCAGCTCTGGCCTCTGCTTGGTCTGCTGCTAGTTTGGCTCCTGTCTCCCTTCTCCTCCTCCTGGTCTGGTCTGGTCTTTTTCTTTTCATCTGCCTCCTCTCGCCACCTGCTCTGACCCTGTTCCTTTTTTCTTTTCTTTTTTTTTTTCTGTTTTGTTTTATTACTCTTTCTTAAATATGTTTTTGAGTTGCAAACTCCTCTGGTTGTGTCAGAGGCACCACATTTGACTGTCAGGCTCGGCTGTGTCCTGTGGTGGCTCTGTTGAGGTGTTGGCAGCCCTTGGCCACTTCTTGCAGTGCTTTGTCCTGCTGCTCTACTGCTACCAAACACCTGACAATTATGCCTGATGCATTCCACCCCTCTCCTCAGCAAAATGCATGTTACATTCATTACAAGCTCTGCTTTTAGCGTCACCATAACCTTAACAGACACATCTTATAAACTCTGCCCTTCCTACCAGACAAGAGGAATGGATGTGGTAGCAGTGTCTATATGTGCTCAGTGAAACTCCCCGCCTTGCCCCTGGAAAACACCAAAATCAAGAGCATTACAATCGTTTCAACATCTGCATGCATTGCAATCTCTACCCTTTGTCACCCTGGTCCTGTTCCAGGTTCAACATTTCAACAACCTCCACCCCTTGTCTCTTCAAAACATGCATCCATACCATCGTAGCTGTTTGAATAGTCATCTATCATGGCTTCCAAACTTTGTCCCTTCGGGGGGTGTCTCCTTTGTGGCAACAACAGGATTGACCCATTGCTCCACATATCCCTCCATCAGCTGATCCCAAAGGCTTTTTCCCCTACAGAGGTCACCATTTACAAGTGACATAGGTGCAGCCTACCTGGGACTCTGCTCTCTAGAGCCATCAGTGGTATCTCCCCAGCTCCAGTTTCCCCACATTGCTGTAGCCATTTGTGGTGGGTTGACATTGGCAAGCTGCTTTGTACCTACCAAGCTGCTCTATCACTCACCCTCCTCAAGAGGACAGGGGGACAAAATACAACAAAAAGCTTTTGGTTCAAAATAAGGACAGGGAGGTCACTTACCAATTACCATCACAGGCAAAACAGACTTGACTTGGGGATATTAATTTAATTTATTGCCAGTTAAACAGAGCAGGATAATGAGAAATAAGGACAAATCTAAAAATGACCTTCCCCCGACTCCTCCTTTCTTCCCAGGCTCGACTTCACTCCTGATTCTTCTACCCCCTCCCTCTCAGCAGCACAGAGGAATGGGGGATGGAGGTTGTGGTCAGTTCATAACACTTTGTCTCTGCCTCCGCTTCCTCCTTATGCTCTTTCCCTGCTCCAGCGTAGGTTCTTTCCATGGGGTGCAGTCCTTCAGGAGCACGCTGCTCCAGCGTGGGTCCCCCATGGGGCCACAGGTCTTGCCAGAAGACCTGATCCTGCGTGGGCTCTTCTCCATGGTCTTCAGTTCCTGCCAAGAACCTGCTCCGGCATGGGCTCTCCACAGCATCACAGCTTCCTTCAGGGCACATCTACATGCTGCAGCAGATGTCCTCCATAGGCTGCAGGTGGATATCTGCTCCACTGTGGTCCTCCATGGGCTGCATGATGACTACCTACATGACCATGGTCTTCCCCATGGGCTGCAGGGGAATCTCTGCTCCGGTGCCTGGAGCACCTCCTCCCCCTCCTTCACTGACCTAGGGGTCTACAGGGCTGTTTCTCTCACATATTTCTCTCCTCTCTCCCAGCTGCTGTTGTGTAGGGTTTTTTTACTCCTTCTTAACTATATTATCCCAGAGGTGCTGCCAACATCACTGATAGGCTTAGCTTTGGCCAGCAGTGGATCCATCTTGGTGACGGCTAAAACTGGCTCTGTCCAATATGAGGACAGCTTCTGCTGTCTTCTCACAGAAGCCATCCCTGCAGACCTCCCTGCCTCCCCCAAAACCTTGCCACATTGTCATGGTTTAACCCCAGCCAGCAACTAAGCACCGTGCAGCTGCTCACTCACTTCCCCCCCACCCAGTGGGATGGGGGAGAGAATCGGAAGGAAAAAGGCAAAACTCATGGGTTGAAATAAGAACAGTTTAATAGAACAGAAAGGAAGAAAATAATGATGATAATAGTAACAGTAATAAAATTACAATAATAATAATAAAAGGATTAGAATATACAAAACAAGTGATGCACAATGCAACTGCTCACCACTCCCCAGCCAATGCCCAGTTAGTTCCCCAGCAGAGATTCCCTCCCAGGCCAACTCCCCCCAGTTTATATACTAGGCGTGACATCACATGTTATGTTTGGGTCAGCTGTCCTGGCTGTGTCCCCTCCCAACTTCTTGTGCCCCTCCAGCCTTCTTGCTGGCTGGCCATGAGAAGCTGAACAATCCTTGACTTCGTCTAAATACTACCTAGCAACAACTGAAAACATCAGTGTGTTATCAACATTCTTCTCATACTGAATCCAAAACATAGCACCATACCAGCTACTAGAAAGAAAATTATCTCTGTCTCAGCCAAAACCAGGACACATGTAAACCCAATATACCATAGCAGAGGTGTCTCCCTGGGGCAATGGCTGTGGGCCTCCCTCATTTAGAGAATTTCAGTCTTCTGAGTGAAGGACTGTAACTGGAGTGGTCTGATCAGTCTGTGTTGTTAACTCACCACCAGGGTCCTCTGTTTTCCTGTCCAAGATGTTGGGGTGCCCATCTGGGACAGTCACCCCCCACTCCCTGGCAGTGCCCTCCCTCCCTCTACAGCCTGGGCAGCAACTTCCCCCACAGGCACCTCAGCCCTGCTGGCTGCTGGGTCTCTTCAGAGCTGAGCACTCACTAGTGCCCTGCTATTGCAACAGAGAATGTTGGATGGACTCCCCAGCTCTGCTAAGCAGTCCTGGTCTTCCAATAGTGATGGTCCAGGCTACCACCAGGGCATGGGCTTGAAGCAGAACTTGTCTATTGTGGAGCTGTCTGGAATTGGCTGTGTCTGGCACAGGGCATCTCCTCCTACCAAGGTCTACCCTGCTGCCCCCTGCTACCAAAACCCTGGCAATTAATGCACAATGCACAAGTTCTAGGTCTTCATATCTGTGCTGGGACTTCACCTTGTAAGGACTCCCAGACAAGCTCAGAAAGACTCAGGGAGCAGCGCAAAGCTGTCCCTCTGTCCCATGGGCAAAGTGGGAAGGTGCCTTCCTGACTTCATCGGACTTCTCCAGGCAACCAGGGTGGGAATGACAGAGGAGTCATGTAATAGGTGGCAAGCTGTGGGGCATAAGGTTTTCCCTTTGAGATAGGTTGTTCTAAATGGCTGGTGCTGACTGCACAGAACAGTCAGCAGGTTGCTCTCAAATGATACCAGCTTTTTAGTTCCATGCACATATTCTCAATTCTGTACCAGGGAAGATGAGTTTAGGGAGCCCCTGTTGCTAGAAATGCTGTTTTGCTGAAGTGCTTTCAACATATTTAAACAAAACAAAAAAAACCCCACAAGCTTTTTATGATGCCTTCCCATAAGTGATGGGCTGTTAGCTCAGGCATCCTAGCCAAATTCTTCCCAGAGTAATTAAACATTCTCTTAAATTCAATGTTCCCCATTTTTCCAATTGAATTAAGTATTCTTTGTTACACAGTTTTATGGGCTTGAAATGAACTGTTAAATGAACTAGAAAAAAATGTGACCTACTAGTAGGTGAGGTAAATGCTACCATATGCTTTCTTTTTTAAACCTCTTTTTTTACAGCCAGTTACTCATATTTATATGAGATCTTAGGAATCCTGTGGTAAAATGCATTGTCATAATGCTATTAAAATAGATTGCACATTTGCATTAACATAATGGTTTTGAGCCAAGACCTTCAGGAAGATTTGTTTATGAACTTGTTTGTGGCAATAAGCTGCGAAGTTTCAAGGTACCACACAAATATTCTTAGTTAGCACTGCATTTATAAAGGGATCATTCCTGCTGAGTTTATTTACTTCCTTCTGTCTGACCTTTGTGTAACTTTCTCATCCCATGCATAAGATGCTCGCAGTTCACTGACCATGCTTCAATTTGCAAACAATTTAATCAGGTTGTAAGAATGCTTACTGGTAATTTAAAATACCATGGTACTCAACACACCCCCCCTCTCAAAATACTCCATTATCTTCAATAGACAGGAGAGGTTTGCAAAAGGTGTTACCGATGACAGGAAGCTATGGTCTTTGACCTCATAAACGAGTTAATTAGAAGTGTTACTACCAGTTTATAGTTGACTTGCTGTCTTCTAAAAAGGCCCTAAAAATTTGCAATGTCAAGGTTATATGCTATCTTGAACTCCAGTCAATGAAAGAGAATTTTGGCAATGTATCAGGCAGGGGGAACTTTTCCTTATTGTCATCTTCTGAGAAATGCGGCCCAAATCCATATGTTACAATTTGGAAGACAGTGTGATGAAATATTTATGAAACACTTGTGCATTTCTGTTTCTTTCCCATTGTTCACTGACCATCTTGTAATATGCCTGGGCAGTTGTCAACACAAACTGCTGCCTAAATTTCCAGAGTTTTGATCTTTCACCAAAGTCAGTCACATCAACATCTGCTTTAAGAATTCTTTGCCAATTTACCTTGTTGATCATGTCAAAACTTCATGCTGTGCAAAGTGAATAGCACTTAATGGATTGACTTCATGGTTTCTGTGCTGCCTCTGCTGGGTGAGCATGTGTTCACAGGTGCTTAGGGGTGTCTGAGAGTAAGTCTTACCAAACAGCTTGCTTGAAATGCTGTCATCATAGGGACTCTTTGGAAGAGTATTCTCATCCTTCTTCTGTAGGATTCAGTGAAGGGATGCTCAAACTATTGGCAGGACCTTACTGAGCACTGTATCAGCAGTAAGAAATGAAGGCACTGCACTTCGAGTAGGGAAGGCAAGGTAAGGGATCTTGGTTCAAACAAGCTGGCTCAACATACTCTTGCCACTCTATTTGTTTAAAAGAGAAGAAAAAGTTAAAAAAGCTGTTCCTTTAAGAGATCCACCTGCTTTTCAATTCTAGTGGCGCCACTGGAGTTACTAGGTAGGAGAAGCCCAATGAGGAAAGATGAGGGATTAAATGCTAGACGGGAAGTGATAAAATGCCATCTGGTTTAAGGCAGATAGGATAAAATGCGAAAGTGTCAATAGGTGTAGGACTTTGAATTGTAGTTGGCAGTAGGGTCTTCTGCCAGCAATTCAACTTGCAGCAATGCTGGAATTATCAATACAAAACTGGCAGCATGCATAGTTGAGCAGAAGCTGAAATTAATTCTGTTATTTTTCCAGTAATGATTAATGATAGGTAAAGTTATGAATGAGTTGATAGACAAACTGTAATGGTTAAAGGTGTGTGAATAGTTACATTGATGTGCTTTTTAACAGAAAGTGTTTTTTGTGGTCTAGTCCTCTGGTATGTTTAGATAGTAAAACTTTATTTGGTGATTTGCCATTTTCAAGCGTAGAGGTTTAAAGAAGGAGTAGCAGTCTGTTTCTGAAAGCATGTGCAAAAATCAGAAGAATTTCTTTGCTGGGACAAGCAGCTATTCTAAAATGTAATCTTCCATTTAGATAAATTCCTTCTAGAGGAGGTTAAAAACTTACTTCTAATACAGTTAGTTAGTGTTCACAGACATGAGTATAATACAGTTTAAGATGTATAGGCAACTGTCTGAACACCCTGAGAGAGGATTACATTTAATGTAAAAATAGAAATATAAAAATATCCAGTCATCTGCATACAGAAAACATGCAGAACAGAAAAGCAAGGAAAATAAAAAGAATCAGTATTATCATCTGACTGTATCTTACTTTATTCCTTTTCCGATGTTTGTTCTCTGAATAATTTTTATAAAATCTCCTATTCAGTAAGCTGAGGACATGCATAGAAAAATACAGTCTTTCATCCTCCACAGTTATGGGACTTAGGCAAGTGAATATATGAGGACTACATAATAAATGGTGCCAAGTAGTAAATATGTTTTATTACAGTCCCCTTTTATCCTCTCTTTTATCTTTCTGTTTTCCTATCTCTGTTTTCCTTTGTCACAGTTTCCAATTTGCATGAGAGAGATTAAATACCAAATTTTGCCATAGACTGCAAGTAAATGGACAATGCCCATCTTAATTCTGCAAGGGAAAGAGGTATGGTCATGAATAAGTGGTGCAGATGGGCAGGAGGCAAATCAGAACCCAAGGCAACAAAGGCCAGCCAACAACGGTTGCAGTGGGGAAGACTGTCATAATGTAGGTCCCAGAAAGTGGTATGCATTCAGCCATGCATCCTCCTACTAACAGAAGAAAAATACCTTGTTTTCACTGACTTGTTATAAATGTTTTTTATCTATATGAATGTGACAGTGGTGATTTTACTAATAATCCCACAGGAAAGCCCACTTATCTGTAGGCTGTAGAAGTCTTTGCGAGCTTTGACAGCAAATTTTTGTTTGTGAGTTATGTTGGCTTTTTAAATTGTATAATTTTTGATGTAGTGAGAAAACTTGTTTTCATTAAGTAAGTAGCTCATATCTTCTGCTGTATAACTTGAAAGACAAAGATAATAATTAAAATCTACTATATATTCTGCAGTGTTTGATGTGTTCAGGTTTTAGCTGCTGTCTCATTACAACTGAAACATTCAAAAGAATATTTTGGACCCTAAAGAACAAAGTGTTTTGTGCTAGGACTGGCAGAAATTACTGTTTGAGAAGATGGAGATCAGAGGGAGAGAAATGGGCATTGCTTTGGGTCAGGACTTCATGCACAGTTGAGATATGATGCTGAGCAGTCAACAGGAGTCTGTCGTGACATTTAGGTTAATTTAAATGACATTGGTCCATTTTGATATTTTTCTGGTCATAAGTACGTATTTATTACCTCTTAATACAGTGACATTTTCTTTGTGACTGAAAGGTCTCAGGTAATTTGCCAGATGTCAGAAGAGTACACTATTTTTACTCTTGGGCGGAAACTTGGCTTTTAATCTATTTCTTTGCCATTTCTTTCATAATTATTGTCAAACTCTTTGCTGACTATCTGAATATCCTGCTGCTAGAACAATTCAGGAGCAATTGCAGGTTTTGTACCATTGTACCGATGCTGAAGTTCTCATGGGATATGAACACTTTGTAAAATAGAAACTAGAAATATTTTTCATTTTGATTGAGCTTGCTTTCAAATAACTAGATTAATTGAAGGCTTCTTCCTCCTTTTAGTCTTTCTTTACATGTTCCCTTGTGCCCTTGCCAAAGTTCTTCTCAGGAGCTTCTTCCACGGCTTTTTCAATATCCAAGGAAGTGCTTACTTACTATTCACATATAATAAGAAAGAAAGAAATCAGAGAAAGCAAAAGTAATTAGTAGATTCCAAAGAACAATGTTATTGCATTAATGCTACTTTTTGACACTGAGGTATTTAGTTTTCCTTTTCAGTTTTCTGATATTTGCAGGTAATTAAAGTTAAATGGCTGTGACAATACACGTAATTAAATTTTCTTCCTTCATTTCATGACCCCGTTCTCTACATCTGTACTCTGCTCAGACTGCATTTACTTGCAGCACTTTCCTGTTGTATTAATTATTAAAAGAATTGTGCTCCATGAAATATTGATCTGTTGCCTGACATTCATTTTTTAAATGTAAGCAGAGCAAGAGAGGTATTACCAGAAATAATTTCTGGATCTTTCTTTCTCTAAATACAAAAAATTACAATGCGTGGAAATTAACTAAAAATGCATAGTCATTTCATGAACTGCCAAACATGCCTTGTATGACTTGGACTTAATTATTTTTACATTACATAATGGCATTATTAAGTTATTTCATTCCTTAGTTATACGTAAAAACCTGCAGTTTCAGAACCTGAGACCATAACCAGATGTTATTTCAATTATTTGTGCAAAATGTATAGTCCAAATATTACTGGGTCAGTCCTATCTTCTGTTTTACTTTAGCTGTAAGGACTTTCCTTTCCTTACAATTCACTGTCTGTTAGCTCTTAGTTTTATGTAAGCCATTTGGGTCAGCCTCAGGCTGCCTTATTTTACAGGAATTTGAACTATTACTTTTAGATTAGAACTACAGCTTATCTGCACTTGCACTTTATCTCAGTTATCTATTTTAACTGAAGACCATATTATTTTGTTTTCTTTGAGGATAGTAAGGTGGCCTGGGTTTTTTTGTAGTGCTTTTTGTGCTTGTAAATTTTCATACAAGAAACACAGGGGAAATAGTGCAGGGAACCTTGATTTTCTTTTATCCCTATATGTAAGAAAGATTGGTATAATTCAAGTTTACTTTTTTCTCCTTGCCATATCCATAGCTTTTTTAGAAATATATCGCACAGAAATAGCAGAAGGAAGATGCTCTTCTTATCTCCAGAAACAGCATTTACTGTTTCTGATTTGTCTCCGACTTCTCCATCATCCAGTCCCTCAGTCTTCAAAGTGCTTTACAGCATTGGGTAAATACCATCTTACAGATAGAGACCTTGGAGCTCAGAGAAGGAAGGTGGTTTATTTAATGTTGCACTGTGATTTAGTGAGCTCAGCTTATTTCCTGACATCAAGTCCAATGTCTTGTCTTCCAGGGAAGCAGGAGACATGCATACAAACTTTCAATCTCCTTCCAGCACTGGAGGCTGATACTTATCTGTCACCATCAGCAGCCTAGTCTTGACACCTTAGAAAATGCAGGTTTAGATAACTTCTACTGATGAAGATTTTCATTAACGTAAAAGTTCGTGTTACTTATCTAGTAAGTTAGATACTTACTTTCCACAGAGCAGCAATACTGAAGAGATTACTTCTTTTTTTTAATATTTACTTACTGTTTACATCTTATTTATTAAGTGTAGGCCAGAATATCCTGTTTTCTTCTTTGAAAACAGAGGTTCTCAGGTAGGCATAGGTTTATTTTCCAAACTTCTTTTGGGGTGGACACTTATTTCATGCTTTACATTTTCCATGCATTGTGTAAGCGGTGACAAACATCGTGGGAAATGATTTGAAACTTTGTGATTCCGTAATTTTACGCCTTCCATATTGTATGTAACATTAAGGATTCAAAGTATGCAGATGGGCACCTGAAATAACTTCCAAAACATTTTTTACTTTGGTGATACTTCTAAAGTTTGCAGGTGTTTACGCTACCTTATTTGACAATCTAAATCGGAGACAATTTTATTTGACTTTGCAAGATGTGACAAGTGCTAAACTGTTGAATTTTCTTAGCATTTTTGAGAAGACTCTAAAAATTTGAGTTCTTAAAAAGGTGTAATGACAGATTCCTGGTGGAAACAATTCAGTAGTGATTGCATAGATAGAAGAAGGGCCTGTTGTAAATAGTTTTATAAAGCAAATGAAGTGCTAAGGAGACCACTGCAAACTGTTCCATGTTTTTGTGTAGATCTTTGATTTCATAGTGCATTAATACGTAATATGTAGTCTAAGGAATTATTAGGTAGTTGTTGGACTTTATCAAAACAGTCTGCATACATGGTACTGAGTATTTTGAATTACCAGGTTCTCCTGCAAGAAAAATTGTGCTTTGGAACCTGAACTTTACCTTAACTTCATACAGTATCATGTGTAAAGGTGATCAATATTGACATCTAGATTAGATTACAGATATATTTAGAAAAGTGAGGTATCTATTTTAGTTGTTATTTTTTAACTTAAGTAGGTATTTGTCTTGCAAATTCTCCAGTCTTTACACAAGCTAAATTACAAAGTGGGAAGCTTGCTGTGTGAGAAACTTGTCTTCAGCAGATAAATGATGATATTGGTAAAGTTTTTTGTTTACAGTATTTTTTTCTGCCCTGGTTCATTTACCACAATTTTTTACATGTGGAAAATGTAATGTTGTCTTGTACAATCATGAGAGCTTTGTGTTTATTCTGATTTACTTTTTAAAGGTGGCATTTCCTCTTTATGTTCATTGCTTCCTTGCCCAGCTCTTGGGAAATAATCTCTATTGAACAAATTTGGCTGAAGCACTGTAGGAGCACTCTAAAAACTTAAACTTTGGCAAGGGTTAGGTGCAGAAAGTGCATATACTTGAGGGGAGTTTTGGGGAAATTTCTTCTATTGTCCCATTCCCCCCCAAAAAATTTTCTGTGGGAATGTGATGTAAGAATCTCTGTCTGTGAAGGACACATTCCTTTTGCAATTTAATTTCTCTTCCTGTCAATCAACTATGTCTAAAAATGAAAGCAAGGAACACAGTAGAGAAATACTCTGTACAGTCTGAGTTATCCTCATTAAAAAGTTATTTTAAAAGAAATGTCAGAATATTGTAAAACACTAAAATTATTTTTTCCCCAGAATGTACTTATGGCATTCTCAAATATATTTCTATATACCAAATTACTGGATATTTATTTTCTTTCAGACTTGTTTATACAGTAATAGGAAGGAGACATCATGAAACACAGAGGTGATATTTTTAAAAGAGTTGTCATCTGACATAGTCATGGAACAAAGAGACATCATGTAGGATTATATTCAGATGACGAGCATTAAGTCGTTCAGTGAGTAGCTCTACTGATTTATTCTGGACCATTTATCTTTAGCATGTCATACCCCACAGCAATAAAATCTGGTTCTTAAATTGTTTTGGTTCCAGAAGCAAAGAAAGGTCATTCTTGAAAGTGCATAGAAGTTTAATATATTTTCATACATTAACTACGTATGATGAAAGAAATTCTGGGGACTGCTGTTACACAGGTGTGTTTTATAAGGGTGTATGAAGGCTTCTGGTTTTGACCTGTGAAAGAACTAATCTGAATTGCAACTCTGAATTCAGATTTTTCTGCACAGGCTGAAAGGAGCATAAGTAGGTAAAACCTATACACAGCCATTGTTCAGCAGAAGCAGTTGTGCTTCTCTTGCAAAGATGGAATATTACGTATTTACCTCAGTTCCCATCACAGCAGTAGTGAGATATTCTGAGGCTTGTTGTAGTGATAAGACTCTGGAGTCTAACCTGACACCATGAATTGCCTGAGAGGAAGGGTTTGTGGAATACCCCAAGAGAAATGTTTTGGGGTTCATTGGAAATTGTCAAAGATAATGTGCAAAATATCTTGTAATTTTGTAGAAATTGAACAAATTTATTCAAGTTTACCTGAAAGTCACAATATAATCTATAACTTGTTTCACCATTTTACATGGAAGAGACACAGAAATGTCATGGATATGCCTAAATATTCAATCAAAAGCCATGCAAAGTGAACAGGGGTTTTTGTGACATCTATGTACTTTTTCAGGCTATCCATTTGTGACAGTTGCATGGCAGTTATTCCCTCCAGTATTTAGAAACAAAGTGCTCTTAAGATGTCACTTTAAATTAAAGCTAAGCTTTTGAACAAAATAACTTATTTATATTCTTGATTTAAATTTCAGTAGCATACTGAGACTAAATTTACTCAGGCTATCTTCTCTGTCACGAAGGTAATTTTATTTAACTGCATGAAATTTCTATAAGATACAGAAAATAGTTTGTTTTGGCTCACAGTTAAAAGGTGCTTGTGCTAACTGAATACTGAGTGAAAGATCTTTCCCATGCCTGCTTACCTTTTCTGTCTGAGGCTGGTTGTGCAGTAGCACACATGGAATGCTCTTCCTCTTCAGCACCTTAAAAGCAATTTTTTCTTAGTTTCTAGAATGATGGGTGAGATGGCAGGACGTGGTTGTACTCTTTCTGGTTTATTTTGTGCCTTTTGAATTCCTTTTAAAAAAAAAGGCTTATGGTATTTTTTCTGGAAGATATTTATTACAGTAACAGTACATATGAACAATAACTACGGCCCGTGTTAAACAGGATGGTACTTACTTTATTCTCTGAGAGTTGAGCAAATTAATTCCCAAACAGAAATTCAGATTTTATGAGGACACTATCAATATAAGTAAAAGAGGAGGGGAACTTAAAGTTAAGTACTAGGTTTTTCACAGAAGCCACAGAAGGATATGTTGTTCCTCTGCCTGTTTTGAGGTTCCTGTAGTCTAATTGCAGAAAACAGGACAGAAAAAAAACAAGAAATGTTGAGTGTGCCCTGTGAGACAGGTGTACTAACTTTATAGTCTTTCTGTGCTCTTGGGGATGCACTGTTTTCCAGATACAATTTTGCATAATGCTGGATTCTGCTTGGAGAGTAAAGCTAGTAAAAGTATTGGTGAAGAAATCATCACAGAAAAGGTAAAATGATAAGGATATTGACAGTAAGGAGAGGACTGAGGATAGCACTTGGAGTTTTCTGCAAGAGCTCCACTCCTAATGTTTAAAATAAGAACAGAAATCAGTTGCTGGTCTTTACTGACTTAAATTTTTAAAATTTCAAACAGCAGGTATTTGACCCCATCAAGGCAACACTTTTGCTTCCGTCAGTTCTGAATGGAACCCAGGACCAGCTGGGTTGTGACTTGCCTGGGGGATCTCCAAAGAGGGCCTTGGAAGAAGAGGAACTCAGACCTGAGAATTACTGAAGGGTTACTATTTTTACTGTGGTTCAGATCTTCTGTAAATACTCAAAGGCTGTAGCATTTGCTAAGAGGGTGATGCGGTGGCAGAGAAGCCAGTGTTTATTAAGTTAATGTAACAGTTTGTGAAAATTGCTGACATTCAGGCTTTTGGAAACCCTGGGTCTTGAGTTACACATAGAAACGAAACTTGATTGTATGTGTTGCTTCATGCTTCTGATGGCTTGGAAACTAAGTCCCCAAACTCCCTTGCACTTATAAAGAGAATAGGTATGCTAATTTCAGTGTTTTGGCTACATTCCAGTGAGTAATTACATTCAGCTTATCTAAATTCCTCTCTCTAGTTTGAATTGGTTGCAATAGTTTTCATCTTCTGTCTTATACTGTTGTTTATTTTGGTGAGTGGTGTTAAATAGGCTGCTGTTTTTTCAACTTGATGTTGCTGTATTTTTTTAGTAACTGAAGTTATTCCAAAGTGTGCATATGATTTGCAAATTGCTTTGACAGCTAAAAAAAAAAAAAGTAAATTGTATGTTTATCATTTTATGCACAAGTGGTTATAAAATATCATGATTATTGTTTTGAAATGTACTTAAATAGGGTATTTATGTATACCCTTTCTGAGTTTTTGAAGTGTAATGTAAGGGGTAGATGATCTGATTTTGTTTACATTAACTGTGGAGGAACATTTCCATAACTGTGAATTAAGCTTGTTCAGCTGGATTTGATACATGCAGGTGACAGACAAAGAATTAATACATCTAGGTAGTGCAGAAGCTTTGATGAGCTGAAATACCCTACCTGAAACTAGTAACTCCACAAAAGGCAAGGCTGGCTGAAAATGAGAGAAGTCATCCTCCTACCCAGTCATGTTTGAGAACAGTAAATATTTCATATATCTAGGCAATTTTTTTCAAGAAGATATTCTTCCCATGTCTGAAATATGTATCAACTATATGAATTCAGTTTGGTTTCTATGTTGTTTTGGTTTTGTCTCACCATTCGATTTATGCTCTAAGTTGGTGGAGCTCCTCACTGTGTGTTTTATTCATTCAGTGAGTGTACCTAGTTTCTGACTGACAATCAGTCGTTTGGTGAGTCTATCCAATCTGTGATAGACAAAGGCTACCCTAGCGGTATTTCAGGTGACCGAGGATCACTTATTTAGATACTGTGCTGCTCTGGAGTAAAGAGTAGGGTAAAATGCATGTTTGTTGAAAGAAGCCTAAGGGACAAACTGTACCAGGGAGTTGTCCTGGTCAGGTATTCTTCCCCTGATCTCCAACACTGTGTTCTCTCTCTGTGGTATTTACCTCTCATCCCAGTGAATGTCATTTTTCAGAAAAATGGATGGGGACCATTTGTTTCCATCCTCTCTGACTCTTCCCAGGAAAGAAGAAATTTGGTTGCTGATGATGTTGCTGTTAGAAATAGAAAGTTGCCCTTTCGTACATTGTCAGCTGTTTGAGAGCTGCCCTTACACACTTCTCGGCTGCATGGTGTAAGGCAGAGTGCAGGCAGCTTTTCTTCCATAGAAGTTGTCTTGCAATCATGAATAATTTTCCCTTCTCTGGAATGCTGATGATCTTAGGAGTTTTTCAGCATGAGACTCAAGAAATGAAGTATAGAAACCAGCAGACAAAACTATTCCTAGCTCCTACAAAAAAAAAAGCCTTAAGGCATTGTTGCCCATGTCGAATAGGGGGAAGCCAGTGTGCCTGCAGGTAGTCCAGGAGGTGGTTTCAACCTCTGTAGAAAGACTTTGTGAAGAGTGTGGCTGTCAGCTGTTGAGAAAAAGTGTGGATATGTGCCTGCTCTGCTGCTCAGGTTACATGCTGGAGAAACAATGGCCTCAGTTTACCCTGTTTTTTAATACCTATCTAGGAATTTCTAAGTAGGGACTAAAAGCTCCCTCCAGCATCGATCTCTGTATACTTGAAATAACTAGCCTTCCTACTCTGTCATGATGGATATCCATACATGGTCCCAGTAAAGGGAGCATAAAACTGAGCAAACCTTGAGGAACAATAAATGAAAATATTAATTTCATTTTAATTTTCTTTTGCATTTCATTACATACACAGATGTCCAAATTCTACATTTTCTCCCCTAAATCAATTCACTCTCTTTTAATTTTTCACTATCAAATTGAAGAAGGTAGTTGATAAAGGCTAGTATGTATCCACTACCTTCATTCTTAAATCTGCCCTGGATCTGTTCCCCAGCATATGGACAGAATTTGCTGTTGAATATCCAAGTAAATGTTAACATCTTTCATACGGTAGATAAAAATTCTACAGTATGACTATAAATTAAAGATTGTATGATAGGCTTCCACTATAGTGTAACAGCAAGCATAATCTGCTAATGAAGTGCTAGGTGTAAAAATCTTTTCTTTCAACAGTCAAGAGTACAGAGCTAGAGACTAAAGACAATGAGTTTGCAGACATGGAATAATCAACTACTTCAACTATCTTGGCTTTAAATATAAAATATTAGGTTCGACTTTGTAGTAAGTAATAGGCATTCGTGGAGTATTTTGTCATATATTGTGCCAATTCATTTGCAGAAATATGCTGAATAGGTGCGGAAAATGAAAATGAGTTTTAAGTGGGGATGACCATTGAATTTGCAGGAAATAACTCTTTATATTATCACCTGTAACCATTACTTTCAAATATCTAAGAATAGTAAGTAAGTTCAGGCAAGGTACATTTATATGTGCTTTGAGACCACTGGTGCATTTTCAGTTTAATTAACAGTCGGTAATTGTATAACCTGATTAAAAATACAATGCATTCCAGGTAATTATTATGCTAAGCAGCTTTAAAATAGCAAAAGCATCGATCTTCACTCAAGGGTACAAAATAGATTTTAGAAGATGTGATTTTAAAATTATTTAATTAAAATGACATTTCCAGTATTACAGTTGTGGAAAGAATACAAATGTATTTTTATATAATGCAAAAATCATAATGTTAGTATGCTGTGCTCTTTACACAACTAACATGAGTTCAGCTTCTCAATTTTGCAAACCAAGTGTGTGTTCTTTGGCTGTTGAAGGTGATCTCTCTAAACTATGTAAACAATCCTTGCTGGAAACTTTTAAAACATTCTGAAATGTGCATGTTTTGGTCCTTCAAGCCTACCCAATAAGAAGACCAGCATTAAAAAAAAAAAAAAAAAAAAGTTTCCTTTGATAAACAAGTTAGGACCTTCTCTCACAAAGGTACATTTCTCTGTCTTTTCCTATATTTGAGTATATTGAGCTTTTATAGCTAACTTATTTGTCCTTTCCAGAATGGCTCTCTTCCTCTCTTGTCACCTTTTTATTTATTTATTTTTAATTCCCATTACATTGGGATCAGGTAAACCATTGGAATTTGATCTTATTCATTCAGGTTTCTTCAGCGGCTTGGAGTTTCTCTTTTATAAATGAGATACCTTGAACTGCTGAGAATGGGTCATTGCATGTAAAAGAGATGAAGGAAAATGAAGCATTACAAGTGAAAGCAAAAATGGGAAAAGTGAAGAGGGAAAATACTGAATGAAGTGAGGAATGCTGAAAAATGTCTGGCATGAAGAATGGGAGCAATATTGTGGTGGCCATAGGGAACAGTCACTCATTTTTTTGAGAAGAAGGAAAAATAAAAGACAGTTGTTGGGATAAGATAAAAAAAAAAGAAAATTGCCTTGCTCTTTTATAATAACTCCTTAGGGTTTATGGTACTGTAATACAATTTTTGGAAAAGGAACTGATAATTTTTGGTTAAGAATAGTGACAACATTGTAAAACATTAACTTGTTTGGCAAATAATATTTTAAACATATGTGGAGATGGAAAGTTTAGGAATAAAGGAATAATATCTGAATTTTGACACACCATATAATAATGTAAATTCTTTGATGTTTCAACCACTGTTTATAAGCTCAGTAAAAGCTTTTGGAACTGATAAAACAGGCAGTGTAGTGGTTGAATTAAATTTCTTTTTCTTCAAAACCTTTAACTTGTGTGATAGTATAGAGTGTTTATCATATGAGGCAGAACCAACAGATCATTTTCAAACATGATTTAGGTAAACAAATAGTTCTAATCAGTGCCCTAGTATGTTATATGAGTAAATGTAGTTTCTAAAAGTCTTTCATTCAGAACTTGACAAATAATATTTAACCAAGGTAAATAGTGTCAGTGACTATACAGTCATTGTTTATTGTATGGGACTGTGTGTGTATTTAGTGTACAATAAAACAAGCATAAGTGAATAATTTTAATTTTGTATAGGATATCTATGGCAACTGAAATGGGTTGCTAAAATTTCACCCAGTCTTTCTCTAAACAAACAATTGTATTTTCTTTATGTGTTTGTACAGTAACAAATGAGCTGTTCATGTCTCTGATGGCAACTCACAGGTATTATAGTATTATACTTAACAGTAACATAAAGTCATTGGCTACTGGGAGACAAAACAGCAAAATGGAAAGAAGGTGACTGACCACAGAGGGGAAGGGCCTGTGTTTTGCTTAGTGTAGGAAGGAAGTATTTTGTTTGCTATACTGACCTGTTTATTTTAGTAGAGTGTGCTATTTTTCAGGTGCAGTTAAAACCCAACATTTCAAGTCAATATGTAATTCGTACTCAGCCAACAAACACCTGTCTGTCTACACTTGAATGTGCAGCTGTTGCTCTTAGTATCATGGAAAAAAATAAGAGTATACAAGAGGTACGTAGTTTTAAACATCTGAGTTTTTCTTTTATGAATAGTAGAAGGGCTGCAAAGGTACTTAGCTATTAATGTCACATTTGACATTCAAAATCTTAATGGCATTGTGAGGGTTTTGTTGCACAGCAAACTAAACCAAGAATGTACCAATAGAAACTATTTTTCTTCAGATGTTTATTATCTCTATCATGTTCAGATAACTGTGACTCTTTCCTGTCGTGTTCCAAAAGTCTCTATAGTTTTCCTATTCTTTATTCAACATTGCTGTTAGATTGCTGAGGGAACTTGTTAGGTACAAAGGTCTTGAATGATTGTTTTGCTATTCCTCTTTTGAGTATGTTAAATTCTAGTATGGTATTTTTTGTTCTATCCCATAATGGAGTTAGATTGGCTCTTTCACCACAAAGAGTTGTCTGAAGGTAAACCTGGGCAAGATTCAGGGCTAAAAATCTTGCTTTGATGATGTTTAAAGTACCAGTTAGGGTCAGATCATGTCCTGTAACAGATTGTATTTGGTGCTGCAATGTCCATCAAGGCTGAATGCAGACTACTTATCTTGCAGACCATTTTTACCGTGGTAGCCCATTTGTGTATGGAGTAATAGATTGGTTATTGAAAACAACTGCTACCTTCTCAACCCATCTCCTCAATTCCTCTTTTTTCCTTGTTTGTTTTTTTTTTCCTCTTCCTTTTCTTTAGTTGTCTAGTGCTTTCCCCTGGCAATTCCACTTCTACAAGTTTTCACTATGCAGTCTTCAGGTTCATTTGTCTCAGGATTTAAGACTTTTCCTGTACTTTTTACTCCCTGTCCCTTTTGTTTTTCCCTCTTTTTTCCATTTATCTTTTCTGGTCACTGTTTCTCTTTTGTACCTTTTATGCATTTTTAACTCAGCAGTCCTAGTGCCTTCCAGTTCCTTCTTTCCTTCTACCTCCTTCTTCTTTCCCATCACATTCTCTCATCCTGTACTAGTTTCTTGCACACTTTCCCCTGCAGTTCTAAATATGATGGAGTGAATCAGGTTCTCTTCAGCTGTACATTACTTTTTTAAAATGGTTGGTTTATAAGGCACCAGATACATGCATGCCACAATACAGAATAAAAATCTGTAGAGATGACACTTGGGGATTTAGCCCAAAACAAATAGAAGTACTACTGTGTATGTTGCAGGGCAAATAGTGCAGAGGTGCACTGTTGTTATCCCTTCCTGTGATGTTATTCTAAGTTCACTTGACATTTCTTATTGCAAAATTTCAAAACATAGACTGTGTACCAGGCACATGTAATATACTAAATTGTACAAATGTAACATGCTAGATTGATTTTTTTTTTAAACAGTTTTCTTTTGGGTATTTTTTAACTATAGTGTATAGAAAACTACTTTGTTTTATGTACTATGTTAAATAACTGTAATTAACAGTTAACTGTTAGCTGTGGGACAGGCTTACAAAAGCATTTGATCTTCAAGCTAGCTATGAGGGGGTATTCAGATCATCTCTGCCATCTAGTTTTTGCAGAAAGCAACTTACTACTTTCCATGCAGTAATATACTCAATTGCCTGTGTCAAACTGGATTAGCTTTTGGGTTTTTGAGAGTCAAAGATCATGCTGCTGTGCTTTGACTTCAGAGGATCATTTAAAAATACTGATCCATTAAAAAAAGATAATGGTTATTTGACTCCAGTAAATATTCCGAGACCAACACATGCTAATGTGCTGTAATGTATAGAATTTACATGTTGCACTCATGTAATGGAAGTTATACTCACTCTAAAGTATGATTAGCATTTTGTAGCAAAGGAAGATATTAGTAAGCTTGGCAGAGATTACAGCCTATAATCACTCTGATGTCTAATTTTCATGAAGCCAGAAAAACTTGATGATTATTTAGTTGATTAGTGATTCATTGGTACTGAATAATGTGGCAAGCAGTGTTTGGAATTAAACTTTTGTGCTGGGTCTTGAACGCTTTGTGCCATTGACTTTCTTGTGCTTTTTCCTACTGGTAGATAAAACCTGAAACCACTTAAAGTCAGGAGAGTTTATTAATTTTAAATTGTACATCCTATAATAGATGTTAGGAGGTGGTATATATGTATACACACCTTAGAATGTTTATTTTCTTCCTTTGAGAACAAAATTGTCATAGAAACATTCAGATATTTTCACCAGTCTCTTCATATTCTAATAATGGGGAATAGTATTACTTCAGGTACTATCAGTTGAGGCTCTTGGGAATTTGTAAAATACCTTTAGAAATAACTTGTTAAAAAGGAAGAATATTTCCAAGGTGTGAGAAACTTAAGAAAAATTGGAGATTAGTATCAGTAAAGTTTCTATCTCTTTTACGTAGGCTATTGAATTATTTAACTACCTTTAAATTTATTGTTTACTTCTTCAGTTAATATCTGAATTTAAAGTTACTGGGTTGACAAATGTCATTGAGAGTAACTGGTGCTAGACTCTAAAAAGTTTCATTTAGTTATCAGTCAGGTAGGATTAATTTTCTTTTTAGTGTATGTTGGTCTCAGGATATTTACTGGACTCAAATAACCATTATCTTTTTTTAATAGGTCAGTATTTTTAAATGATCCCCTGAAGTCAAAGCACAGCAGGGTGATCTTCAACTCTCAAAAACCCCAAAACTGATCCAGTTTGAGACAGGCAATTGAGTATATTACTGCATGGAAAGTAGTAAGTTGCTTTCTGCAAAAACTAGATGGCAGAGATGATCTGAATACACCCTCATAGCTAGCTCGAAGATAAAATGCTTTTGTAAGCCTGCCCCACTGACCTCCTGCACTTCTGCAGCCATGGAATGCAACCCACTGGGTTATGTCTTCCTACCAGCCAGCTCACAACTCTTAGGTGTCATCGGAGGAATTTGGGACTTAACAGCCTTGAGTTTAAGTTTATCCTAGGTCAAAGAATACTAATTGGACATTAGCCTTTTCCTTGCAAGTTGTGATCCCACTAGTCTGTGATGGAAGAGGTTATTAAGATAATGTCCTTCTTAATCTTTTGTTGCTGACATTAGTAATACAAATTTAATAATCCTTTTGAAAAAGACCTATGAGTAGTTTTGCACCATAGACTCAGGTCTGCAATCTGATTGTGTGCCCAGAATGTAGTACAGAAGGGTATGTGAAAGAGATTTAAAACTTATCCATGTATTCACTACATTCTAGTGTCCACCCTGGGGTGCTCATATCCCTCTCTCTCCATCAGATAATGAATATTTTGGTACTTGACCTCTGCCTGCTAAAAAAGGTTCCCAGGTCAAAAATTGCTTCTGCAATTGTCATGATGTAGAGTATGGCACCCCTGTGTCTGCCTGTGTGACACTAGAGAGTCACCTCAACATTAAATCAATTGCATTTAGAACCAGACTGGGACAAAGTGTGTGGCCACACAAGAAAATATGGCTCAGAAATTGGAACTCTATGTAAAGAAACTTTTCTAGAAACTTGTATGTCTTTTATGACAGTATGGCTACCATATGCTTTTATGCTAAAAGAGGGTTTTGTATATTTACTTTTTCCTTCGGTGTGCTAGAACAACATTGGCATATTTTTCCTTCATTAGGACTTCTGTCTCATTCAGGTCCAGGGTGAATGTTTTGTTAGTGTCTGCAACTCACAGTCCTGTATTCTGTTTCATCCCTACCACTCAGAACTGGCCCAGCCTACTTTTCAAAGGCAAAACTATCAGTTTCTCAAAGGTGCTTCTATAAATGTTGCAATAGCCAAGAGATTCATAAATATTTGTGCACTTTTTTTATACCCTCTCTGAATTAAATGAGTGCTATTCCCAGCATATAAGATGATGAATTGAAGTTGAGAGCCATGGAAGTTAAAGTTGGGCACTTAGTTTCATGCCCAATGTAAGTCACTTCATTTTCCTGTGTGCTTGGAAGAGTCACATTTTACTTGGTAGAAACTCATCTCCTGCTGACTGCAGTTACATTTGTGATTGCTTTACACATCTGCACATGAAGGCCCGTGATACTGAGTCAGGCAACCAGAAAATGAAGAACATACAGTTAGGAACCACTTGAGATAAATTTTGTTTGTGTGGCTTCATTAGTCCTACATAATATCACTGGGCAGAAGCAGGGATACAGTCCAGTCTCCAGGATAGCAGTCCAGCTGCCTTGATCATGAGTCCCTCCTCTCTTTCTAAAACACTGCCTTAAGGTATTTTCATGATGCAAGCACAAACAGCTTAGTTATTGTTACTTATTTTATTACAACTTGTTGGCTGAGCCTCAGTAATTGATCGTAGTCCATTGCTAAGGTCAAGTTAAAGTCATAACTTAGAGTAATGTAGCTGGGACTGAAGTCAGGATTGAGTGGGTCCAAGGAAGCAGTAAGGGACGACAGCAGGTAGGTGGATATATGTCTACTATGTGGCTTCTTTTTAGTACATCTCTTATTCAGCTGTGCCCTCTGTCTCCAAAGGTTATATTTTATCAGCATTTATCATCAAAATTATATTTTATCAGCATTTTTAAGTAGTCCTTGAATACAAAACCTGTAATAATTGATGCCTCTAAAATAGTTTACTAAAAAGTTGGCTTTTTTGTCTCCCCCCACCCCTTCATCTTTCTGCAGACTATACTCCGTCCACTTCAAGCTTTATGCTCTTTTCAGCTTCAGCATGGTGCCCAGATCCATCACAGCAAGGAGCATCTTCTCAAAAATGGTTTATATGACAAGCCAATGCCAAAGAATAAGCGCAAACTCAGAAGAATGGAGCTTTTGGTGAATAATGTTAAAATATAAGAAAACTGTACTGACAGTACAGTGGGATTTATTTGCAGCTAGCAAATGAATATGAATCTGGATTTGATCCAAACAGTTGACTATACTGTAATAAAACAACTTTTAGGCCCTTCATAGGTAAGACTTTGTCTACCAATGTGACAAACAGTAATGGACAAGCTTTTTCATTTTTGCAGTAGGCCAGGTGCCTTTGTTCAGATGATAGAAGATCATTCTCATTTCCTATAGAAAAGAAGAAGAAAACTCTGAGCATAATTTAGAGTTATGTTATCTCTTGGGTGACAAGTATGATCCTCAATATGACTGGATAAATTTACTTTGGAGAAGCTTTTATCAGTACGAAAAGTCACGGAATATGAATGTGATGGAATGGTAAGGCTTCAGCATTTAGAAGTATATTGAATTTCTGCTGAGCATTATAACTTCAGTATCTGATTACAGTAGGTTTTCAAACTGTAATTCCTTATATTACTTAGTTCAAATGAACATAAGGCATGCTATTTGTATAGTTCTTTTTTACTTTGAGTTTTTTATTTCTTACATTATTAGAATTCCTTATCATAAATTTATATACATTTTACAATGCAGTCGGGTTTAGTTTGTCTCTCAGGCTTAATTTTTAAATTAAGCCCGCATATGTTTTTACCAGAACCTGAACACTTCTGACTTAAAAAAAAAAAAGTGAATGTAGAGAAATTATTTTTGGAATTATAACTCAGGTGCTTCACTTTTACTTCAACAAAAACTACTCTTTCACAGAAGGGGACATTTTATGGATATTGATGCGCCATACCCTGATATGCAATTGTTATGATACTAAAGGAATTAAACAAACCCAGTGTAAACAACTCTGTAAGAAGTATGATGCAATGAGAAATGATTATGTCTGGATACAACCTACTAAGATGATTGCAGATCCATTAGATTTGCATGTGTTCTTTAATTAGGTCTTCTCTTCTAGCAATGTTATAACTGTACCTCTTTCTAATGGGAATTAATAGAAGTTGAAGAATTGGGTATTTTTACAAGCTTTGTAAAGTAATATTTTATGATCTGGAGGAAAAAAAAATGAAATAAAGTTTTTGATGTTCCTTTCTTCATGTTCATAAATGCTTCCTACATGAAACAGATGAAAATGCTTAATATTTGTCTTTACTATCGGTTCCACTCTAGGTAACAACATGGAGCTAATTGGGTACTAATTAGACTTAGAAAAAGATATTTTGTCTTTAATTTATGAGCTGCAAGGCAGGAAACTACAGAAGTGGAGGGTGTAAACACAGCTAACCAATACATTAACTGAAAGCATTTCTGCAATTAACAAGAGAGGTCAAAATTAGGTCAGAGATTAGCTAAGAAATTTTAGAGCTAATAGTGACCTTTTGTTTAGGCATGGATTAACAATTTAATTTGTCTGGATATGTTAGCAAAGTTTATGTAACCTTTTTCTCTTCTTCCAGTCTAGATAAATTCAGCAAACCGGAATTAGTTTTGACAAATCTGAAGCAAAACAGTGTCATATGATTAATGATAGTGTAGATGCACTTTTGTTCATATTGGAACAGAGAAAGGACATGTTTATTCCTGTAGCGAAGCACAGCGCAGCAATCTCCGGGCTAGCTTGGAGGCTGAAGTTGCAATCTTGTGCAACTTGCGTGCACAGCCTTGTGTGTGACACTGCCTCCAGTTCTGGGGTTGGCATGGCTCGTGCTGGGCTGGGAATCTGTTTCCCCTGTGCCCAGGGACATGGTCCAAGCATTCCTTAAGGAAACAAGGGTATCAGTTAGGCTTGATTGTTAATGCTGTATTTACATATATGGACAATATTCACATTTAATGTTGTATATCTTAATTTAGTTTACCTTATTATAGATTCATCTAGAACAGTAGAATATCTTTCGACCTACATTGTGAAGATTATTTTCCTAGACAGAAGACTAAATGAGTCTTTTCATAACATGTGAGTTTATGTTATGGAGAACAGAAAGAAATTTGTATTGCAGCCTGGGATTCACATACATCTGCAAAATGCCTTAGAATTACAGGATCAGAGAAATACTTGTCTTAATTGAGTTATAATCCTACATTAAATACTCTTGTGCATGCAATCTCTGCAGAGTTTTCATGTTTTTCAGCAAAGGACAAATTCCACACAGCTTACAATAAGCACTTTTTACTTTTGTTGATTCATCTTGTTCTTCTAATTTTGCTCCTGTGGTTAACAGGATTTGTAGGATGTAATGCTGGATGCATGGAAGCCTTTAATTGCTAATTTCCTGTGTTGTACGATACTAGATCAATCACTATGCAGCAGTTGCTGAAGAAATGAAGAACAATTCATTGCAAACCTCCAGGCATTTCATTTTTTGGTTTTTTTTGTATGTCCCATCTCAGCTATAATATAGTGATCATTTAGATGCAACACAGCAGTCGAATGAAGTTCAATTTCAGATTTGTTCAAAGCTATTAAACACAAAATACTTTTTTTTACTTTTTTTGGTGGAACTTACATGGCTTTAAAAATATACATAGTGTAAGAGAAAGAGTTTAGAAAGTTTTTTTCAGGTCTTTTGGATTCAGAATTTATCTCTAAATACATGACCTCAAAGAAATGGATACTCTGAAGTCCAAGCTCTTTTGACGGAAGTTGTGTGTGATAAAGTAGCACTCTGTGCAAGCAATTTCATTAGAATGAGTTTAATTTGCAATTTTATTTTTTGCTGTAATAGTCAATCTATTTCATTTTTCACTTACCAAAAGATTAATGAGTAAAACCGAC
The DNA here is from genome assembly GCF_000737465.1 of Haliaeetus leucocephalus. Taxonomy (NCBI): domain Eukaryota; kingdom Metazoa; phylum Chordata; class Aves; order Accipitriformes; family Accipitridae; genus Haliaeetus; species Haliaeetus leucocephalus. Next base: position 919,904 of record NW_010972594.1, read on the forward strand.
CAGTCTAACAAGATATTGATTAAAAAAAAGGAACGTGTTTGCTTCTAATGTTTGGTCCTTTGTCCTTGTCCACTTTGTATTTCCAAATATTGCTACCAAAATGAAATCTGCTTTCCATGTGCCACTGTGTCATGCTTTGGGGAACTGGTGACTTGGATAGCAGGCTCTTGAGCACATGAACACATGTAAAAATTTTACTAAAGTGGGCATTGTTAAGTCTCCATATTTTCATAATCTGTACAACAAAGTTTAAGAAAAAAGACAAAGCTAGAAATCTTTCAAACCAAGAACACCCTCCCACACACCCCTTTTGTTTAGAAAGCTTTCAAATTAAAAGTGAAGAGATGCTCAGAACAAACATAAATTTCTTTTTCTTCAAGATTTTACTTTCATTGCTTCATAACTCCATTGGAATTCCAGCTGGAAGATGGTGTTAGCATACTACCAATAAATTACTCTTTTATTAGTTTTTCTTGAAATAAAAAGGAAACTTTTCAAGTGACTTCAAAAGGTGCAAAAATTGTTTTAAGACCAAGGGTTTTCTTCTCAATTGTTACATTAGATAAAAAATTGTTTTTGCTACATTATTTTCTACAACTTCCCTGCTTCTTTTGAAATTTAATTAAAACCTGAACTTTTTAAAAGGGATAGTGGTTCATGCTTTTCTCCTGATGATTGTGTTTATTATGCTTACATACATGAATGCACATAAATTATATATTTGTTTCTGCTTTGAAGCAATAAAAGATCTAATTTACTGTGATCATATGCCACTACGTCTCTACAGAACTGAATCTGTTCACATGTGCTGGTATCACAAAGAGGTAAGCCTAGTCCTTTTTTGTGCCTTTTTAACACCATTCAGTCAGTTAATGAAGAGATGTGGCTTTTCCTGTGCCACTTGAAGAAAAAGGTTCCTTTGTTATCCGTTGAAACCTGCATGAAGACTAAATTGCTGTGGCGATTTCTCAAGCATTTCAGCTTCAGAGCTCTCTTCTCTCTTTCTGCAGTAGTGGCTGACTCCTGTTTGCTACCTCACAAACACGCACATCTTCCCACACTCTAGCATCCCCCAAGCGCTGTATCTCCAGCTCAGTGCCCTACTAGGAGTAATGATGTGAACATCACCCACATTTTTTCCTTCCTGAAATTGTGGTATTCAGGCTAAAAAGAAAGCTGGTTCTGTTCTCATGCAGCCATTCCTCATCTCCCTGCTACAAAACCTGCACTTTATGGACTTCCATACACTGTTAGTTACCAGGCTTGTTCCTGTGTCCCTTTTCACAATCCCTCCAAAGCCCCAGCACTTCATGTCCTGAGAGCTACTGCTTTTGTGGTGGGGGACAGGTAACAGGGGGAAGTAAAGAGGGGAGAAGGAGAGAAAGGTCTGTGTTTTAAGAAGTTGAGTAGGTGATTTAGATAAAAGTTGCTTCTGTTGCTAGGGTATGGTTGCTATAAAGCTCAATACTCATCATTATGGCTTGGTGTTCACTTAATACGAAGATTGTCCTAACAGTTTGTCTTGTTTGTGGAGTATATCCTAGGGCAGCTTCTTTGTTTTACTAGTTTAAGATTCACTAAATATTTATTTGGATCCCTTTGTATTTCCTAAAATATACTAACTAGTTTTCTGTTTGAGAAGGTACTTCCCATCACTAAACAACAGAAAAATTGCTATACCTGTGGTGCAGCAATGCTTGCAGCACAGTTATGGTTTAAGTTGATGTATATACACCACTTGATCTGGTTGGACTATGCATACCGTACATCTTCTGTCATAGATGTAAGAGGAAGCAGATGCTCAGTTGGAAGTAGCTTTGAACTGTTCTCTCTGCCCATGTAAATAATAATTAAAAACCTCAGTAGCTGTAACAGACCATATGCTATGCTGTGGCCTACTATGTCTGTAAGGACAGGTAAAATATTTTAGCTTTTATAGCTGAACTGAAACTGGGAGTTTATGTGCCATATGAAAGATTCGTTTGGGCTTGAATACTAGGATTTACTCTCAATAAAGAGATGTATCAAAGAGTATATACAATAGATTTAAAGCACATTAAGACATATCTACTTCTCTGTGTGAGTGGAATAGAGCAACATAGAATATTTGGCAAATTAATAATATATAAACCATTTGCATATATACATGCATGTAAATATAGATTGTGTTTACAAAATATGTAAGTAATTATTATAAGTTATCACCATCTTTTAAATAGGTTTTAAAAATAAAATTAAATTTCTATGAAAAAAAGTCAGTGGTTCTAGTGTCTTGTTTGCCTTTTGCTGCTGAAAGGTTCGTATGTATATAACAGATGTGTAGGTAAAAGTAATAGTAAATTTCTAGTGGGTTTTTTTTGGTATGCTTTTTAAATACATTTTTAGATGGATGTGTTGAGAAATGGGTCGTATACTGGTTGTGATTAAGTATTTGCAGAATTGAGGTCATTTACATTACATTCGAATTTTTTTCCATAATTATTAGCAGAAGGTAATGAGGAGAAAGTGATACTGTAGTATATTAATTTATCAACTTATGGTACTTTATTATACTTGAAATAGACCTCTAAGGGATCTTAAATTTACACAAGATCAAGTTTCCTATTCTTTTCAGGGATTAGATGGGATGACTTGCGTCAGTCTTAGTTGTGCTGGTGTCTGCCAAATGTGTATTCAGTATTGTGAGGAATACTAAGTTTAGATGAAAAGATAATTTATATAACTTTCCCTAGAAAAGTTATGTGGACTTTCATTTTCACTGAAAGTGTCTATGGAGTAGTGTCTATGTTTTTTTCCATTTGAGTGTAATAGAGTTATGCAGAACTTGAATCTTACTGGTCATTCTGTTTCATTCTGGATTGTATCAATAATAGATTTGTTAATGGAAGGTACCGGTAGTCATGTATTAGCCAAAAAAGATAGAACACTTAAGATTTGTGACCCTTGCCTTATTCAAATACATTTGCTTTCTCTTTTTGTTTGAGCAGGCATTTCTATTAGACAAAATATGTACTCCAGTTGATCTTGAAACAGTTGTGAGATTCTTGTTCTGCTTGGCTTTGTTCACCTGTCTCCCCACCAAGACAGACAGCAGTTCTCCCCTCTGGGATTCATGCCGCTGGTCTCCCTGCGATCAGTGAGAGTTTCACATTCTTTAGCCACGCAGGCTGAACTTGCACCTCTGCCTGCAAAACTAAATCATCCCTGCCTCTCTGTTCAGACGGCAGTCTTGTTTCCTTTTTGACCCCATCGCCACTGTGGAGTTGCGGATGATATTTTGCAGAGCTGTTCTGGCACTGTTGGGCATTATGTGCTTTTGGTACGAGGAAGGAGAACACGGTGTGAACGTCCATTTCTGTTGCAGTTACTGTTTACTAGGGGTTTATCTGAAATGGAAAAAATAAAAAGTCAGTATTTGTCCAATGACAAAGGACAAAATATAAAAACGAACTTTTAATGACCAGATTTTACACCTTGCCCAGGAGTGGGTAATGGGAGGTCCTCGCTTATGTGCCCTTCACAAGGTGCAAGGGAAATCGCAGCCCTTCTGTTCAAGGGAACAAGAACAGTTCTTTCTTTCTGTCTCTAGAGGTATGTATCACTTCAAAGTCAGAGGGAAAGGGGCTTGACTATTGTGTAACTCAAAATTGTTTTAACACTGTATGTTACTGCTATAAAAGTGAATCTGTGGATGGATGCAGCCTCTTCTTTAGGATATACCCTCAGTTAAGTTTTTGAGGACTTTGCATCAGGAGGAAGTTAAGCATATTTAAAAACCAAACGAGAAGCATTCACTTACCTGGCACCATTGTTTACCTCAGACATAAACTGATCCGAATTACTGTTGTTGTTTTCACAGTGTGTATATGAGAAATGATACCTAATTCAAAGTGATAACAAAGTTTGGGGACAGGGAATTGGGTGTTTCTGGTTTTGTTTTTTTTTTTTAAGGTAGCTCTAAAATTCAGGAGTGTGGGAGAAATTGCTGGAGGAATTGGATTGGATGTGGAGAGAGGTATGAGTTATAGAATCAGAGAGTTTAGACAGGGTAATTTGCATCTGCTCTGACTTCCTAGCACCTTCAAGTCAGAAAATTGTAATGTGAATGCTTTATCCTTTCAGAGAACAGTCTTCATCTTTATATTCCGTTGAAATAATAAAAAGAGGTCCTGTGCTGCCCCTTGCAGAGGTATAAACTTTGTGAAGCTTTGGATTAAATTTTGGTGATTTGGATTGAATTTGCTGCAATTTTATTTAGCTTTTATTTTTTGCCTGTAAAATACTGAATATATTCTGCCTCCAAAATTGCTGAAGCAACCACAGCAGATGGAAACCTAGTTACACCTTGTATATGTCTTCAGCTTTCATGAAGAAACATTGTCCTCCTGAAATGATTGTATGAATTGTGTCTATTCAATGGCAACAGCTGATTGTCATCCCCTTTATAAGTTCATCTAAAGTTACAATCATACTAGTTCCTTTATTTTGAGAAAATTACTAGTTCCTAGAATTAATGTTTGGCAAGTAGTTACTTAAATTGTATTTATATCAAAAAGTTATTCATATCTACCTATTTGTATTTATTCAGAAATTTTTAGGAACTTTGTCATCTGCACAACAGATTTCCCACCTTTTAGTCCAAGGTGCTATTTCTCATGTGTGGCAGATAATAGACGTTCATGAATAAATGCTTCATACACTATTTCTTTCTTGGGGAAAAAAAATGCAATGCTTTTGATTAACATTGGAACTTAATAAAGGGGAAAAAATAAAATATGACAGGAGTGTTCTGTTGAGTGATTCTTCCAGTTAAGTTGATGATTTCTACAGGGGAATGCCTCATGAATAATTCAGGTAAGATGGAAACAAGTGCCTTGCTGGCCAATGACTCAATGAAGAAATCATGTTAGAACCAAAGCATGCTATGTAAAATGCATGATAGTCTTAATGCTGATGTTTAAGTATTAATAAGTTTTATCCTGTAGCATAGCCAGAGGTGCAGTAGAGTTGAACGCCAGAGAAGGTTTGTGTATATCACTTCTGAAACTGTCACAAATGCTCTGTTTTAAAATGGAACCAAGTGGATGGTCACTGTTGCCTAAAGTAGCACCAGGCTCCAGTTCTCAGGCAAGCTGAACTGGCTTTTAAGAGGGAGCATGGTGACAAAATTTTACATTTAGGTATGGAATAACTATAGGGAAGAAGCAGGTACTCCACTCTATGTTGCTCTGCTTCCCGAAAAGTTAAACTTCTTTGTGTAAGTAAGCTAAGCAGGAACACAAGCAAACTTTAATAGAAATATCTTTCAGAAATGAACTGTAGTAGCTCATGTAAGAAATGCATAGTGAATGCCAACTGTTGTGTTTAAATTTCCATATTTATTAAACAAATATATTTGTTGTCCAAATATGTCCCAGTTGTGAATGCAGCTTGTAGATGCTTGAGTTACAGGGAGGATAATGGCTGTTATCTGAGAATCTCTGAGGAGTTTAAAAAGGCTGCTTAATTTCTACATTTTCCTTGTAGTGCCAAAACCTGCTAACATGCTTGGATTATGTTTGAAAGGAGTTTTTGAAAAGTTAATGGGTTGATCCTGCCATTCCTATTTATCTGTTTCTTTAGTGCTGTTTGCTAAGACTGGAATTTGTCCTTGCAGCTATTGTGGCTATTGAAGGCCTCTCTAGGGTACAGCTGGAGACAGGTCCTTTTGCTTCTTCCTTACCATCATCACGGTTTTGTACACAGGCATAAGGACTTCACTGCAGCATGTAAAATTTGTTTCAACATCCCAGAGCTGAAAATGTGTTCTAATGTGCAGTGGCAATGAAAAGCTCAATGCAATACCTGGATAGCTACTGCAGAAGTTCTTTCCACTTCTTAAATATGTTATCACAGAGGTGCTACCAGTGTCACTGACAGGCTCAGCTTTGGTGAGTGGCAGGTCTGTCTTGGAGGCATCCGGAACAGGCTCTATTGGACATAGGGGAAGCCTCTGTCATCTTCTCACAGAAGCCACCCCTGCAGCCTCCCCCATCCCAAAACTTGCTGCAAGAGCATCACCCTGTGGCCCTCTGCGGCTGGCTCCTGGCGTGACCACGGCAGGGCCAAGAGGCAGGGCACAGCCTGCCCGGCCGTGGCCAGGGCCTTCTCCTGCTGCCCCACAAGCTGCCAGGCAGCCCGTTCGCTGAGGGCAACAGAGCCTGTGCTCTCAGCCTGGAGGAGTCCAGCAGAGCCCTTCCCGCCGAGGACCCAGGAGACCCCCTTCAGCACAGGGCTCGGGCACTCCTGCAAGCCACGCTCCCTCCCCAGTGCGCGTGTGAGCAGGGGACATCATCATCCAAAGTCTTGCTGTGACATGAAGTCCTTGCAGTCATCTCCTGCTCTGCTTGTCCCATTCATAAAGTTCAGTGGCTGGACCAGGGAGCATGGGAAACACCCTGTCCAGCCTTGTACCTCTGCAAAGTCATCTTCCTGAGCAACGGCCCTGGCCCGGTCTTCTGCAGGAGAGGGCAGCCAGCGCCTTTGGCACGTCGAGGGCTGCTACACCTCAGTGCGATGCTTCAAACAGCAGACCGCAGCACGTGCCACTGCACTGGGGCTTCATGCTGTGGACCCAGCTGAGACCTTGGTCCTTGAGAAGAAAAGCTGGCCTGAGAAGGCAGGCCAGCCCCTTTGCCAACTCCCACTTTGCATCGAGCTGTAAAGATGGCATCAGGCTCCTGTTGATGGGGGCTGCCCCTTGTCTCCATTGCACAAATACCAGCTGGAGTGCTCCAGACGGAGAAGGTGGGGAGATGCCTCCTTGTTTCCCTCTCCCCTGCAAGCTGCGAGTGGCACAGGAGGGCAATATCTCATGGCAGAGCTGGGAGTGCAGAGAAGAAAGCAGGGCGAGTACGTGATGTGCCGCAGGGCTTTCCCACCCCCCTGGTGCACCATGCAAGTGCCCAAGCAGACCTGGATGGGAGGAACTGCTGCATGTAGAGCACCAGGTGCCGGAGGCAGCTCTTAGTACTTCCCTGACCCCAGACCCAGGGCACGAATGGCAACTTCCTGCTTCAAGAGCAGCAAGCAATAACCTGGAAAGGCCAGCCTGAGAAGGCAGGTCAGCCCCTTTGCCGAGTTCTATCTTGCACCAGACTTCAAAGATGGTATGATAGGCCAAGTTGTTCCTTCTGGGGTTAGACCCTGTCATCCACTGAAGTTAGGAAAATGTGTTTCATGATTGCAGTAGATTTCTCTAAGCTTCTTGAGTTCACAGCTGTCCTCCATCTCTGGGGTGCCCCTTGGAGAAGTCTGCCTGGGACTGGAGCATCTCTCCTGTGAGGAAAGGCAGACAGAGCTGGGACTGTTTTACCTAGAGAAGAAAAGGCTCAGGAGGGATCTCATCAATGTATATAACTATGGCAAGTTGAATATGAGTGAACAGGGTGCCCTGGCAGGCAAAAGGACCAACCTTGTCCTGGGGTGCATCAAGCACAGCATAGCTAGGCGGTCAAGGGAAGTGATTGTCCCACTCTACACTGCACTGGTGCAGCCCCACTTCGAGTACTGTGTGCAGTTTGGGGCGCCGCAATATAAGGAGGACATCAAGATATCAGTGTCCAGAGGAGGACGACCAAGATGGTGAAAGGTCTCGGGGGCAAGACTTAGGAGCAGTGGCTGACATCAGTTGGTTTGTTCAGCTTGGAGAAGAGAAGGCCGAGGGGTGGCCTCATCACAGTCTACAACTTCCCCAAGGGGGCCAGTGGAGGGGGAGTTGCTGATCTCCTCTCTCTGGTGACCAGCGATAGGACACGAGGAGATGGAATGAAGCTGCGTCAGGGGAAGTTCAGATTGGACATTAGGAAAAGGTTCTTCACTGAGAGGGTGGTCGGTCACTGGAACAGGCTTCCTGGGGAAGTGGTCACAGCACCAAACCCGTCAGAGTTTGAGGACTGTCTGGACAATGCTGTTAGTCATATGGTTAGTTTTAGATAGTCCTGCAAGGAGCAGGGAGTTGGACTTGATGATCCTTATGGGTCCCTTCCAACTTGAGATATTGTATGATTCTAGTACACTTCTAAGGTAACTGGTTGAAATACCACTGTACAATATTTCCGCATTACTTGAAGTCTTAACAGCTTGCTATTTTTAAACAAGCTGATAATTTCTGCTTGGCAACTTTTGTTAGGAATAGAAATAATTGTGTATAGCTCTTGCATACTACCCCTGTCTTTTGTAGTGTGCCTTCCAGGATATAACAGGTTTTAATTAACTCTACTCAATTTGTCAAAAATTATTTTAATGATGCTCTGTAATGCCAGAGATTTTACATTTAATGGCACTTAGAGCACATTGACACCTGGAACTGTTGTGACATGTTTATATTTCAGTGTTCCTTGAATCAAAAGTCTGTTTTAATAAAAAATGACACAGTATTTATGATGCTGTGATACACAGGTCATTGATTCTTAAGGCTGCAGTGAACAGTATGGCATGATTTCAGGAAAGTAGATGTGATCCCACTGAAATTTAATCACAGTTTTAGCAAGACTATCAGTAATTCAGGCTCCCTATAGCTTTAGATTTCCTTTCAGGAAATTAACTTTAAAAATATTAAATTCCAAGTAACAGCTCAGATTCAACTTCAGCAAATAATAGTACATGGTTGAGCATGATTTCTAGTTAATGATATGAGCAAAAAGATTTCAGGTAATGTTGTAGACTAATAGTATTTTTTGATGGCTGAGATGTGGTAACTGTTCATGTGTGTCCTTCAGACAAGCTGCAATGTAGAGTAGTTAACATTAAACACAGTTACTAAGATGTTAGCATCTTGTGATCATGTTTTTCAAGTCAGTGAGCTATCCTGTTAGCTGCAAATGCTCAGTGGAGCAGTGTAGGTCATACTAGTCTTTAAGCTTGTCCCTGCAAAAGTACCCAGGGAAGGAAAAAACCCCAACAAACTAACTTCAGCATTACAAAATGTGACTTTTACCAGTGCCTTTTCCTGTTCTCTTAATAGAGGTTTTGTCTCTCTGTGAAACAGAGATCAGGTCTGTAGGCTTGCTAGAGGTTTCTCACTCAAGCTGCAATTTATCCATAGCAAAATTGTAATTCTCATAAATTGCAAACATGCTTTACAACAGCATGAGATACTGCAGATACCCCTTCAGGACTGTTTGGCTTTACTGAGCCTTTCAAATTCCTCTGTTGTCTTTTCTTTGATTTTCAACATCTCCTTTATGCTAGGAATTACACTCTAACCTCCCTAGTGTCTCTCTTGACATGCCCTCTCCCCAAATTAGGGCATATGCTGACCCACCTCTCTGAAAGGCAGCATTTAAATATCTTTCCTTTGGCTTTTGTCTGACAAGTTGCTAAAAACCAGAGGAGTACCCATTTTCCCAACTAATCAGATCCTTTCTTCTATTTTTATATGCCTCGTTTTTGATTGGATAGACTTGAGAATTACTTCTCTGAGTCTCTGGAGTTTAATTGCATGTAAATTAGTTCTTTCATTTGCCTTACTGTGCTAACCACTTTCTATTAACATAGCTTTCAAAGATCCATTTTCTTTGCTCCAAAGACCTCATATTTCCATATAAGATTACAACATTTTATGGTTCATGAGGCTATATCTTAAGCTAAAACAGCAACATACAGTTGTGTGCTTCCATAGCATCTGTTTTCTATAAGCTGTTACGTTTTAAATTTGCTCTTCAGGAAGATCTCACTGATTTTCCCATTTGAGACCTCTTTGGCCTTCAGGTATGTTAAATGGCATTTTATCAGATCATAACTTTCTATAGAGCACTTACTGTGCTATAAAATACAAGAGCCAGCTCAAGATTTGTTAACTGTATTATAGGAGATGTGTGTGGGTGAGTTTGTAAGGTCATGTTGGTGCTCTTTTGTCTTCTCACTTAAACCCTTTCCCTAGGTCATCTGTATATGGGTACACATCAGGCCTTGGCTTTGGTTTATGTCTGCTTCCATTTGTGAGGAAGCTCTAGCACTGGATAAAACTCTAGACGAACTAGAAACGAGCCTTCCCTTTTCCAGTATGGACATAACTGGTGCACTCTGAATGGGCCCAAGTCTACTATGGTGGAGATACAACTGGTATGCACAGTGCTCAGTGAATTTAGGCATAGAGGTGTAGATATTTATCAAAGTCATTTGTGTCTATGCAGTGCTGTCAGTGAAAGCCTAAGCTCTCCTGGTGTCACCTCTCTGGACTCAGCCAGCTCCACAGGCAGTGTGTACCCAGTACAGTAAGAAATACTTGATCCTGCCAACGTGTGCAACAGGACTCAGGTACCTCAAGGCACAGGTGATGTGTCAGAACACTTGTTTCTCCTCTTCCCCTAACCTTCCCCCGTATCTTTGTCATGCCTCTTTGGATAATGAGACAAAAACTGTGATAGCTGAAGGAAAGATATGTTAAGGCATTCTCTTGAACATAATTTTATTTGACATAGAATTTTGCTGCATCAGAAGTGACTGTAGTATCACAAACCCAATGTTATTTCTTCCTTGGGAAGGAGTTTGAACACAGTTAATGTGTAGTAATGAATGAAGCTGGATTTTTTCTTAACTTTTCCAAATTTTGCCTTGGTGTCCGTTAACATCTTGTCTAGTACTAAAGTACTGTCTTTCATTAAAAGGAAGATTTGGGCTCTGGTTTCTCAAAGATCCGAAGGAAATCTCATACTTCTGAGCACTAATCCTGCTAAAAGTAATTTATACTAGTCATTTGTTTTAATTTGAGACTGTGGGTAATGGACGCTTAGGCTTCTGATGTTTACTCAGTTTTTGTTGATGTTATTGTGTAAGCAGTTTTTTAGTGGAATGGAAGTATTTATGTAAAAGTTGAGTATGAATGACAATGCTAATGTCAGACCAGTGCTGGTTGTGAACTCCCCTAAACTATGTGAGAGTTAGTTCAAGAGAAGCTTTAAAGTTTGTTAAAGGTTTCTAAGACCTGTCAGTGGAACTGGCGGGACATACTAAATCTGATTAACAGGAGATGTAATGTCTACTTATTTTTCCCTTTTCCCCTATCTGCTTCTAAAATGTTTCCATCTGTGACAGTTCTTGAATGTAACAGGCTCATGTCTGTGACTGAAGGGATTCCATTTTCCCCAGTCTTTTATTGTAGATCTAGATAGCCTTATGTGGCAACATGAAGTATTGTTTTAATACTTTTTGGAAGCATTGGATGCTCACTTCTGAACGTACGTGAGCACTGAAGCTGTTGTTTAAAAAACTTGAGTTTCATGCTGTGCATTTTAAGTGTGCTGTTTTCAAGAATGTTTAAAATAAATTTTGATTTTTCAACTAAGTAGCCCCTTGGTAAAAGAAATGAGAAACAGCAAATAAATTGATTTGCCTCTTAGGGGATGACTCTTGAGTGGTGATAGAATGCATTGTTTAGTCCAGAAATATCAGTACGACACTGGGGAACATAGAGATGGTTGAGAAGCAGTATCAGCTCAAGGGAAACGTGTTAGTGAAGCATTCGTAACTGTGCAGCTAGGAGAGAAGGAAAATAACTAGGAAATTTCCCAGCCAAAAGAGAGAGACTGTTGAAAAATATTGTTAGAGGTTTAGTGGAGCAGAGAAAGTACTAACATGACAATGGGAAACTGAGTGGATTTGGAAGCTGATTTTCCAAGCTGTATGTTTTATTTATATATGTAAAAATATTGTGTGTGATTAGAGAGAGAAAGTATGTATACTTTGTCACCAAACCAAGTGTAAATGAAAGCTATAGTTTTGCTTTGAGTTTTCAAGAATATGCTTTTCAACATCTTGGTCTATAGTTTTTAGTGTCAGAAGAATCCCTTTGCAGGGGCTCTGCTCTGTGGTGCACTGTTGGAGGAACTTTATTTATAATATATTTTCAAGCAGAATTTATTAGTGGTGACCCTAGGCAATTGCTTTGTCTAGAACAAAAACTACATGATATTGTTGTGAATACACAGGGAATTTTACACCGAAAGTACATTTTTGGAGTTTGTCTCAATTTTTATTCTCTTTTTTAAATTATTGTTTTTAGTGATATCTGTCTTCTCATACTGCAAATGATATAGTAGTGGAGTTTTACAGCTTCTTTCCAATTTCTGACTTCAGTGAGTATAGTTTGAGGGGAAGAGGGTCACAGAGCCTTGAGTAAAAGTAAACCTGGCAGGCCTTCCATGTCCAACTACTTTTTTACTCAGGGACATAATGAAAAAACAGTAAGGTATCTTCTTATTTGGGTTGAGATTTTGTTAGGCACCAACTCTTGCAATGAGGTTTGGGTGTCCTTGGATTCCTTTGAAAACCCCAGTGTAAATTAGTACCTGAGACCACTGTCCAACTTTATTTCAGTTAAAGCTCAGCAATGGTGTCTAAGCTCAAGTACACACAAATATCTTAGCTAAGGAGGAGCCATGAACCAGCAACAGCAGTAGCAACTACTTATAACTAGGGATCAAGCTTTGAGACATTTCATCTGAAGACCATTTTAAGTTAACCTCAAAATACATAGGCAAAGCAGGGAAAAAAGCCCTTGAAAATCTTGAAGATATATATAGCTTTGTAAAGGGTTCAGATAGTTGTGTAGATGACCCACAGTGGTAAGGGGAAAAACCAGATCTGTATGGGTATTTAGGATTTTGAATGACTTATTCTGGAGAATGAATCAGGAAAATTGTTACACTTTGCTGTATCAAGAAAACTAACTTCATGATTTTCTTCAACTCTCTGCCAGAAAGTACACATCTTATGTGAGGAAAGTGGACTGTTTTCTTGCTTTTGTTTATAATTCAGTCCTTGTTCTTCACACAAGAACTGTTTTGCTGTAGCAACCTTACTAGCACCTGGTAGAGTTCATACATAGCTTGTAAACAAATTTTTTTGTCTTTGTAAACACCTTCAAAGCAAAGATTTTGTCATGGTTGGATGGAACTGCACATCGCAGAAGCAGCCATTAGACCTGAAGACAGACTAATTAGATGTCTGCCTTTTGCTACATGATATTAAGGCTTAAATTCTAGCACACCTGAAGTTCATGCAATTCCAGGCATCAGTTAATTAGACAAAGGAAAAACAGGTCAATTTTATTAGACTCCATGACTCAGGCAGTTGATTATACTGAGAAAACACAGGACTTCGTGCTTTAGCAGAGGGTTTGCTTTTGTAATTGACTAACTGCTGCCTCCTGCTCTATTGACCTTCACTAATTTGTAGTATTGTCTGTCATTCCTTATCTGCAGCTGAGTGGGGAGGTTCATATGTAAACATCAACATCGTTAAGGTCAGGGGGGACTGCATCAGTCTCTGTAGCCTGTTCATTTTAATTGTGTGTACAGCCAGGCTGCAGGCTTTCTGCCGTTTCATTCTGCAGACCTATCTGAAAATCTGCAGTCTTTGTCACACTGTCACTGTTTTAATAATAATGACAAGAATAATGAAAATAGCTATGGATCATTAAGACACCTTGAGAGTTTCTTCTGGCACGGTCCCTGCACTGCCACAGCACTGCAGGGGGGTGTCATTGCCTGGGGAGCAGGCCTGTTTCAATGTATAGTGTACGCTGGTTTGCCCTGTGTGGGAAGGTGGTGTATCAAGAAGGGTACATATCCTGTTGCTGTGGTTGCTGTGGGACACTCTTCCTTTGGTGTTTCAGTGGGGAGGCTGAAACTGAGAGAAAACTGCCTGAAACTTTTACTCCAAAACGTTGCATAAACATGCTCAAATTGTATTTCTCAATGTTTTGAGTGTGTCTATGTGAAGTGGAAGAGAGTGTCAATGATTACAAGGGCCTGCCAAGATTCCAACTTTTTAAGAAAATGGTTATTTAGTGTTATTACCAATGCAGCATTTAAATGTTTGCAGGTTTTGAACACATTGGCAGTCCTATTAGTTAGAAACATTGTGGCAAAAGGATCACTGTTGTTCTGTATTTTTTATATAATCTCGTTTTTGCTGCAGAACGATTGTATATAAAAATACTGCTTTTTTTCTTCCTCTATATACTTATGAAGTTTCAGTTCTGTTTGTGATATTTCCCACAGCCTGACATATTTTAGCACAAACTATTTTTGGTAATAAGCATATTAAATGTCCTTATTTTAATTTCACCTCTTTGTTCAACATAGCAAGCTTTCTATTTCAGCAAATGATTTCTCTTCCTTTGATGTTTCTTCCCTTCAGATATTTGCATCCACTTTATTTTCCCCTTACTTTACCTTGGCTAAGCTGGCATACATGATAGACTTTTAAGAGTTTTTCCAAAATTCGTCCTCTAGCCTCTTCTGCTGATATTGCTTAGTCTGAAGCTTTTCAGTAAGTTGTCTAGATAAATACCAAGAAGCCTTGGTGCTATCACTTTGATAGCAAATGACTGCTCCTTCTCTGTTCTGTAATGAGATGGAGGACCCAAACATAATTTTTACTTCCCTGCTCTATATCTTAGTGAGCTGTCCCAATTAATAATCGGCTTCAATTAAGTATCAGTATTCTGAATTATTTTGCACAAAGCGGTTCTAGTTTGACTTTTTTTCAGGCTGATTTGCAAGGTATTTTGTTTGTATTCCAAAGCTTCCTTGTTTTTGAAACAGTACATGTAGGCATTCATAACCCTTATCAGCATGGTATCAATCAGGAATAAAATTGACATATATTCTTCCTACTAAAGATTGTGAATGAGAATACTAAATAAGTGTGTTTTCTCTTACTCTAATTTGAGCAAGAAGTACAAAAAGAAAGGCAATATATGCTTCAAGGTCTGGTTGTGAAGCAGTCTTGAATGTATGAAAAGATGATGTGCATTAATGGACAATGATAAATTTCACTTCGGCAAAAGTCGATGAAAATGTTTTTAATGACAGTGACCTACCTGATCCTCCCTCCAGCCTTGCTACTTCAAAATGATCTAAGAAACCATTGCTATCCTGTACAGAATGCTGAGAAGTGCTAAAACTCGTTCTGCACATCGTGATGACTAATTGAAAGAAACAGCTTGACGAATTTTCTAGTTCAGAAGTCTGGCTTTTGCAGAGAAACCACATTTCTAAAACACGGCAAGCTGAGACCAAAAAGTTATTGCCTCTAGCAGTGGATCTTTGATCTGGCTCTGACTGGTGTTGCATAGCTGTGAATTCCTCAAGGTGACGCAACATCAATTTTGAGCTGTATTACTTGCAGATCTGGATGATGAAGCAGAAAAATAACCTGTGTACATATTTAACCCTGCAGCTGTGTTACACTGCATTTCCTTGAGCTCAAGCTCATGTTTATTCCTTGCATTGCTTTCTTGAGAAGAACAGTGCTGTTTGTGTATTTGAGAGCCCCAATGGTGATGTCTCTTCTTCAGTGTGACCAAGTGTCACTCCTGCCTACCAAGAAAGTGGAGATGAAAGAAAGGAAACTAATTGATGCCCTTGGGAAACTGCAGTAAAATATCATACTCCAGTGTCAAATTTGCACATCGTAAGTGTGCTAAAAGAAAGTAAGCATCCCACAGTTCTCTGCAAGCTGAGGGGATGGCGGGTAAGATCAGCATAAAGGATGTTGTAAATTCCTTGTACAGCTAGTGAGAAGAAGGAAAATCCTCAAAAAGTTTCTGTCCTAACAGTTACGTATAAGTTGCACGTACTTTCTTGGATGTTATTTTCCTACAACAGACAGATGATATCTATCTCCCTGCCTTAGTAACATTGCTGTAGTGACACACAGATGAAGAGTGAAAGGAAATGAAGGCAAGGTCAGCCCCCAAATAAAAAAGCATTCTGTTTCAACAAGCCCTCTATTCCCAGAGAGAAGTGAAAGTTTTTTTCCTTTAAACCATGCTTCATCTTAGTGACAAGTGACTGAAACACAGAGTGAAGCAGAGAGAAAGGGTAATTGGGTTAAATCAATTTGGCCTATATTTTCAAGATTTGATCAAAGAATGACTAAATAATTTGAGGGGAGTTGTTTTGTTGGTTTGTTTTGTTTAATTTCATTTTTAAAAAATATTAATTACAGGTTGTAAGAAAATCATCACAATCCCCTAAGCTTATGAAATATTATGTGAGATGTGAGTACAACATTGATACAGATTGTAAATACATAATACACTATTTATGCAGTACATTTCATCAAGAATAATTTCAAAGTGCTTTGCAAATGACTGTGGCTTCTATACAAACCTATACAGTGGACAGCAAAGGCCGAAAAAATGTAATGCCCATCTTAGAAAATTACTTTGAAATTACTGATAAGCAAAGGTGCCTTTATTAGATCATGAAGCAAAGGTGGCAGGGGCAGGGGGAAGAGCTCAGTGGGAAGTGGGGAGTCAGGAGGTTCTTGAGAGACTGGCATCAGGACTGGGAGGAAGGAGTCTATGAATGCAGACTAGTGGGGAAGAAATACTGGGCAGGAATGAATGGCTGATAGTGTTAGTAACTTCAGAGAACATGATGTTAGTGTGAGTAAGTGACTGTGCTCTTCTTGTGTGAACAGGGCTGTTTAATACTAGAAGAGAATTTGCTGTCCTGCATTATGGGATGAAAAAGAAGTGGGAAATTGTGTTAGCAGGTTCATGGAGAACCACTCTGAGATTCAGAGGTAAAAGGGCAAAAATTGGCTTATTCGAAGAAACTGATAATTAGGCCACTAAATCCCATTAGAGAAGAATCACAAAATAGATAAACCTCCTAAGCCCACTTTTCTGATTCCCATTACACTAATTTGTTGAGTATGCTGATTTCCCCATCTTTTCTCATTGTCTAAGTTATTAGGAATTTCAGGAGAGAAATAGTATTTTAATCTTTATGCTTGTAGGCCAGAGATCTCCAGCCTCTTTTACAGGGAGACAAATGCTGATGCAGAGCACTGGATACCATATTTCCAAAAAGAAAAAAAAACCCCAACAAACAACAACTGAAAATGTGCAGGGAGATTATGAGAGTAAAAGGCAAACTTCAAATGTACAAGCAATTTTTCTGTAGTGTCCTTTTTTTATTTAAGTGTTGTCTTGCTTGGCTGGAAGTAAATGTGATTCGTTATGGTACAGTGAAGTAGTGCTGCTTCTTTTTAAACCTGGGGATTAAGTCTGCTGCTCTGCTTCTCTGACCTTCTCATCCATGAACACAGGTTTTGAATAGAGCATCCAGCCATGGCCTTGCCTGAAGAACTCACATTTCCATAGAGTGTGATATACTTGTTTCACAGTGTCAATACCCTGAGCTGCTGAAGACTGGTACTAAGGAGATAAAGCCAACAGGGACTGTGGAACACCACTGGCAGCAAGTTAGTCTGTGATGAGAGTAACTGGATTCTGCTGATGGCTGTGGTTATAGGGGTGGTTGTACCTGTAAGTTTCCACTCTCTATGGGCCTGTTTTTAACTAAGTATGTTATTTTGTTTAGGTCAAATGTTCAACTATGACCTGTGCCTTGTCCAACAAAGTCAAATGGGGTTGATGAATAGGGAGATATGTTGTCATGTTCTCACAGTTTCTGTTGACTTGTAGTACAAGGGTGCCCTGAGACATAATGTCTAAGAGGTCCAGGGTGGATTTTTTTCTCTTTATTTCAGTATTCTGAGTAGAATCCTATAATTCTTAGTTTTAGCCTGAGCCACCAGCATGAAATACCTGTATTTATCATAAGCATTTTCTCTGTAGTTCCATTTGGGCGTTGCAGCAGATAGATAGCTAGATGCAGTGACCTTAAAAACTCCTGTTCAGAGAGGCTGAAAATCTTCTTCTTTTATATCTATTCAAGGGTGATAGCCCCATATGAACAAGATGCAGAATTTCAAAGGCTGCAGCTCCTGTGCTGTAATGCACTGGTCACCCAGAGACATTCACTTCATTCTTACCACTGCTCAGATATCACCCATGACAAAGCTACATTGGCTTATGTAGAAGCTGATGTCATAATAGTAATCAAATGATGAAATGCATGTGTAAATACCTTTCTCTTCCTCACCACAAACCTGTATTTTACCTGTGTTATTCAGTGACCAGTTTTACCCCATCATGTTGGTAAAATCTCTGACGCACTGCTACCCATCATCAAGGACTTCTACTTTTAGCTTCTTGATCTTCCCCATGAAGGCTAGACTTGACAGGACTCAGTAGATCTGGGCAGAACAGACATCCCCCTAGTTCAGTACTGCCATCTTATTTGGTAGGTGGGTCTGTGGTACCTATCCCATCCTCCACTGAACTCATCACTTTCCTTCTGTGTTGCATCCAAATTCCTAGTCTTTTCTGGTCTGCTACATGCAGACTTGGGATCAAGGCTGAAAATACAGTGTTGTTTGTCAATTTTTACTACTGGTGAAAAATACAGTTAGTAAAGCACCTGTTTGGATTAGGATAAGAATACACTTAAAGGAGAATCTGTTTCGTCTGTATTTACAAGATTTAGGAAGGCAGATGGGAAACAAGCCAGCTGCAGTGCAGTAGGGTTGATTATCCAGGAGGTGGCAGCTGAAGTATTCCGTTGCAGTTAAGAGCGAAAACCAGCGTGTAACTAACCCAGCTTCTGCCTCTTTGCAAGGAAAAAGCCTGTACTTCGTTAACCCTATGCTAAAAAGAAAAGTCATAATGGATGTGTACTTTTATCCTACCACTTCAAGCATCCATCTCAGCCTTTGAATTAATTCTGGGTATTGTTGGGCAGTGGTATCCAAAATTAATTCAAAGCTTGGAAAAAACCACTTGTTTGCAATTTCATGCCTGTGCCTTTTCTTTTTTGACTGACTTGAAAATCGCTAGATAAATTCTGGGCTTTTGTGGTTGGGGGAGCATGTTTTTGGTTTCTTTGGTACATTTTGTTTTGTGTTCTTTCCAGAAGCTAACATCCAAACTTGTTGTACTTGGAGTGCCATAGGCAGTCAGAATATCATTTTCATCATGGCAATGATTTTAATCTTGCCAGTTGGGCTTAAGTGGTGTCAACACAGCTTCCACCTGACTAACAATCTAGTCTATATATAAATAGACCCGAAATGCCTATTAAGTCTACAAGGTGACATGAGCAAGGAGAAATCAAAGCACAGCTCTATGGGTAGCCCCTGACTATGTTATCCCTTACTAAGAAGAAGCTTTATAGTAGAGGGCATTGCTGACTGGCCTGTTAATGTTATGGAGAGGATGGCTTTTTCAGCCACTTGCGTTAAGGTGTTAGAAAACAAGCTACAGCTGGCCTGACTTCTTTTTATGAAAAGAAATTACACAGACAGCTGGAATCATAGGTGTTTAAAATATTTTCACCCTTAATAAGCTGGAACAGCTAGCTGGGGATTCCTGGATTTTGATTACATGTTTGAGGCAGCCAGCCCTTCAACTGCACAACTTCCAAAGTGGCAGGTGTTGATTTTTCTCCCTCAGGCAGCAAGTGAAAATACACTTGTACTCCTTATTAAATTCAAACTGACAAAAAAACCCCAATCAATTGCAAAACAACAACAAAAAAACCCCCCAAATCCTGCTGTCTGAAGTAGAATCTGTACTTCTTTACTGGTCGGAAAGATACCACACAGCATCTAGGGAAGAGGGTTTCTGTCCTGTAAGGTCCTGAGCACTTGAACCTTCAAGGCCTGCCCTTGAACACAGGACCTAAGGATGTGTTTAAATATTTGCTAGAGTGGAGTAAGATCTCTTCCTGGTATACTTGCACACCAGGGACATATCTGTGCTGCCTCATTGTACAGGATGATAACTCCACTGCAATGGATACAACAACAGCAGTGCACACTTGGAGAGCTGTAGTACTCAGTCAGGCATCTCTTAATAGCAAAGTGTTGGTGGTGACAACAGTATTGTTTTAGTTCTTGAAAGGAAGAGGTGGATGAATAGCAAATATGTTATTCACTCCATGTCAAGTTTCTCAGTCAGTTATGAGCAAGGTATTCTTGTCTTGACCTCAGTTATTTGAAAGTGTTAGCAAAACCTATATTAATTAACTGGGAATGATCCATGGTCCAGAAGAGGTGGCTTGACAGACAAACTTTTATTAAAGTTTCAGAGTTGCTTACAGCTGATTTTTAAAGAACAGTATCTACCTTTGGAAAAATAGTAGTTCTTAAATCCCTCTTGGTTTCCATTTGTCTTACAGTGAAAGATATGCTGCTGGTTACACCTGGGTCTTCAGCAATGTAAGTGGGCTTTAAGTGAGATTCCTAAGGCCAGTTCAGGAAAGATAGCATGGATGCAAGGTGTGCATGCTGACCTCCCTAGGCCTTAGGTATGTAGTTAGGTCAGATTTAGGAGACTACTGGCAGACAGATACCAGAAATGGGTGTACTCCTATATGCTATGTGAATTTGAAGCCTATGCTTCAAGGGTAGATTTATGGGGAAGCTGAGGGATTGTATCTTCCACACTCCATCATTGTTAGCACTGCCTAAGAGTGACACATTTGGCTCTAAGTGATGGAGCCAGAAATATCACTTATACCTCCAGCCCTGGATTAAACCTTTCTTTGGGCCAAAAGAGAGGTCTGGCTCTTCTCCAGGAAATGTAAGAGCTCAGAATAAAGGCTGAGGAATACCTGTTCAAGCACTGAACGTTTCTTCAGCCTAATGGCCTGGTTTATCTTGCTCACTTACAAATTCCCGTTTGCTTCCCAGCATACATTTTTAGTATTTTTCTATGTGGCAAATATTGGTAGCAGGATTGTCCTGGTTTCAGCTGGGATAGAGTTAACTGTCTTCCTAGTAGCTGGTACAGTGCTATGTTTTGAGTTCAGTATGTGAAGAATGTTGATAACACTGATGTTTTCAGTTGTTGCTCAGTAGTGTTTAGACTATAGTCAAGGATTTTTCAGCTTCTCATGCCCAGCCAGGGCACCTGACCCAAACTGGCCAACAGTGTATTCCATACCATGTGACGTCCCATCTAGTGTAGGAACTGGGAAGGGGGAGGCAGGGATTCGTGGCTCGGGGACTGGCTGGGTATTGGTCGGCGGGTGGTGAGCAATTGCCCTGCGCATCATTTGTACATTCTGATCCTTTTATTACTACTGTTGTCATTTTATTAGTGTTATCATTATCATTATTAGTTTCTTCTTTTCTGTTCTATTAAACCATTCTTATCTCAACTCAGCAGTTTTACTCCTTTTCCTGATTTTCTCCCCCATCCCACTGGATGGGGGGGGGAGTGAGTGAGCGGCTGCATGGTGCTTAGTTGTTGGCTGGGGTTAAACCACGACAAGGATAAATGCTTTTATGTGAAACATCTGTTGAAGATGTGTAATACTGTAGCAAATTCATTAAACTTACTTTCAGTTAATCTTTCTTTGAAGTGTCCTCTCCACTAAACTCATCCCTTGTTTCTGCCATTTTCCTGGCTAATAGCAAAACAAACAAAAAAGTCTCCTCCAAAAACACCCTCTTTACCCCTTAGCCTAGCTGCTGAGACTGTCCTGATGTCCCAGCAGGATGAAGCCTCAGTGCAGCATCCATCAGCTGTGCTTTGCATAGAAGCTGATTTCTTTCCCTTCAAGGCTGTTGGACCTGGTAAGGGACAAATCTGGGCTGATCCTCACATTCTCTGTAGCCTGCTCTTTTCTGGTGCTGAAGAGGATTTGTATATGCATCACGGGCTTTCCATAGGATGAGCTGTAGCTCCAAAGCACTGGAAACACAGGTCCTAAACAGCTTGATACAAGTCTCTTACAGTGCTGTTACAGCGTTAGCATGCAGGAAAAACTGGTAGAAAAAACGTGTCACCTGGGGGCACTATTGTAGCCAGATACTCAGATTTCGTGTCATTTACCTTTGAAAGTTTGTACCAGCAGAATATATATATTTCTGGTAAAGTTTCCTGCCCTCCTTTATCAGGACATCTCTTTTAGCTCAACTACTGGTTATCATTTTAAATGATCTGTGCCACCGAGTGAAAAACAACAGCAAAAAAGATTAATAAAGAAACTTAAGTTTCCTGGGTTGCTTGCTATTGAAGTTTAGTTTACTTTTTTGATGAGCCAAGCCTTATTTTATCTTTAAAAATTTCCTACAAAACAGTAACTGTTTCCCTGTGAGTTCTGCCAAAACAAATATTCCCACTATTTTATCTTGTGAGGTAAGCTGATGTTCCATATACTTTGTTTCTAAATACACTTTCTATCATAAAAAGACAGTCTGTATCCAAGATGAGTTTCCTATATCCATGCCTTGCTGCAAGAGACAACAAATGCTTTGAGAGCGTTTATTGCACTAATTTCTGGAGTTAACCCTTACACTGCACAGGTATATTCTGTTTGGTTTTATTTTGTAGTAGATAAGAGGAAATATAAAGAAGGAAGACAGTTTCAGTTGTGTTTGTGACGTTACATGTGCTGTGATAGGGTTGCAATGACATAGTAAATTGATGAATTAAAATTGTTGGCAAAACAAAAGCCATGTTATCTGTGACATCCCATATGCTGTGAAGATTGTCAGTCACAGGAAATTGTGTCACTGATACCTTATGATACAACTTATGTCTGGAAAAGCCAGGTAATTACCATGCTGAAATGGACCTGTATAACACATTGTGCAAATTCTCATCCTTTTTTCTTCTGCAGCTGTAAAAGCCCCAACTTAACAATGAAAATGTACCAAATGGTATGTCTCAGTAGAAGACTTTAAAAAGGAAGGTACTGAAAGTGTTAGCTACACAGGGGCATCCTTTGTTCCAGCAAGCAGTTTTGCCTTTCTGCAAAGAAGGACTGTAAGAGTGTTAAGATTAGTGAGTAAATTTTTCCTGCATGACTTATTCCTTGTGGCCTTTTGTAGTATCCCTTTAGCAACTGCTACATGACATGACCTTTTCAGCATATTTATCAGCCTCAGGCTTATGGATGATGCAGAGTTATATATGTGGTTGCTGGGGGGAATGACCAATTCTAGGAGACTGTTCCAAAGTCCGGTTTTGATGGGGGTACTTTGAAACGCTCGTGTCCTGGTGCATGTGCCTGACTTCCACTCTGAAGCTCTGACATCCAAGAGTAAGGCACAACTCTAATTCCACAGCAATAACTGTGAAAAGGAACTTAAAATTAGACTAAATAGCAACTAGGCTGCTTCTGATGAAACATGAGTGTTAGTTTCAATAAAAGATGCAGAATTACAGCATCCTACTTTGTGTTTTAGTAATATACATACATATATGCACTTATGAATCTTGTTCCCAGAGCAAAAGTAGTGCAAAATTAGTAAAGGGAATAACCTAGTTTTTGAGTAACAACATGAATTTACTGTTTTAGAGGCTAAAGTAGATGTTTATGATGCAATATATTGTCCTCCAATTAAAGAGCTTTTGATTTTGTTGAAAGTTCTTTCTTTTTGCTTTTTTTTTTTTCTCCAAAGGCGTGATCGTTCTGTGGTTCCTGTTGTAAGGAGTCTTACCTTTGAAAGGCAGAGGATTTCATATTTGGGTAGTATATTAAACTTGAGAGATATGCTGACTTATTAAATTGGTTTCCTGGTACTCCAATGGGGCATTTCTTGCATGCATCTATGAAGCTTCAGATATTACCAGAATATGCCTTCGTGCTATTGAAGTCAGTCACAAAACTGATTCTGTGGTTCTGCTCTTTACTCTTGAAAGATCACGCACCAGGTCCCATTTACACAAATAAACCAAACCAAACCAAACCAAACAGAAAAATTCTGTCTTTCTGCATTAATTCATTTACAGGAAAACTAATAATGTATCTATGTGAGTTCATGTGTTAGATTTCCTGGTACTGTTTGGCAGATTTTACACTCCCTCCCAAAAATTCCAGATCTTTCACTGGCAGATATGAATAAGCAAAGAAAGATTGTAACCTAAAGGTAGATGAGGATGAGACAGGAGAATACCACAATCTGCTGTTTGTGATACTGGAGGAGGGAAGAATATCATGCTTGATCAATCACCTCATTTTAAACTGTAATTTCTAATACAACAAGATTTGTGTATGCTGTCAGTGACTTAAGTGTTGCTATTTGAACCTATTTTAAGCAGTTATTTCAGATAAAGTTGATAAATTTCTGATTAATTATGTAGTTTCTTAACCTATTTTGCATTTTTTTCTCATCTTCTGTTTTATGGCTACCCTGCAGGACTTGAGTTTTCCACTGTGACTCAATTACTAGCATTAGCACCTGGTTTAGAGACTGGAGCCTTTTCAGGGCACGAACTTATTTCATAGCAGGTGCTGCGTCACACGGCTGCAGAATCAGGGATGTGAACAATGAAGAAATTCTCACTGTGTGCCTCCCTAAAGCTTTATTTTTGCCATTTGTGTAGATAAATGATACTCCTCTTTGCCCACTGGCTTCATATCACTGAAGTTGTCTCAGAGGTCTGTTAAGGCTCCTGCTAGCCATCAAGATGATACCTCTGCTGAGGCCTGTCCCTGCTTGCTGCTGGGACTTGTTGTTTTGGGAAATAAGACACTCTAAGATAAGAAATGGGGTGTATTTGAGAAGGACAGGTTAGAGAATCCAATGGTTTTCAATTCCATCCTAGCTCTAGCATCTGCTCGTGTTGATCGTTGCTGACTCTGATGTTCTCTGTGATTGACCACTTGCTTACAGAAAGGAATTATCATTAGTCCCTTCTACATCGTGCCATGTAAATGAATTTAGAAATAAGCAAACCTACTTTTTGTGGGTTTTTTTGTTTTGTTTTTGTTTATGTACTCTGCCAGTGATGTGAAAAGGAGCAGACCTCCAACGAGTTTGTGTTCTGCTGTCCAAAATACCTGAGACTCCCCAGTCCTCATTTACAAGAGGACATGAAAAGGAAAAAAAGCATGAAGACCTGACAAATTTCTGGCTTCATGAGGTGAGGCCCATAGAGAGAGAGTTATGCATTAGTGAAAATGTACAAAGTGATCAAGTACAGTAGAGGATATGTTTAAAGAATACCTCTTGTAAACTTTTATAGACAATTCCTCAACTTGTCCAGAACTGCTCCCTGAGGTATCATTCAAAAGTCTTGCCAGAAGTAACAGATTTGAACAGCAGACATCTGATTCAAAACATTTTGCACCTCATAAACAGAGCTACCTCCATAAGAAGCAAATAATTTCCATAGACACCTGCCATAGCTTGTGACATTATTTGAATTGTGGCAATGCTGAGATGCTTGATAGCCTGCAGTTGCCTCCTGTTTAAGCCATGCATATAGAGCAATTCATTCTATAGCAATCATCAACACTTCAACATCACATGAAGAGGCAGTGATAGACACATATGAGAAGTCTAGGAGGCTACACCCAGCTGAAATCCCCACATCATTACAAACTTTTTGAGAACCTGCACTCTAGTTTATCCTGTGGCATGGTAGTTTCCTGCTCCTTTTCCCCACTTTTTTGTATGCTGAAATGAGTTTTTGCAGTTCTGGTAGACGCTGATCTGGACTGGGGACAGAGACACTGCTGGAGTCCAGCAAAGGGAGGTGGGGATGTTGGGGAAGGACTAGAGGAAAAGTGGGTGGAGGTCCTATGGTACTGTGTAGTACAGTACAGAGATGAATTTAAGGAGAAAGACTGCATACTGAGGTTCAAGACAAAAAACAGGTAAAGCAAGTTGATCTTTGAACTTCCAACATGGTGGCAAGACCATATTCAAACAGGCCTATTTAAAAAAAAACCAACAAAAAAAACCCCCAAAACCCCCAGCAAACAACTCTGCTATTTTTAATTTATTTTTCCTTAGTGGCATACTTTCTGTTTGTTGCGGTTTTGTTCAGTTCTGTTAGAACTATGTGAATGTATCCTCAAGATTTGGATTTTAAGATTCTAATCCTGCATATCTATGTATCATCAAAGCTTTAAGTACACGTGTTGGGCCCAATAACTTATCTTTAAGGAGGTCCACAAAGGTATGCAGGACTGTGAAAAAAATCTCCAGAAGAAAAAGATTGCAATGGGGTAAAATGTTCTACTCTCTAGATCATGTTATATAGGAAGGAAAATGAACCACTTGGATAAACTTCAGAATCTATATACGTATTTTCAAACAGTGTTAGTAGTTTGTTATAAGTTTATGTTTTCATTTTTTTCTTATATGTCATACCGTTTCAACTCCTTTAAAATAAAGAGTGGCATTGCTTTAAGGAATGTGAAAAGTAACATTATACTTGTTCACTAACCAGAAAAAATTGTAGTCCGTGTTAGATGTGAAAACCTTTCTGAAAGCAGCTGTCAGAGTGGTCAGATGTAGATTTTCAGACAGCTTTTTTTCCCCTCCCATGAAACTGAGAAAGGGGGAGGAAAATGCATATAAATTGTAACATGTTCAGTTGAAAACAAATGGCCTAACTGTGGAAAGAGTTCTAGTCAAAAAACCTCATGCTTTCTCCATACCCTAAAGCTTCAAAGAAAAATGTACACCTGGGACCTCTGAATATGTGGATGAAGCTGAAAATGTGATAAGTGGAAGTAATCAAATTAGTCTATCATAACCTAATATGCCTAATATCTATATGACCATTGGAAAGAATACTTTTTATTAAAACGGTTTTGTCTTTTTCTGGTTTTAGTCCATTTAATGTTAACTAATATATTTTATGATCTATGCTTTTAAAGACGGTACAAAGGATAGAAAAGAGGAGGAATATCAACTGAGTTTGAGATAGTTGTTGATATGACTGCTGGATGCTTCTGATGGGCAGGGAAGATTACATACCCTTCTTTTCTTTAAAAACATGGAGAAGCCACAGCATAAAGACTTCAGTGATTTTATGCAGGTATTTTGAGGAGCGTAAGAAAATGAACAGCTTTCAGTGCTGACTCTGCAGTCTGTTCCACTGGAGCTCCAGTCCAACTTCAGGAATGAGGCAATAGAGCTCTATTTAATTGAGCAATTGAGTGACACTCTATTTGAAAAAGGTTTTTTCCAGCATCAGTCCCTATGATCTAAGACAACATCCAGTCCAAACAGCTTCCAAATACCTGAGAATTCCCTTTTATTTAATAGGAGTACCGATAGCTGTACTACTAGGTACCTCTGGCTGCTTGCTAGTAATATCTTTACTTAAAATACAGGAACTCTGGGCAGCTCAGTGTACTTCACAAATGCTAAATGAACAAGGTCTGCATTTCCCTAGTCACAGACACCATGGGAATGAGTTGCCTCTACACCGGAAGAAAGCAGCCGTCCTCTTCCCACAGGAAAATGAAATCAGACAGATATGAAGGATCCTGGCCAAAGTCTGTGGTGCCAAATCTGTGGCACAAAATTCTACATTTTGTAGTACTTACACCATGGTAGAGCTGGGGATGTCACCTTGTGAGCTCTGAAAGACTGGTGTTCAGTGTTACTCATGCCTGCAGTCAGTGTGTTCTGTGGAATACCTGCAGACTTCTACATGTATGTTGCAACTGCGCACAGACAGCAAAGCTTAGCACAAGACAGTGAATACTGCTTTCTCATGCAGAGACTTGGGAGAGTCTAGGCCTAGAAGGATCAATTGACAGAATGATTTGCTGATCTTGATACAAACTCTGTCCTGTGGGTAGCTTTGCTTTTTTAGTAGTAGTACCTGAAATTAGCCTGAAAATGTTCACAGGGGCTTCCTTTTAGATTGGTAATATTTAAAATGTTCTATCAGAGGAGTATATCAGAGCAAAGTTTTGTTTGTTGTATTTCCTGACATCTAACTGGGGGAATTACTATGAATGCAGCTCATTATACTACACTAATTTTTCCTGCCAGTCTGGTGAAGTTCTTGGGTAGGCTGTGTCGAATTTGCATTATGAATACTGATTCTACCCACATCTCTTTTCAGGTTTCCCCTTTACACCACATTTTTTCTTTATTGTCTTGTTAGGCTTGCTAACCTTTTCATTCTTACAGCAACCTGGATAGAAAGAATGATTTCTGCCTCCAAGTCCCCTGGAAAACAATTTCTGATCTTTTCAGCTTGAATGTGAGGAAGTGGAACAGCAGCATATGAAACCCTTTATGGGATAGATCTTGACAGATAGTATTATCTTTCAGAAAGAAATGAGAATGCTCGCTGCCAGAATGTGCTGCTGCCTCTGCCCCAAATTCTATTTTTATTTCTGTTCTCCTTAGCAGAACAGAACAATAATAAAACATTCATTTTACCTTTTAAATTTTTTTTTTTTAAATCATTTTCTAGCCTAACTCCAAAGAGCAGCCTGCACATAGAGATGAGGTCTTTGTAGAACGGCACCCGCTGATCCTCCATGGGGCAGCTTTATCTGGCCTAAGCCTGCTAGGTCTATTGGCAGTGTTGCCAGGTAAGAAGTGGGCTGTTTGCAGTCACACTTGACTTGTTGGCTGGCCTAAGTTTTTATTTTGTAAAGTTGTCAGTTTTCTTTGTTAAGCTTGAGGCAGAGATTTATTTTATTGAAATTGAATCAAAGTTGAATTTTACTGCCCAAAGCTTTGAAAGAGTTGCACCAGCAGGGCTATGACCACAGAGGGAAGGAACAGAGATGGCAGCACAGCGCCTGGGGACACTCCTGCTGCTTCCAGACTGGGGAGGGTAACAGGGACAGCAGTAGATGCCACTCCACACACACCGAGTACTCATTGTGTTGGTGTTCTGCAGCCAGTCTACTGCAGCTGTCCAGTTAGCTTGTGCAAGATAGCTGGCTCTGTCTTGAAGATGCCAAATAACAATTACCTTTAACTCTTTTTCATTTCCACAAGAGTGAAAATGTTTGAAGTGATAAAAGTTATCTTTCCTTAGGAGTGAGCATGCACACATCTACACCCACACCCTTGAATTCTTTGACAAGGTTCTGAGCACTGATGTGCTGAATTCCACAAAGCTCCTGCTCCATTAAGTGAAGTCCACATCCTAACACAAATGGTTTAAGCTTCTTGGCCTACCTATGTTACAGAAACCATAATAATGTCAAAAACTATTATGCAAGAGGAAAAACTTGAGGATGATAGGTGGGAAAAGGAGAAGCAGTTTCTATAAAAAAGCAGACACGTAGAGACAATTTTGAGTTGGAAGCTGTTCCATTTTTTATCCACAAGGGAATGGGTAAGATAAATTGAATCTAAAATTTTCTCTTAAGGACAGTCATTGGATTTTAGCATAAGACAATGCCATATTATATGCACTAAGGAAAACTTTTCTTCCAGTACCAAAGTAATGATTTCATTAGAGTTGCACTGTAATCAAGAATGCATTAGTTCATTATCAGATTCTTTCATTCCTGGTTCGTGTATCCTGAATGCACTGTTGCTCTAGAGAGTTTCTTTTCAGATTCAGGCAAGCTTTTCAGAAAGCTTTGTGCTAAAGATGCCCTCTTGTACTACTTTAATCTGTCTCTGGTTGTGTCATCTAGCTAGCAGTCTTTAGTGATGAGGCCACAATCTGCAGTGGCACCTCTTATATTCAAATGTCTGGAGTCCAGTATTGCTAAATGTAGAAAAGGAAGAGAAAGTAATTTATCTGCAGCTGGCAAATGATAAATAATTGCTCTAAGAGTAGTAATGCAAGGCAGAACAGAATAGGAATTTTGCTAGTAATGGAAAAAGACCCAGGAGGCTTTGGAATATTTCTATGAGCAGTGGATGCAGTTACAATAAGGAAGGACTTCATAGGAAGACCATGATGTGGAGATAATAGGGATGTTTATGTGAGAATAAGCAGAGCTAAAGAGACTTGTAATACACTGAGACTTAACGTTTAACTGAAAATAGGATCTGGCTACTTCTTAACCAAGGTGGTTATGATATTTGTCAGCTCTGCAACTTTAATAAGCCTCTATGAATTTCAGTTTTTCTCCTGCACTTCCTACTATTTGGCCTCAAATTCACAGTGTGAATTCATTGATTTGTCCATACATTCATCCATCACTTGCTTTTTATCTATGAAGTTTTGCATGTCAAAGTAGCAACTGCAGGATTTCTGCAACTGAATAGAAAAATAATACAACTAGCTATTAAGGATCTTGAACAGCTAGTTAGACCAAAGTGTGATCATGCAAAGTAACTGACTTAGTTTTACAGTTAAGGTTGTGAGGCAGGGAGAACATAAGTATTTTGCCTAAACTATGTAGAAACCTTTGCAAAATTATGCCCAGCTCAGGATATTGTTCTGAGCAATGAAGGTACTATCCTTTAATTATTCTTTCAATAAAACACTGATTGCAGTTGAGCAGGGACAATTCTCATTCAAAGTCATGTTGGAAAATATTCTAGCACCCAATATGCTACATTTTCATATGCCTAATCTCTTTCACTGAGTTAATTTTAAGACCTCTATAGTTTATTGTCTGGTGTCTTCTTATTGTAGTTTTGGTTCCTTCTTACTGAGGCAGCTTTTGTCCAGGTCATTTGCCTACAAGTTCTCTGGAAGAAATTTCCCTCCCCTTGCTCTGTGAAGATTTAAAAGAAAAGGGTGGGGGAGGAAGGAAGAATAACCTGTCACTGGCAAGGACTTCCTAGCTTTACAGGAAACAGTAGGTATTAGCAATGCTAATGGAAAAAGAGTGCTCATCTACAAATCTTGTAAGTTTCAAGCAAGAACCTGTGGCAGGGTGAATGTGGAGCCTTTTTTTGGGAGACAACACGCTCCTTGGACACTGACTCTGCTGCCCTGCTTAAGAATGGGTCAGTGCACATGCAGTCTGTGTGGAAAAGCACCTGTTAATCTGTTTGATGTGAAGGATGGGTGTTCTGAGTTTAAAATGTAATAAAATGGTTTTAAGGGATAAAGTGAAAACTATAATAGTGTTGTTGAAGAGTTTAAATGAGCCCTGGAGCACTGCTTCTCCTTTTGCTTGCAAAGAAAGAGAGGGTAGTGCTGTCTGGAGAGCTGTGCTGTTCACCTCTGAAGGATCTGGTCTCATGACCTGAAGGCTGAAAGTCCTGTGGTTTGCTTGGCCCTTAAGACTCTTGCTTCCTGTCTCAGACTTTCTGGCAGCCGAAGGTAGAGGGGAATAATGCTTTCTGAAGAAGGCTGTTCTCCTTTTCAAGAGAGAAACTTCTAATTATGTCTAATGAAAGGATATTAAAAGTTTATTTCATTATGGGACTGCAGACCCGTTCTGAGTTTTAAGACAGAAGTAATTCTCTGGTGTTTTCCTTATCTTTTCCCAGTCTTTTTCTGATGTCAAACTATTGAAAGGCTGTTCCTTTACAATCTTTTGATTCTTTTTTTGTATTTGGCTTATTTGGAAAATTTCAAATAGTGTGGCCTCTCTGAGGGGGAAAGGGGAAGGGAAAGGGGAGTATTTATTCTCTTTGATCACAGGCCAGCGCTTTCTTTTGAAATAGTATTGTTGTGTATAAAACCAGGAGAAGGACTTCAAGAACTTCTGCCTACAGAGATGGGTGAGGACAGGGGAGTGATCTTTCCTGAGACAAAGATTGCTGAGGAGTAGTTATTGGCAGCATGCCTGTAAAGCTGAAACTGATGCTAGGCTTTCATGTCTAGTGTAAAACTTCTATTGCTATCTAGTTAGTATAGAC
This sequence comes from Haliaeetus leucocephalus, assembly GCF_000737465.1. Taxonomy (NCBI): domain Eukaryota; kingdom Metazoa; phylum Chordata; class Aves; order Accipitriformes; family Accipitridae; genus Haliaeetus; species Haliaeetus leucocephalus. The sequence goes on from NW_010972594.1 coordinate 951,311, forward strand.
CAGGTACATCTAATAAAATGTTGTTGTTGTTTAATTCCCATCAAAGAAAGGTTTCCAGCCAGACATGTTTTCTTTGAGCAGAGGACAAGTTATAATTTACTAAGCAGATAAAATCTTTCATTTCTCCTAAGAGAAAATATTTGCATCTATAGCAAGAATTGAAGATGCCTTTTCTTTTCAGAAAACAAGTCTAGCATAGATCCACTTTCACACAGAAGGAAAGTAGGCTCTGGGGACTTTAAACAAAAAACAACATGCTTTTGCAAAAGAAATGATATTGCCCAGTGCAAAGGTTCATCACTAGACACAACTGATTTGCACATAGCCATCTTTTAAATGAGTCACAAAATATTTTCATCACTTTCCCATCTCCCTGTTTTGTAATATAAGGTTATTCCTTGGGAGTGACCACCTGTTTGCACAGCTATACTCACAATATTGTCCACTATTTGGATTCTGCCTGGGGTAATACAATACCTTGACCTGAACAGTTTTAGAAGCATGTGACAATAGTAATGTGATAATTTTGGCTCACTGCAGAAGTAAATGAATTAAAGAGCAGGTATTAGAAAGGAAATCAAGATGGCATTTTCTTTAGCACCCCATTTTGGGGGTTACTTCAATTAAAATAATAGAAATGTTAAACATGTCAGGGCAAATCCTTATCTTGGATACTACTAGCTTAACTCCCTCAAAGTGAGAGAAGTTTCTTTGGATTTACATCAATGTCACTGAAAGTAGAACTTGGCTTTGACTGAGTCTTGTTTGCCAAGATTTGTAACTTCCTGGTGGAGAGATGAATGAAGATGGATATTTCTTTCTGATGACAGCCAGAAGAGTACTTTCACCCTCGTCACAATGTTCCCCCCAAATTTCATGATGCTTTGTGAGTGGGAATGGAGCTTCAAAATCCTGATAATCAGCAATTGTGTATTTGGGAGCCAGGGCCCTCAGGGCACCCAGAACTTTCATCTCTGGCAGTGAATTATGTTGTCCAAACAGAAGATATAATGTTCATACATACAAAGTAAGACATCTAAGAAAAAAATATAAAAAATAGAAAACATAAATAATAAATAGAAATAAATAAAAATTTCTGGTTTTCCTTGGTACAATCTTGCATCTAATGATGAAATCAAAGGCAATAATTAAAAGAAATCTTCTTCTTCACAATTGTTTAAAGAAATAAGCTGGGCCTTTTCATTTGTTAGTTTAAAAAAAATGATTTTTTTCCCCAGACTCAAAAAATTCAGCCCAGAGTAACCATCTTCTACAACACTTGGATTAATAGTCAGTGTAGCTTTTTGCTTGAGAGAATATAAAATTCTTCTTCAGATAATTTAAACAGGTTATTTCCTTAGTTATTCTCTGAAGTATTCTTCATATCCATGAAGCTTATTATGAACCAGAAGACTGAGATTTTTATTTTTTTCCATTACTGCACCCATGAGACAAAATGTCATAGCAACAAGGGGAATGGCAGTGAGGTCATATGCTTATGCCATGCTTCAGTGATGCTTGGCTGTAGGCCACTGTAGTATACCAATGTTTGTGACTAGAGGTTTCTCTTATTTACCTCCAGCATGTGTAGTTCCCTGAGGCCTTGAAACTGAAAAAAAAAAAAATGCTTTTGGCAAGCAGTAGCCTAGTCACTTCACACCTAAGATATGGTGTTAGTAAAGAACTAACAATTCTTTTTAAAACTTTATGCAAATCAGTCAAATTAGATTTATTAAAAATTATGAAGGAGAGCAGGGAAATTTTATTGAGTAGCTATGCTGTGCATTATCTGTGCACAAAGCAGATGTAATGATGCATTATAAATGCTGAGAAAATTTAATCAGTGTAGAAAAAAATATAATGAAATGGTTGTTTAAACACTGCAAAGCTAATGTTACAGTAATTACTTCCCATTGAGCAAGACATGGTGCACATTATCTAGGCTCTGTTTGATTAGTGATCCTGCCTATGACATCTTGCCTTTTCTTAATTTTACTTCAATATCATTTAAAAAATCTTCAAATCAAACCCCATTTAAAAGAACAAAAGTGAGCATGACATCAAATTCAGTCATCCTTCCCATTCCTTTCTAACCCAGTCTGCATAAAAGTATGCTTTGATTTACAATGTCTGTATGCAAGGAGTCTGAATGCTTCTGCTTACAGAAAACATGGTTCTGTGGAGTTTCTGCTTTTTTCCCCTGCAGAGTGATACCAGCAGTATTACTTGTAATGATACTCATGTTTTTCAAAATGTCCTTGTAGAAGGAGGACTGGAATATATTGAAGTTTTACTATGCATTTTTTCTAAGATTTCTTTTAAATGAGTAAGACATGCATTTCACCACTGATCTTTCTTCTTTCTTCAGAGCCTGTAGGGATACTTTTTTACTAACAGCCGTATGCCAATTTCCAAAGTGAAGCGTATGGAAAATTCTACTCATAGGTCCTCTTACAATTATAAAGCCTAGATATGAATAAACAAGGAATTCTTATTTATCTCGTCTACTGAACATTTTTTGTAAGAGCTGATTAGGACTTTTGCTTTAGGAACTGTCTTAAAGTCATAGAGATTCTGGATTGTGGTTGATGGTCTTTTAGTCATGTTGGATCATAAATGATAGATTGAAATTGAATTCTTTTCATAACCTTCAGTCAATGACACTTGCTCCATGTTTTAAGATGTGTTCAGCTCTCACTGAACACGGTAAGTGAGAGCTTTCCATTGCTTTTATAAGAGCTGAATTAGAAACCTTTACTAGAAGGTTTAGAAACCACCATTTTGCATTACTGAAGACCAGATCAGAAGGGAACTGTTTTGCAAATGTGAAGTAACAACCTTTTATAGACAAACCAGATACAGAGAAGAAAAAGTAGGCATTTAAAGAAAAGAAAAGAAATTATACACTCCCAGTAGGTATAATTGAAATATAAAAATGTAGCTGGACTAAATACAGCTGCATTACAAATACTGCATGCTCTTGTTTTCACAAATATTAGAAGAGTAAATGTATAAAAGACTGATTTTCTTGCTTTCAGTTTGAAGCATGCAACCCATGCATGCTTCTGCATTCTTTCTCCTATCGAACAAAAGAATGTTATTGTTATAAACATGAATTTTAACTGTAGTTTTAAATAATAATTTGTGTATAAGCCCTAAGTTGATATTGTCGAGGTAAAGTTTATTGATGGTTTTAGAATCAGTAAGAGCTTAGGATGATAAAAAAATTTTAGAAAGTGAAAAGGTCTTTGGTGAAATATTCCAGTTTTGATTTGTATGTGGACTTGAAAACTTTAATAACTTTGTAACAGTCTCACTGATGAATTTTGAGTCAGACCATTTCTAATTAATGTAATCACAGGCTACTTAACAAAAAGAGTTTTCTGTTTTTGATTAATTGCTCTGTTTCTTGGAGTTGACAGTATAAACATTTTTTCTGCTGAGATACATGTTAGTATCTGTTTGTACATTGCATGTATATTGCTCAGGAATAATTTCCGTTTTTTTGAATCCTTGGGCTGATTTTGTAAACCTTTGATTCCATTTAAAGAAATTAAGAACATACTGTTTCAGAAGTGAATGGCCCACTAATGTCAGGCCTAGGTATCAGTTGGTACAGTTGCTACTCTTGGCATAAGCCTAGAAATGAAAAACAATTTTGGGCTAATTTGAGAAAGGAACAGGTGAAGCTCAAATAATTTAGGAGCAAGGAGAAATACAACAAGTGGCAGCTGCTCCAAGAAACATTGGCTTGTATCAGTGCAGCATATGGAAGGGCAAATCATAAGCACATGATTTCATCATCCCTGTGATGAAGGCTTTGTCTTCGGATCAACAGTACACAAATTTTGTTGGTTTTTTGGTTAATAAAGAAGATTGGGTTATGGTTCCTCCAGGATAATCCTGCAGAGTCACTAAATAAGCCAAGACATGGCTTACCTCCAGAAATACTCTTTGTGTCATGAAGAGTCTTAAATCAATAGCCACAATGCTAAACTGAGCTGACAGTGCATCTAACTGGTATTCACTTGAAAGAAAAGAAAAAAAAAAACCAGATAAAAATCTGTATACACTTCCCTAGTTAGTGTGTTTGGTTTCCCTTAGCTAGGTCTCATGCTCTGTTTAGAGCTCTTTCTATAAAACTTGAAGTGGCATGATGCCTGGAATCTTTATGAAAGTAAATAGTGTGTCACTGTGATGCATCCTACTTTGTTCAGAGACTGCACTTTGGGCTCATATCTGTAATTGCAGTCATGACATGAAGATACAGGGCAAACCTTACAGCCTGATTTATCTTTGTCAGAGGGGTAGCAATGCTCAGCACTGAAATCCAGGATATACGTGACTCTAAATAGAGCAATTTGTCAAGTATTTCATGGACACAAATTGAAATGAAACTAGTTCTCAGACTCTAGAGGTCACTTTGCAACAGGAAGAATTCATTATCTAAGTATACACAGAGGAAAACTATTTCACAATTGAAGTTGATTTGTGAGAGATGGATGTACACACATAAAACTAAAACCTCATAGGTCACACTTGCAAAGTAAACTATAGGAACTACGGGCTCCAGTATTCCCCGGCTAATAGCCCATCAGTTCCTCTGAAAAATACAGAGCAGCTGTTGTCATATTGAGGACTATCAAGTATTTCAGACTCTTTTTGCATAAGAAAACACAGGAATTACCTGCTTCAACCCTTATAGAAGGAAAATGTCTTTTTCATCATGTATGTATATTAGAGTATTGAAGACTTATATATACAGCATCCCATCCTAAGAAGAAAGATCTTTTTTAAAGTTTCTGTATTTTATTTCACTTATGGCCTACTTTCAAATTTATTAGAGAAATGCTTCTCTCTTGAAAGTGTGTTCACTTTCAATCCTATTGCTTCAGAAGCCCAGTTAAAATCTTTCCTGGGTTATATCTCGACTCTGTCATGGAAGAAGAGGAATTCTGCTATGCAGAAACAATCTCCACTTCTCTCATTTGCTCAGAGTTTGCTGGGATGTGAAAAAGAAGTGAGAAAAGACAAGGAGAAAGAAGTAATGATAAAGATATGAGGGGTGAAATACAAGTTTACAGCTGCAGTGAACTTTATTTTATGTGTGCCAGTGTTTTATGGCAGGAGACCATAACCACTGCTGGCAGGCTAAAGTCATCCGAAGGAGTGTCATTGAACAGCAGTGACACCAGCATGGTCCTGGTGGTGTAGATCTTCCAGAGGGGAGGAATATTGCTTTCCATTGCAGAGCTCCAGTGGTACTTAGGCTGTCCTTTTTCAAAGGCTGCAAGTTTGTCTCTGCCCTCACTTGTGTGGCCACTCTGTTTGGTGGAGAATGACAGCACTTCACATCCACTTTGCACATGTGTGAAAGGTCCCAGGCTGCGGCAAAGGAGGCCCAGTATACAGGATTTTATTTCATGTGGTGGCATCTCTTGAGGGCATGTTTTCCCACTGAAATGAATGTCAAATTTTGAATCTTTCTTATGGGATAAAAAGAAACAGATTAAGAAAGGAGTAATTTGAAAACAATGAAAATAAAAGAAAGCCCAAAATTCTCCCTGAAAGGTGGAAATATATTTACTGTGTTCTCCATTTAGAAAATGTCTGGTTCAGGCATCTAGTGCAGAGATAGGTATAGATATGTGGTCCCCAGATGTTTTAGACCAACTGAGATACCTTAAAATATTGGATCACCATGTGTCCTTTTCTGTACTTTTAGTTATAAGCATCAGAGCTGCTAATATTTTGGGTTTTTTATTTTCAGGTCATATTTTGAGAAATATTAGTCTAATGTATTTGGGAAACTGAGAATCAGTTCAGGGTAACAACTCATTGCTCTGGATAGGAGAATTTTGAAGAAAAAGAGCCAAATTGTCTGATCTAATACATTTTTAGCCAGCAGAATTTCACTGGAACCAGGGACACTACTCCTGCGACTCTACTATCTGTCCAGATGAAAGGTGCCATGCTCTGGACACTGTATTCCCCTGGAAAACAAAGGCAGGCTGGATTGATAGCTTTTCTTTCTTGCAAGTATTCACAGTGGTTTTAGTGACCTACTAAATGGGAGCTATTGGTTGGGACTTTTTTTTTTATGTTTGGTAGCTGTAAGGTATATAACTTGGTATCTCATAATTTATCTCAAAATGATTTTCCTACTAATTTTTGGTTGGCAGAGAACATGTTTAATGGAAGCGTTTTCTAGCAGAAACATGCTTTTTGATTGACATTTGTCACTGGGAAGAAAACCTCTTTCTGAATCCTCTTGTCTTGTTCTGATTCTGCAGATGTCTGTTAATATGCTTCTGCCAGCTCCCCTAAAGTTTATGTGGTGTTCTTTGTTCTCAAACACAGATAGACCAGAGCTCTGATTTGTAAAGAGCAAGTTGTGGCATAAACTGCAGGAGAAAATGTATAATTTGGAAATGCAAATTCCAGTTCTATGAAGTATTGAAGAAAACAAAGGTTAAAAAAACATTGCCATGGGTAGCTTGGAAAAAAATATTTGTACTAAGGTGGCTGTAAATAAATAGGCTAGAGATTTCTGACTAGTGAAAAATGACAACTAGGAGTTATTCAACGTGGCTAGAAATATTTATTCTGGTAAGTGCACCATGTCTCAATCTCTGAGGAAAATAAATACCTGATGAAACAACAAAAAGGGCAAAGAAAACTCAGAAATATTGAGATGCCTCATGATTTGTCATTGAAAATACAGAAAATTCAGAACAGGACTGAATTGCAGTAGGAGTATGAGTTTCTCCTCAGGGCAAAGGTTTAAATTATACTTGCACGATTAGGCCAAATGATGGACTCCTCAGAAAATTTAATCAAATTGATTATGTAAGTGGGAGCAATTAGATGATGGCATGTTGGACAGCCAGTATGTTTTGAAATTACAAGGGGTAGCAGAGGAGAAAGAGGTTAACTTCTCTGAGAAAGAGAGAAGGTAGGAAATACTGAGAGTTCAAATATTCAGTCTGACAAGTATCTTTGAAGATTTGGGATTTTAGTCTTATGGATAGAGAATTTTATGGATAGAGAATGAGTTTGTATCTGGAGACTTTTTACAAGGCCATGTAGTGATAGGATAAGGGATAATGGTTTTAAACTGAAAGAGGGTAGATTTAGATTGGATATAAGGAAGAAGTTCTTGACTGTGAGGGTGGTGAGACACTGGAACAGGTTGCCCAGAGAAGCTGTGGATGCCCCATCCCTGGAAGTGTTCAAGGCCAGGCTGGGTGGGGCTTTGAGCAACCTGGTGTAGTGGAAGGTGTCCCTGCCCATGGCAGGGGGGTTGGAACTGGATGATCTTTAAGGTCCCTTCCAACCCAAATCATTCTATGATTCTTGGACCAGTCTTAGAATAGAATCATAGAATCATAGAATCATTTAGGTTGGAAAAGACCTTCAAGATCATCAAGGTCAACCATCATCCATGCCCACTAAACCATGTTCTGGAGTGCCTTGTCTATGTGCTTTTTGAATACCTCCAGGGATGGTGACTCAACCACTTCCCTGGGCAGCCTGTTCCAATGTCTGACAAACCTCTCAGTAAAGAAATTTTTCCTAATATCCAACCTAAACCTCCCTTGCTGAAACTTGAGGCCATTTCCTCTCGTCCTATCTCCAGTCACCTGACAGAAGAGACCAGCACCCACCTCACTACAACCCCCCTTCAGGTAGTTGTAGAGAGCGATAAGGTCTCCCCTCAGCCTCCTCTTCTCTAGACTAAACAGCCCCATCTTCCTCAGCCACTCCTCATAAGACTTGTGCTCCAGGCCCCTCACCAGCTCCATTGCCCTTCTCTGGACATGCTCCAGCACCTCCATGTCTTTCTTGGAGTGAGGGGCCCAAAACTGAACACAGCACTCGAGGTGCAGCCTCACCAGTGCCGAGTACAGGGGGACGATCACCTCCCTGCTCCTGCTGGCCACACTATTTCTGATACAAGCCCAGATGCTGTTGGCCTTCTTGGCCACCTGGGCACACTGCTGGCTCATATTCAGCTGGTTGTCAACCAGCACCCCCAGGTCTTTCTCTGCCGGGCAGCTTTCTTGATGGTCTAGTTGGAAGCAAGAGTTCTGGGGAGGCAAGTTTGACACAAACTAGAAGATAAACCAATGTGTTAAATGAAAAAAAAATTTCAGTTAATCAAAAAGGTGGTGTCCATTATTTTTTAATCAATTTTGAATAATTGCAATTAATGGAAAAATATGAAGAGCAAAAATATAAATAAAAATACAATAAACATTAACAACAAGCAAGAGAAGTTGTAAATCCAACCGGTGAGAAATTTTTTTTGTAACAGGTGTTTCTAATACCTGATTGGAACTGTTTGTCAGTACTGAAACATTACAAGCCAGTCAAGTTCATTGGCTAAATTCTACCTAGGACATTTTGAGTAGTTTACAGATACAGTTAGGGGAATGTGGCATTACAATGAGATATCATCACTTGATTTCAAGTAATCATAAAAATATAATCTGGAGTTGTAACAATTATGGTTGAATATTATAGTCTAAATTCTGGAATGCTAGAAATATTTAACAATTGTTGAATCAGAACAAAGAACAAAGAAAGTTACTCTATAAGTACTGTTTTAAATACATAAAAATGAGACCTTTTGTACTGCAGAATTTTATTTTGGAGGAGATGTGGTCATAGTATAAAGTCATTGAAGTCTCCAACAATTACTGATTATTATTTTCTTTCTCTAATGATATGAATATGTCACATTTAGAGCCTTAAATTGGTGGATTAAGTTAAGGTGGTGACTGGATTGGAAATTGGTTGATGGCTTATAAATCAGTAGTTATGATGTGTTTACTTTTAGTGTTAGGAAAAGGGAAGACACCAAGCTGTCAAATTTTTATTTTAAGTTATAAAAAGCCTTACTTAGCAAAGATAAGGACAACTATAAATAAAACTCTGATGGGAGAACATGAATAAAAATTTTGATCTTTCAGTTTATGGGGAAGTGAAAAACTGCAGTAATGTGGTTGAGAAAGAGGACAATTTTAATTAAGGCCTTCTGTTTCAGTGGAGAAATAAAGTTTTTAATTAAAATAATAAAAGCAATATCTAAATAAAGGGGGAAATATGAATTATGATAAAACTTTGAAGTTAGAGACATATAAAACACACTTAAGGGAATCTAGAATAATTCTGCTAAGAAGGACAAGGGAGACAAAATGTTTAAAATTTCATGTGTATGAGACAAAGAATGGCAAAGTCCATTTATAGGTGGAGGTGGTAAAATGATGATGTAGGGAAGAGACAACTATTCATAACCATTTGTCTTCTGTATCTGAAATAAATTGGGTGATGTGCCAGTATCACCTGAGGATGACATACTGCATTCTCATCCACTAAGGAGAATAATAATTAACAATGTTTAAAGATAAACACTTTAGACAGAAGGCCTAGGCAATTTGTACACAGTCTAATACCACTGGGTAAGATGTCTTTCTTGCTAGCATTAATATTTAATAAATGTGGAAGATTATAACACTTCAGAGAGCTATTTGAAGTAGACAAGCATAGCATGGGTAACTTGTTAAGCTGAGTTCAGCCTTAGGCACTGTAATAGAAAGGCCTGATATTGGATTTGATTAAACAAAGCATTAATGCAGCAAGTTCCACATTTTTCTATGGAAAACAGGTCTTGTTCAATCAGATTATAACTTTGGTTGCTCAAGGTAACTGCATAATAAATATTTGAATGGCATTCATCCAATGATATTCCAATTTTAAAAGGACACTAAAATAATGTCAGTAAATCAAGTGTGTGTTAAACAAATTCAGAGCTGAAGAATGGATGTCTCAGAGAAAATCACCTTAAACAGTGGTATTTCTAGTGGATTTTTTGGAGTATGTACCAGATTGATGGAAGCATTGAGTAGGGTATTATTACCTGGAAATAAATAGAGTTATGGTTGTTAAAAAATTTGTTGCCTATAAGATTATAAAGATTATAAGAGGAGTAAATAAGGGTAAGAGCTGGATTTAATGACCCTGCTTTGTATTATTTCAGCATATTTTATTTCAATACAGATTAAGTCTGTATTCCAAGGGAAAAAAAGGAATGAAAAAACCAAGCTGAACTTGTTTTGGAAAAAATCTGGATGTCACATCTGACAAAACTCAGAAGAAACTGTCAGTGAGTGATTCCCTGCTTAAAACAGCTGTAGAAGCTCTTCCAGAATGAGTAGTGAGTAGGAGAAAATGGGAAGTGTATGTCTGGTTGTAGAATACTGTGTATTGTACACAGTTCCGTAGTTTTGTTTTGGAAAAGAAATTAAGGAATAAGGAATGATGGAAGAAATATCCACTAGAATGTGGTGAAGCATGTAAAGTAAAATATGTTGACGTGAGAGGCCTTTACCTAAATACATCTAGATCATGAAGGAAAGTTATTCAACTAGAGAGAACAACAGCTTCCTGGGAGGGAAAGGCAGAGTACATAACTCAGCTGAGATGGACCAAAAGGAAGAATCAATGTCTGGAACCAAAAATCAGACAAATTCAGGTAGGAAGTAAGGGGAATTTTTGTCTTTGAGGGAGGGTGATGAGTCATTGGGGAAGCTATCAAAGGAAGCGGCATTTTTTTGCAATACTCCCTGTCCCACTGTTCTTGGCTTAAGACTGAAAGACTGTTTAGAAAATATGCTTTAGTCAGACACAGTTTAGACTTTAATACTCCTCATTATTAGACTCCATACAAGGTCAGCAATGTTAATTTTAATGGTCCATCATATAGTGAGCTGTATTTTGAAATGTTCTTTATCTACATGATAGATGAAACAGAAAGAACACCTTATGCTATTAACTCTTGTCTGCTCCTACAGGGATGACAGAGGACACTATATCAATATTTTGAAAATAAGAAGAACTGAGTGTAGTAGTTTCTTGGGATTCTCACAAAATGTAGTCCTCTTTTGTTGTTACCTAGTGTTGTTTGGAATTTTCTTATCTGGAGTCAGGAGCACACAGGTTACAAGCCAGCCTGAGGGACATGCTATAAAATGTGCATATTCACCTCTGAGTGTTGCTGTCAATTCCTTCTGCTTGATTGTAGTTTAATATCTTGCACATAGTGCTAAAGGTATTTTGGAAATTTTTTCTTTCTATTCTGCTTGAAGTATAACATGAGCACAAAAAAATTCTATAGTGGTGAATGACTCATCCTTTAGCCAGAGTTAACTTAATCAACAACTTCTAAATAGTGAAGATTCTTCACATTGATTTCAGTGAAAGCAGAGCTTTCAAAATTACCTTCCCACTCCCTATTAAAAAGAGTAAAGGAAATTGCTTTCCTGCTTCGACTATAATGGTCAAATGCTAAACAAGAATTTTGTGCAGATTTGCCTTTATTGTATTTGTTATCTTGAAAAGTAAGAAAAAGCGGTTGTAACTTTCCTGAATGATCTAATTTATTCCTATGCTAACTACAGCTTATTCAATACTACCAATGGTAGGCAAGAAAATTAAATGCTTCTGTAAATTTTAAGTCATCAGAATTTCAAGGTTCAGAGGGTCTATGATAGAATCCTATGCATTTTAAAACCATAAAAATAGCTAATCAGCTAAAGCAAATTTCTTCATGTTAACAATAAACAAAATCTTTCTTCTTGCAATCCTACTGTTTTGCAAATACCTTTTCAAAATTGCTTCGGCAATGAAAGTAATTGTTTTTGTAAGCTATAGGAGGTGTATGTTGAGAAATGCACAGAAAATAGTAGGGGGCCCATGCTACCAGCTTAACTGTAGACATTTTGCTGCTTTTTTTGCTCGCCTGCTAGCCAAGTTAGGAGTAATTTAGCAAGCATTTTGAGTGACATTGGTGTCAAGTGGTACTATATGCTTATTCATGGTGTTCAGTATATCAGCACTTAGTGTGGTAGGTACTCTTCAAAGGGTCTAAAATGTATGTTTGTGTAATTAAAATGGTAGAAACCAAAACATGGCAATGAGATTTGGACAGCTGGAAGCAAATGACCTAGGTAATGTGAGCAGGGCTTCACACTGGCTAGTGTCTTGCTAGTTCTACTCTTATCATTGTATTAAATTTCTGTAGGTCTTGAGGAAGGATTGGAATTACGTAAGTGAGTGGTAAAAGAGTTAGTTTCATTGTGACTGAGGTACTAGAGGGAAAGAAGGTATACATCATTCTCTTTCTAAATTGAATCCTCATTGTATAATCACAGATTCATTAGGAACAAGAAAAGCAGAAGTAGTTTGCAAAGAGCTCTGAACTCCGTAGTGCTCAGAGAACAGATTTCTTACTGTTTGGTAACTGGTTTGTGTCATAGGCTTTCAAATTTAGAGTGTTTTCCAGGCATTTTTTTTGCATCACTGTCATAAACTGACCCCATATGAGAATCTACATTTGTACCCTGGACACAGTTACTCCACAGATGTTGAGTGGGTACTACTGATCTTATGTCTATTGTCTATATCACTGTGCAATGTATTACTTGCCACAAGAGTCACAAGGCAATGCTTTTGTTAATAAATAGCTAATTGCCCTGGAATGCAATTGGAAACTTGTTTGAAATCAGGCAGAAGAAGGTGTAGATTCTCAGAGCAAAAAACACTGGAGAAGAAATCACTTTGTGGCTCTTTTGATACATAAGAAGATATTGTTCCAATAACCCTAAGGGGGCTTGAATGCCAAATATGGTGCAGACTTTCAGGGATGCAAAGACTTGCTAAATAAATTGGAGGTCAGTTTTATCTGCTGTATCTTGGAAATAATATTTTTACACAGCTCTGCTTCCAGCATCCATTTCCAATCTGTGGAATGATTGATTTGTCATTGTTCCAGTCCCAGCAAGATTGTTCATCTTGGAAGCATATTTCCCAGTAGTAAACACAGCTTTAGACATATATGAAATGAAGCACCTATCCCTGAGGAAAGTTAGAGAAGAGAACTCCCATCAGTATTGTAAGCTAAAAGGAAAACAATTGGCCCAAAGAAAAAGCCTGTGTTACAAATGCCCATAAAAACAGCGAACATTCCTATTTTAGTACTACCACAGCATCCCACCACACCACACCAGTGAGGGCAAAATAAGTAAAATGGCAGCATGTGCAATAGACGCCACTTGTAGAAGAAAATCCTGTAGGAATATTTAGTGCTTCGTTGAAATGTTCTCGAGCCAACAGCTGACTGCAACTGTCATTATAACTTTGGGTATTGCAGAGCTATGACTCACCAAAGTGTCCCACTGCTTGCTGACATTTTAGATGCTTCTTTCAGATGCCCTGTTTTCTTGTAGTAACATAAAGCACGATAGTGCATTCAGGCTGTGTCTTCTGTTTTAGGATGTTCAGATGGAAAACTCTGTGTTGAATATGGGAACAATAAAAGATGTCCCTTCTTTTTCTGGTGTTTCGTGTAATGTCTGGTACGAATATTTTTACTTTCCTCTTTGTGGGTGAAGAGAAATTGTACTAAGGAGGTGTGGAGTGATTCCTCATACCATTGCTTCTAGTTCAACTCAAATAATCTTTAAGACTGTGGGAAAAAAAACAGGTTAAGATTGATGTCCTCTTACTGCTAACACATGGTAGTGGTTATGAAAAGGTCAGGATAATGGGTGAAATAGAAACACACAGTTCTTCCAAAGGCTGCACGGCAGGGACGTGATCTAGCTGCACTGTGGAGTCGAGTGGTACCATGATAGGAGGAGAGGGGGAGGCTGTTCATAACAGAAGAGTAAGGGGAGTCATGGAGAACATTACCTGTTGCTGCAGCTACTAACATGTATCTGTTAAAGTGTTGTATTCCTCAGGTGTATTCCTTTGATACTTCAGTAAATACCTAAGTTAGAATCAGGCTGTCAGGCTGCGTATCAGTGAACACTGGCATTTGACATGAAGAACAGATGTTTAGGCTACACCCTTGTTCAGACCACATCGGAAGTTGAAAAACTGAAAAATTATGAGCTGTGGGTAAGACTTTAAATGGCTGCTTTAATTAAGAAGAGCCCATGTACAGAAGGTAAGTAGCTAAAAAATTTGTTTCATGCAGGAACTGTATGTCTTTTGCTGCAGAGGCTGGACAGGCCATACAGAAAATGAGGTAAGCTTAGGGAGGGGAAAGGAGCCTCTCATAGGAAGCACTGCAGTAGAGATTTGGCTATTTCAGCCTTTGCCATGGGGACCTAGATTAGATTTTTCACAGATGAGTGGCACCTGTTCCCTGTGCTTGACAGAGACCTTTAAATTGCAGGAGGATCCCTGAGCTGTGCTTTCAACGTGAAGCTTTATAGAACACTAAGTACTTTCTGAAATAAGGTTGCAGTTGTCTTATATTGAGCATCCGCATAAAATGGAACATTTTGACCTTGTTATTTCAGTGAAAGGAGAAATGCAATATCAGTCACTTCACCGTGCTGGGGTGTTTCAAAGACGCGTTGGTTACTGTTTGCAAAGTATTTGACAGCCTAAAAAATCCAGACAATAAATGCAAACATGTTGAAGTGTGTTTTGTTGTATATCTATAATGGTTATGTAGTGAGTCTGTGGTTGTATTTGAGTATTCAGGATGCCCACACAGAATCCTCTAAAAGTAATCCCCTCTTTCAAAATACTTATTTTATAAACAGATATATCAGGATTTTGCTGTAAAAGATTTTGCTCTTAATAAACTGGAAAATCCACTATTCCCAGAGATGGCTGACTCTTCTCATTACCTGGTTTGAATCAAGCATTCTTTTGCAACCAGAATCTTTATTTTTTTGAAGGGGAGACTCACAGAGGTGGTGGTAACAAGGACTAGTTCAACTAAGAATATACAATACAGCTTAATTAATCTGTAAAGCTCACAGAGATAATCACTCCTTCTGACTGCTGTATCATTAACATTAGAGGCTGAAAAATCTTCCTTCCTGAAGGTTCTCAAGACAAGAATAAATCTGTGAGCTTTACATCTTTTGTTTTTCATTTTTATTTCCATTCAGTTTTACTGATTGAGCACAAACTGTAGGAACCCCGGGTGTGTGCACGCAAATGAAAAAACGAAGTACCTCTTTTATAAGCCTCAGAAGCCTCAGAGGGACTGTATTACTTTCACTCAGCAAAAACTACTTTAAAAAAAAAAAAAGATAAAACCATATTTGATAGCTGCTGAAAGAGGGAATAATCCAGATACAGACATTATGGCACAACATGCCATGCAGTTTCAATCTGCTACACTTTAGTAGCACATCAGTCACAATGAGCCCATTGTGAAAGGTTTTCTCCTCTTTGTATATTTTTTAGGACACCCCTGGAGGCAGTGGGAAATATGTATATTTTTGTGCGAGGGAGTACGAACAAACTGTCTTTGGGATAATCTGAACAGTTGTTGATTGATAATTCTTATATGGATTCTAAAATGGAGATTTCCCAGCTGTGCTTGATGAGACTCATCATCTCATCTAATGCTGATAGCTCCCAAAAGACTGTTCCAGATCTCATCAGTCCTGAAACACGAGAGGGGTGGAGCAGACCATAGCAAGTGCCCACTTCACAGAGACCCCATTCAGGCATTGGGTGTCAGCATTTGCCAGCAGACAGCAGTTGGAGTCAAGTCAGAGACAGACAATGACAGATTTAGCATCTTGCTCCAGTTGTAAAGGCAGCCCAGTGCACATGCACAGACTTGTAGTATGGGGAGCATGCCAGAGAGCTGCCAGCGCCTCCCTGCTATAAACAGCACCTGTGCTGCCAAATGGTGATGCTGCTCCATGGCCAGCTCCTTCCACAGCGCCTCTGATTTATGAAGCTGATTCCCAGGGCCTGGGCCCGCTTTCTCGGGGAGGGTGAGAGGATGGTAGAATTAAAAATCAAGATCCCTGTTCCTCCTCTCATATGAGCAGTTCACCTGACCACATGATGCTGAATGCTTTCTCAAATTAAGCTCTCCGCTCAGTAAATAAAATCCATTTGATTCAAGTAGTATGACTAAAAGCACACTCTGTTTTGTGGATCAGGGTCCAGAGGCTGGCTTACCTAAAGATTCAGGTTAAAGGTTTCTCTAGCCTTATCTGTCTGCTACTCTGAATTGCCTTCAATCAAATCTTGCAAGTGATGCAGGACTGAGATTGTTCATAACACTCAAGTGTGAAGACCTGCATTTTTCTCATGTGGCTTTTTTTTCTGAGATCAAGTCAAACTCATTTGCAAACAACAGATTCTTTTTTCCCATCTTGCCAAAACTCAATCTTTCTCAATATTCTACAGAAATGTTAGGATAATTTCCATGGCTTGTGGTTGTGTGCCATGGAAATTTCTTCCATTCCCTTCCCACACTGCTGTGGGAACAAATGCCCATCAGAAAAAAGCCCACCAAAGTTGCCCTTATGCCAGCCGAAGCTGTCTATACAGCCTGCCCAAGACACCATATGTGTTGCCTTTCCAGGCCAAAGCATAACTATGAATTTCAAATTGGCTTTTGCATGTGGATTTACTGTGCGCTAGAAGTCTATTAAGATTTCAAATCCAGATATAGGCCTCCAGCAGTGAGTTAACCAAGCCCCCAAACCTCCAATCACTTACAAATAAACTATTGCTTCAAGAAAACTGTAAGAAGAAATACCCTATGCTAAATGTTGTGTATGTGTTTTGTACTTTACAGTCTTACAGTGGCATTAAGGGAAAAGTAAGTGGGAAACTGGGTTAGAAAATGCCAAAGTGGTGGTTGCCTGGGGAACTTGAATTCAGGTCTTTTGCAGTACTTTTATAAGTCAGTCTTTGAGCACACTATTGGATACTGCTGTGGTTTTTGGTTTTTTTTTTTTTTTTTTTTTTCAGCATGGGCAAAATGATTGATCTTCTTCTGTAATTCTCTACTCAGAAAAATAACTGTGGTTATTCTGGAACCGCAACTGAAGCTTAAAAATTACATAGGAAATTTCAGCCTAAGCAGTTAAAGACAAAGTATTAAGCAACTAGAAAGACAGCCTCATAATGGGAAGTGCTGGGTAACCTTAATGAGTGGGAATACTCTGAATTATTTTACTAAAAATATTGAGAAAATTACAGAGCTTTTTATATTGAATCTGCTTTTTTTCTTTAGGACTCATATGCTTATTTTGTTCTTGATCACGATACAGAAAAAAAATTGTTAATATTGAAAAACAAAGGTTCAGTATTTCATGGTTTAAAAAAGTCAGCCTCTGAAATAGTAAATACAGTGTTATCTGAAATATTATAGTATTCCCCTGAAGTCTCAGGGAAGGTGTGCTTGGAGTCTCTGCTGAACTCAGTAATAACTTCATCTGCAGGAAGGCTACTGCTTATAGCATAAACCCAACCACCTTCTGTAGCCCAGGGACTTCTGTGCAGGAGTACAACTTTAGTGGGAAAATCTGACTATTGATTTTATAATAGTGACTGTTGTAAGCCCACAACAAGGTTTTTGCAGGAGCTGTAATCTTGCAGTTTGGCCTTTACTTTCGGTGCCACTTCCTATCTTTATACCCGGATTGCCAGGTCTGTTTACCTATCAGATCTCCCAGACAGACTGGTCAGGACACCACAGAGCTCACTCATTTCTTCAGCTTCAAAGGCAGTGCCCCAGCCAGTGAGGAGACAAAAAATAAAAGACACCCAAAATGGATGCATTTTTCAAGTAAACAAATGATCAACAATATTACCACATCTTATTTTATATGGAGTTTGACCTTTGAGCCATGAATTTGCATTAAGTAACTATATTAGATTGGTGAAATAAATTGCTGAATTTTGGGAAAGCTAAAGCATGGAGGCAGGACAGCATGCCTGTCTACCTTTGTACAAGCCAGATACACATGTTACAATGATGTCAAAACCACCAAACTTGCTTTGGCTTTTTTGTGTTACGTGTTTTTTGAGATATTGCTCCTGGCTGAACATGAATTTAAATTATGGGTACTATTGATGAATCAGTGATGGTTTTCCTAAGGCTTTTGTTTTTTCCCCCTCTACCTATCTTTCCATAGATAGCTGTTGAACCCCGCTATTCTGTTTTCTTCATCAAGTAGAAATAGCTGTGTAGCAATGTGTAACATCTTTCCCAGAACAATCTCCCAGAGAGCCTGTGTGGGTAGATGAAATATTTTTTGAGACATTCTTAAGGTGTTGATGTGATGGTTGTGTTACTGCCAAGTGGCTTCTCTCTAAAAATATTTTCCACATATTTTTCAATTCAAGGTTCATTATTTTTAAGTGTCAAAAAAGGTCATGTGTGTCACATGACAGGATCATATTTACTGGCATGAAGGAGCAAAAAAGTGGTCTTTTTATTAAGAATCCCAGTAAAGGACTTGTTAGACATAATTTTTTTAAGAAGGAAATAAAAAAGATATTTTATGAAGAGTAGTACCTCTGTTTGCCATCCAGAACACATCTGTGATGAGCTGCCTACAGATTGCCTCTCTAAGTAGAAAGGGTCCTTGTTTATGGCATCGCCTGTTCAAACATCTGGTGTTTTGAAGATATTTTTGGAGGCAAGTATCTCTCTTTTCCTGTGCCCAGAAACCATGAGGACTTTCTCTCCCAGTGAAAGCTGTTATCCAGGTTGTTCTGGGCAAATAGAGGATAAAGGGAAACAACTTTTGCCTGTGTGGCATGAAGCCAAATGCAACAAAATCTGGTGCAGAGACCCATGGAGGAACCACAGAATTGCCCCTGCCCTGGCTCTGAAGCTCTGTTGTAGACCTTGGAAGAAATTTCTGTATAAAATCTTACTAATTCCTCTGCCTTCACCATTAATAGTATTCTTTCTGCAGCAGAGTTTCACGTTTTAAAGAAACTGTGAGTACTGCTTTATGGGAGGCCATTTCACAGGTGCAGGTGTTTTGTGTCCCTTGTGTGACATCTGAATGCCCTTTTTTAACTAGAATCATGTCTTAATGCATTATCTAACAGGCAGCAAATAGCATTTGCTCCCAAGGGGCTGTTACATTCAGCCAGCTTGTATGTAATGAGCAAGGTGGCCATTAGCTTAGGATTCTGCTCATTGCTCTGCACTGATGAATACAAACTGCCTGCACTCCTCAGGAATATTGAAATTATTTGGGAATTGAATACTGTTTATATAAGAAACTGTTGTAAAAGCTGAAGATGACAATACATGGAGTCAGTTTTTTACCAGTCAGGCTAGCTAGCTGGGGAAATGAGTGGGAAAAATAAAATGAGGAAAAAGAGAGGGAAAACTGGAGCAATAACAATACCTTCCCTTGGTGCAAATAGTTTTATGAGGACTGCTGTCCAAACTTGGTCTCTTCCCAACTTTGCCTCTGTATTGCTTTTATAGTCATGAAAGACAAAAGCTAGATCCTAAATCAAGAAAACATCCTAATTCAGAATATTTCATAAGGCTAGGCCTGTGTGTAACTTATTCAAAAGGGCTAAAACATATTCTTAGAGATAAATAAATATCTAAGTGGTGCTCTCAACTGGAATGATCTTGAGCACATACTGAACTGTTTTCACTAACTGTGTAGTCAGTCATTGGCCCAAGCTACACAGTAAAATCATTAAATTTATCTAGAACACATAGTTGATCATGGCTCATCCTTTTCAGTGAGCAAGCCAGTATTATATGCAAAGGGAGGCAGAAATAAATTTGACAGGAAGAAAGAGTTCTACCTGTCGCTTGTGAAATATATATATATATTAAAAAAAATCTATAATGTCTCATATTTCACAAACCAGAAAACCATGCTCTACCTTGTTAATTTTGGCTTCGAGGTCACTTCCAACATGCAAAGTGACTTCTGAGCTGACAGATATTGGGCAGCTTCATGTCATTCTTGTACAAGAAGCTGCCATTTATTTGTCCAAGCTGAGGTAGGAAAATTATTGCAGCCTGCCTCATTTTTGGATGCTACCTGTATGAGAGAGAAGTCATCATCAGTATTTTCAAGGTTTAACAATAAGATTCATTGTGGTTATATCAGGAAGTGCATTATTAGATCCTGGATTTGCTTTCCTTTTACCTGAGGCCAAATCACAGATCTCTTAGAAGAGACATATATATGCATGTATGTGAGAAGGGATCAAATCCCTCATTTCTTAGTGTTCTGTCCTTATTGAATCCATCTATGATTTTTGTGAGGAAACAACTCAAAAAGTGACAAAAGGTGAGTAAACTTTTACTGTTTGGCCTCAAGATGTCTGTGAAGACTTTACAATTATGCCTTATCTTTATTTGTGTATTCATGCCAAGTAATCCCAACTGATAGACTTCCAGGTTCATTTCGTCATGACTTCTGAAGAGGTTGCCTTCTTGCCTACTGTATAATCTCAGGGTCTGAAGCTGCAACCATCATAGACCTAAACTGCTATTGACCAAGGGACTAACGCAGTGCTGTAAGGTGAGCATGTTTTGGCATGGGCACTCTGTGAGGGAAGTCTGGGGAATGCCAGATGCTGCAGAGTGCCTCCCCACCCTGCCTATCCTGGGAGGGACTCCAGCCCACTCGTATTTGCAGTTCACAATTAGTTATTTCAGAAAGGTAATTTTAAAAAATGTGACATGTAATCAAGAATAAAAGTGAATTTTGAAATGCATCCAGCCATGCTGCACAGAGATGAGAAGGTGCATTTTAAGCAAAAAAAGCTTTAAAGAAAACCCTGAAGAGAACAGTCTTTTAATTTTTATATCTGTGTCTATCTATATATTCAGTGTATGTGGTGGTATCAATATATATGTGCATATGTGCTTAAATATGTATGTATATGCTTTTTATACATATGTAAGTATGTATATGTGTATCCCCATGTGAACATCTAAGAAAGAACAGACCTGGGGTGGGGAAAGTAGACAAAAAGCAGTCAAAGACCAAACATCTCTGTTCAGGGGTTTGCAGTTTTCCATTTTGGCTGTTTGTATTAGCTTTGCTGATTAGTTTATGCCTCTCATCTTTTAGATGATGCTTCAGTGATTGATGTGGGAGAAACCATTAAGGAATAGAATATGGAGTCACCAGGAACCAGATTTAAGTTGACCCATGAAGGCTAAAAGATTATGCAACAAAATATCCCTATTAGGAAGGGTGGTTTTTGTCATGACTTGAGGGGGACCTCCCCCCAAGTCCAGTTTTTATTTATGTGCAAAACTAGAGGTTTTAAATGCTAAGCAAAAGGAAACAGTCAAGGAAAAGGAAAGAGAAATAAGCCCGAAGCAGCCTGGATGAGTGCTTACCTAATTTTCGTTATCTACTCTGAGCATTTGTGGATGTATTGCTTTGTTATTAAGTAACACTTTACAGCATATTAGCACTATTTCAGATATTGGCATTGCTGATTGAGGACTCCATTGCTCCAGTGCCTGTCCAGCACACTGTGTTTTTTTATCTTAGTGTTTCCCATAGCATTTATGTTTCTCAGTGCAGTTCTGTGGAAGACCTTATTCCACCAGTGTTTTGACATCATCAATATTGACAGTGCCTATGGTGTCAGCTTGAATTAAATTTTGGGAATTTATCTTACAGTGATTTTAATCCACAGATTATTAGGGAAGGAAATAGCATGTGAAGAGGGCATGTTACCAGGTATCTAGAGGGCAACTTCAGCTGGAAGAGTGATCATTATCTATGAAGCGAAAGCCCAAGACATGGTAAATCAGAATCTTATACATTAAATGTTTTAGCTCAGTGTTTGATGACAGTGAAAAACCTGTTCATGTGCAATTTCTGAAGTGGAAAACTAGATCCCAGAGGCAAAGAAAAGGCATACTTGTTCAGTGGTATCTGGATGGCTGTTAGTTGCAGAGAAGGTGAATTTTGTCTTTGCCTTGGTTCTGCCCTAGACTGAATGGACTTCTCAGTGCTCTTGTCTGAGCTCTGTTAGCTTATTTGTGATAGGCTATGGAGACTGTCAATGGAGACCTCACTGGTAATGTAAAATAGTCCTGGATATAGGAAAAGCAAATTTAAACTGGTAATATTGCTTTACTAGTGTTTGTTAGCCTTGATGTATGAATGAATGTATTTAGGTTTGAATCTTTGTGTGGCTGGCTGAGTTTTTTGTCTTGTGTGTAATTCTGAAAATTCTGAAAATTCCCTTATGTAGGAGTTTAAAAACATTTAAACGAGTCATGAAAATGTGAATGTTTTCAAGGAACTGTGCTCCAAAAAGGTATCTATGTGAATTACAGCTGAAGCAGTAACAAAATCTTCTAATCTTGATGCTGTTTTTATTCACAATTAGTGTAATTTGTTCTATGAATCTGACTGAAAGTATCACTTCAGTTAGGGAAATATGAAATATAATTGAAGATATTTTCAAGCAGCCTTTTGCAGACTTTCTTAATCTTGCACTGAGCAAGACAAAGCAATCAGGGGAGGAGGGAGGAGGATTTTAGGTAACTTGCAGATTGACGAAGTGCTTAAATTTTTATTCCTTAATGTGCCCCAGGACGAAGCCAGCAGGCCAAACTTTCATTTACAATAGATGTAAAGGAGAAGGAAAAAGAATGAGATCAAACTGCAGTCAGAGCTAGAAGGTACTGTCAAAAGGCTTGTTAATGTAGATTTCTCTGAGGTGGCTCACCATCTTCTTGAAAATTATTTTTCAGGAGGAAACAAAGGACAATGCAATGTCTTTTGAAGTCAGAGTGCCTTTTTTCTTCTTGTAATGAAGTCTGACAGACTGTCTTTGATCTCTGAAACAATCTACGATCTTGTATATCTTTGATCGCTAACGTAATGGATGTGGTGTTATTTTCTGTGATGTTGAAAGTTGGTCTTAACCAGCCTAGTTAGTATGGGTGTTAATTGTGTTACAAAGAAGCCTTACCTTGCACGGAAGTAAGGGCTTTCCAACAGAAGACACACCTGCATTTGCGTCCTGCCTCTTCTGGAGTGAAAAACTGCAGTGGAGAATCACAAACCACAGTGCTCTGTAGTGCTGCCTCCTCTTGTCACAGACGTGTGCTTTTACAGGATTAATACAAGTAAGCTATGTTTATGCCTCTCAGTTTGTATAAACTTTATCTAGCTGTGTCGTGTTTCTGAAGAGCCTACTGGTGCTTGCCAGTAAACACTTCGTCAGTGCAGTAGCACGATGACAGAATCCCCTTTCTCTTGATGGAGCACTGCGGTGAGTGCTGGCCAACAGACACGAGACATGCTTGGGGAGAGCTGCTTCTCCTTGCTGGGCTGCCTTAGAAGAACCAATGCTTTGTTAGAGAAACAAAGCCCAAATTTATTCCTGATGTTGCAATTTGAGAAACATTTTTTCTGAAATAAAGGGGTGGAAGTATATAGCGTTATGGCATGTACTGGAAGGAATGGGCTCAAAAGCCCTGCAATGGGTTCAACATAGATAGAGCTGTTCTAATTACAGAAATTAGCCACCAGTATCATCATTTTTTTTTTTTTAATTTAAAAGGCAAAATTTTTGCTCTGTCCTGTTTATGAGAACATTTTAAATACATGACTCTTCTCCAGGAGATGAAAGTAGAGGGAGGCTTGTGAAGGAAGTCGAATACAGCTCAGCTGCCCTTAGCAGTAGCCATCTTACCTGACTGCATGGGCAAATAAACAACTCTTAGTGATGGTGTGGTGCTATTACACAATGATAAAGTACGACAAGAGCAAATGAGGTGGCAAAACGTTCATGGGATTAAGGCTGTATGAAGAGTTTTTTGAAACTTTGTTTCTGAACCACCATTTTCTGAGAAGGATAACTGAGATCACCACACTAAAATGATTTGCTTGCGAGTATGGCGGGTTGAAATATAGAGGAACCACACACTGAAGTTCAGGACTTATAGAAAAGCCTTAGTTTTCAAAAGAATAGATTTGCAGTGTGACTAGTTGTGAGAGACTGAAAGAGTTAACGTCTCAAACATTATGGTGGGGGAAGTTCTGCCTAAGGATGAACTCTGCATAACAAGGAACCCTGCATAGCAAGGAACCATAGGTGAAAAGAAGCCAATCAGCACAGGCCCATGCTGGAGGGTGTGCAGCTCTGTGTTCTGATATGCTGATCTGATATGCTGAGCAGGGCAGCTCACCATGCATGGCCAAAGATCAAACAATGGTCATGTCTGCAGGGAAGGAGAAGTTACTTCCCAAATGACCCCCAAGCCTGCTGACCCATTTCTGAAAGCACAAGACGCATATGACACAATTAGCCTAATAAGTTGGAGTGCCTGCCCAAAGGAGGGGCAAGGATGGTAAAAGGACACAAACTGAAGCCCCACATGCATGCCCACTGGAACTGGACCTGTAGACTGACTGGACAAATGCTGGACCCAAGACTGGTGAAATCTTTCTTTTCTATCCCTTTTTCTCTCTCTGTCTCACTCTCGCTTTCTCTCTCCTTTTTCATAATCCCTACACCTCACCCCTTTAGACATAAACCATTGACCCAGTCTGGGACTAGGAGTGGATCCAGTTGCCCCCAGGCCCTTCTCTGAGAAGGAGTCTAGAGAGCAAGGGGGTCCGCTCTGAACCTCGTGACTCAATGGGAGGGCTCTCATTCTTCCCTGAATTGAGGTATACGGTTACCACGGGTTACATGGTTTACTGAGGTAGTTTCATGGTAATTCCCTTTGTGAGAAATCCCACCACCTAATGTTATGCCTCCCAAGTTCAGGCTGCTTCTGCCATGAATAAAATGTTTAACCGATCATTTCATGTCGTTTCACCTTAAGTTAGCCCAATGGAATTCCAAACTCATCACCACTCCCTGGTCTCTCCAGCCCAGGTCGTGACACTAGTCTAAGGAGAAATAAATGTACATGGAAAGTACAGAAAAGAGACATAGACTAAAGCTCCAGGAAGAGTTGTGACCCTATATGCTAGGGTATAGAAGCTTGGTCTGTTCTTCTATAAATTCCCCCTGTCTTTGGAGAATGGCATAGCATAGAATGTTTTCAACTGTGCTGGTGCTATAGAGACAGCATCTTTGAGAGACATCCTGCAGAAGGACTGTCAGCAAATGTCTGCTGTGGACCACCCAGCCATCAAGTCTGGTCCTGGCAATCATAAGCAGCCATGCAACTGTAGGCCTTCAGTTTAGCCATCAATACCGAGGGAAGGGAGGATGTTTTTATGAGCTACTGAGTTTTCTGTGCTATCAAGGATATTGGTCTAGCTGAAATATTTCAGAACAGTGTTCTCTGGAAAATTGTTGCTTTTGTGTGTAGGTGGGCTCAGTGGTCAGT
Organism: Haliaeetus leucocephalus; assembly: GCF_000737465.1. Classification (NCBI taxonomy): domain Eukaryota; kingdom Metazoa; phylum Chordata; class Aves; order Accipitriformes; family Accipitridae; genus Haliaeetus; species Haliaeetus leucocephalus. The sequence continues at coordinate 976,470 of NW_010972594.1, forward strand.
GAAGTCTAAACTGAGAGCCTCTGTGTTGATCTTTAGTGTTGTACTCACCTTCAGCACCAAAGGGATCCCATGTCCAGTCCTAAGCCAGGGAAAACCAGTTCAGTCACAGATGCTGGGGAGGAGCAAGCACAATCCCATCTTCAGAACTGGCTTCAGGAAAGTCATGTTTGTCCTTCTGGACAGCAATGAAGACTGGCTTGCCTTGGGTAGGCTTTGGTTCATTTCAGTTGTGAACATCGCTTTTCATACACTGTTAATTCTTGCTCTGGTTACTCCTATATGGAGGCTTTATAGACTTACATTTTTAACGTTTTCCAGTTAGTTTGTAAGGCCACTGTAAGGCCTGAGGTATTTAGTAGTGAGAAATAAAAATGATCAATATAATGGTGGTCATTACATTTATTATTCATTAAAAAGTCAGTATTACAATTTTCAGGAAGTTGATTTTCAGCTGAGAGAAGTATCTTCACTTCTTTAGCCCTCAGGCAGCTGCTAGGTTGGTTACATTTGATCCTGAATCATTGGGCATGCCTTCACCTATTGTACAAGCAGGAGTAGTGACAGAGCTTTGAAGGACAATTCATGTAGGTGCTATAGATCTCAAAATCAATGGAGTGCTGCAAAAAATAATGGAAACCATAAATGTCATCATAAGGGAGGGCATTAATGTCAACTAATGGGCAGGAGACATGACTGGCTGAAATCATGTCAAACTGAGGTGACTTGTACAGTGAGGGAGCAGTGATACTTCATTTATCTTGCAGTAGCAGTCTTGGTATATTATGGTGCCTTGCATAAGGGATACATCCAAAATCATACATGCTTTTTTTTGTGTTCATATAAAATGAGTGAATTTATGGAACGGTGCAGGGTACTGTCTTTTGCTATGTTAGAACAGACTGAATAAAACACAGATATGTAGCCAATGACAAAATGTGGTCTGTTGTACATGGTAGATTTTTGCTGTTCAATCTTTCTGCTCTAACTGCCCCCCATGACCTTCCCCTGCCTTCCCCAGGAAGGTGTAGGTTCTGGAGCTGTAGCCTATGCATAGTCCCTGCTGGGGCATCATTTGGAGGTGGATCTGCCTGTGTCAGTGTGGCTGTTATCCCAGGACAGCAGTGCTCCAGAGGAGTCATGTAGCACCCGGACTGGCAGCTAAGGATGCTGCCCTCTAAGGAGGGATGCCCAAAGAGTAATGCAATGACATATTCTCTAGTAGGGAGCAAACTCCCCCTTTTTGGACCTCATTTGCCGAGATGGAATGCTTAATTTGAAGCAGTCGCCTGCTACCTGATTTTAAGTTGGGACTTCTGGCTGTAACAGCCACCATCTGATACGCTTAAAATGGATGCTCTATCTACTGGAGTTCATCTTGAAATTGTAATTCTGTTCTACTCCACAAAATTCTGTAGCTTGGACATCAGCCAAATTCTTGTCTTGTTCTTTGGGATTTTGAGATGTGTCTGAATTCTGTAAAGGACTGTGCTATTGGACCATATCTTTATATTATAACATCTTCTAGTTTTTCCTTGCTATAGAAGAATATTAGGCAAAGTTGCAGTAAAAAAAAATGAAAAAACCAAACCACACACACAAAAAAACCCAACTCAGGAAAGAAATAAAATCAGGATTTTTTTTTCATTAGAGGAACTCTATTCTCCAATAAATATAACTGCTTGCTTATTGAAAGGTATGTGGGCTTTACTTAAAGGTTTACTAGGAAATTCTCCTTGCTCTCCTATTGGGCAGTATGCTATTAAGTGGCTTCCATTGAGTATTTTAAAAAAAAAAAAAAAGCATCAGAGAGAAGATTTTCTGTTATAATGTAAGCTTCAAATCAGCAGCATCAGAGACAAAACTGTGTGAATATAAATCCTTCAAGGGATAAAACACATTTGCAGATTAACCCTGACCTCTGCTTAAAAACTCCCAAACTCTCTTTTCTGTATTGATTTGTCTAAACAGGGCTGCCTGCTGCACACAATGAAATGCTTCCTCTGCAGGTCAATTAGCAGGCACCTGGATAGGATTCAGACTTCTGTTAGGCACAGAAAATCCCATTAGATGCTACTACAGGTGGTTGCTGCATGTTTGCTACCGATATGAATATTGCATTTAGAGACTTGGAGTAAATGGTATGAAAAACCTGACAGCTATAAATCTTGTATTTGAAGTGGATGGCTTTATTGACTGCTGCTATCTTTGAGATGGAGAAAAGGGGAAATCTGTTCTAGCCTTTTGATTTAATATGAGAGAGCACTATTTAGGGATGATTGATGGTTGAAAAGTGACTTACCAAGTGCTCCGCACGATTGTATTACCCTAGATAATAGGTTAAACAGGAAAGAGGGGCTTCTGAATTTAAAGGCATTAAATATAATTTTATGGCAAATGAGAAAAATCAGTGCAAGTATGACATGGATATGTTCATTTATATTCTAGACCAAACTAAAAGAGCATCCTATAAATTATTAATTTCCAGTCTAGATGTATGCCACCCTGAACTATTGTCTGGGTCTTGCTAAATTTCATACTTTTTCATGTCCTGAAATAGATATTCTGAGTGCATTCTGAAGCTGTTCCATGTCCACCCACCCCAGAAAGTTAATGTTGCTGTAGAAAAAAACTGAGATTATATCAACCTGCTCACTACCGTATGTTGGGTTGCATCTGTCTTGCACCCAGTGGAATTGTAATTACGAAGGTCACCAGATTTTTTTTAATGTCAGGAAATTTCTTATAAATTGAGGATAAAATTATGTCTCCATTGAAGCAAAGAGCGAAAATTGTCTTATTTTTTGTGGAGCTAGCATTTTGCTTGAACTTTTCCACATGTCTACATTTAGGTTATGCTCCAAAGCACATAGAGAACAGATGGGAAAATCATTCAACCTGCTTGTATCTCAAGTTTCCGATCTATACAACTGGGTGGATAATATATACATCAGGTATATTAAGAGGATAAGTTAAACCCTTTGACAGCTTTGAATTGAGATATAATCAATGTGAAGGTATTAGACATTACATTATTAAGAAAGCTTTATAAACATACAGTGGTATTCTATTATTGACCATAAATGTGTCTTTTAACTCAGAGTTTATCAAATAGACATTGTTAAGGGATGATCCCTGGTGCTCAGATAGTGAAACGTGCCGTTATTGAAATATACTGAGGGTTCAGCTGACTGCAACAGTTGACTGCATAGCTGCAAGGCCCAGTTACTTTTTAAACACTTGTAGCTGAGCATGAGTTAGGATTAGAAGAAATCCAGTATGTCATGTAGTTTCCAATAAGTGTGATAATCTTTTACACTGTTTTATTACTGTTAAGCTTTCAATGTTATTTATTTAGAACTTTTAAGAAGATACTATTTCTACACATCTATCAAACCCACAGTATTTTTGTACTTTTAACTTTCCATCGGCATTGAACAACCAAAGTATTTTGATACTTACTATAGTCTTATCACTTTTATGAAGAGAGAATCTGTAATACCGCCAAACCGGCAGGTAGCTTAAATTGCCTTAAAAAAAATCAGTTAAATGTAAGAAAGGCATATTAGATCATGCCCCTGTCTTGCAAGGCATACATTCTTGAAAGAGGATAGACATTAAACTGAAGTGATGCTGTTAGATTGTAGACAGTTTCTCTGGGAGAAACTAAAATGCTATTTGTTTTTGATGTGTTTAGGTACAGTACTAAGATAAGTCTATAAACATAGAAGAACTTTATTGCTTTTGAAAGCATTACAGTTTTACAGATGTTGAAATATATGCTAGTTGTTTATATTAAAAAAGTGTAATACCTGTTTTACCATAAATGATATATGCAATATAGAATCATTTTTGTTTGTTTGTTTTCTTATTTTCTGGGTTAGCTTTACAGCTGAGTAAGAGTAGCTTAATAAAATATTTGTCGGTATAACATACTGCTCATGGATTGTTTAGACCAGTGCTGGGATATACTTTCTGTCTGTGGCTTGTATGGTGAAGGAGGTTGTAACAGGGTATATATGGAATCTAAGTACGCACAAAATGTGGATGTAGGTTTTAAATATGAGAAGGAAGAATTCACTTTCTGGCAATAAGACATGTCCAACAGTGCATTTTAAAGGATTATTGAATGCCTTGGGTGTTTGCTAAGGCACAGGGCCAGCAAGGACTGTAATTTCTTCAGAACAAAGGCTGTTGTATGTTAAAAGTAGTAAGCACTTGCTATTACAGCATAGGAATTATGTCAGTGTTATTGACTAATAAAAGCCTTGAGGCCAGTCTCCTCAGACATGGGATGAAGTTTAAGCTCACCACACCTGTCTTCTATTCTACATCTTTATAAAATAGTAACAGTAAAAATGATGCTAAATAGTAAGTCACTGAGACTTGCAGGGTCCTTGCTCTGCGCAGGATACTAACTTTTGTTCTGGTTTTAACATTTAAAAAATTATGAAGGAGACATTTATTAATCTTAAATTGACAGAGAAAAGGTATGAGATGTCAAATAAAAATTACACCATTAGATAAGATTTTTGGTAATGGGTGCAATGGTATCATGGACACCTTGTAGAGAGAGGGTTTTTTTTCTGTTTTAGCCTTGTAGAGAGAGGGTTTTTTTTCTGTTTTAGACTATCAAAACTATTTCTCTGGCAATTAGAGATAGTTTCTCCTTTTGGCAATTTGTCTCATCCATAAAAGACTGAACAATACAGAGCATTTATACTAGAACTTCTGTAAGAAAAGCTTGGAGATATATGGCTTACTCTAAAATAAATGGAAACTACTAATTTTAACTAATGAACCTAAAAAAGAATTATTTTTGCTGAAAGTTGGAAAAGGATAAATTTTCTAAGGAAAGTCAAATTTCTGGAAAAAAGAAGAAGGAATCTTTGTTTTTCACTAAGCCCCTATTTTCAGACTTGCAGCCATCCTTAACATCTTCTGAGGCAGAATACATCTGTAACTGTGTATCTTCTCGGTGAATCACAAAACCAATAGAACTCTAAATAGATATTGGCAAGTAAATGTTCTATCTTCTCCATTTTCATGGATTTAATGAATGCTTTATGCTTTGTATCATTCATTAATGTGTATATCAACAGATAGCTAGTATTCATATGTGTAATTGCAACAGAGGTTAGTAAGAGGCCATAAATAAAATAATAATGACAATTCAATTTAGCTTGTGGTTGTGTCTGGTTTTTTGTGTAATGCTTCCTTTGTTAACATCTCCCTATAAAGAGTATGCGCTGCAACAATGTTTATTAATTCCTAACATAAAAATGTTACAAATATTACTTACACCACAATGTTTGAAATACTCAGTGATAGTAAAGTATCTGCACTATTTTGTTTCTCTGTAAGTAAAAATAAAGTTGGAGGTTTTTGCATGAATATATTGTAAACTATGTAAATATAAACAATTTATTAGATAAATTTCTCTACCAGTGTTACAGTTTCCTTTGAAATTGTTTTCAAACACATGCTTATATTTATATATTTACATGTGTTTATGTGCCTATTATTTCAGGATTATGAAAAATCTTCCTGAAACAGCTGGTTCTAGTTACAGTGCGGCAGTTGGCTTGGCACTTTGGGAAACCCCAGTACTTCACTGTGGCATTATTGTTCTGCTGCCATCCAGGACTTCACTCAGGAACACTACAGTAAATACATTTTTCAAGGAGATAGGAAGTTTCCATTGAAGTACGCTGGTATTTTAGTAGAAGCTTCCTTCAGTTATGCAATGATGCCAGGGAATATAACACATCATTTTATTTAATTACCTTGTAGCTTGAATGAAATGATTTGTCTTAGTCCTGGATGCATGGTGGTGTTGGCTGACAGCCAGAAATCCTCTGGAGTCTCCAGTGTTGAATAGCTGAGATACATAGACAACATGAGACAGTCCATAAAACAAAATTCTTCTTGTATTTGAAATGTTTAAGTTCTGCTTGCCTAACTAGGGTGCCTAACTAGCCACCACAGGCTTTTGTACTAGTAGGGCTGCATCACTTTATACCAGTTCAGGATTCTGAGAAGGGTTTTAAAAGGGAATTAAACATTCATTTAAATTTCAAAATGAGTTTTGCTGGCTGTGTTTAATCAAAACAAAGTTTGTCATAGGTTCCTGTAATGAACATTTGTTACCGAACGTCAGCACTTGTGTTCCCGCTGTATTTGCTTTCTGTAAGTATTCACATGAGCTTGTGAGCAAAAGCTTATTTCAAGTGGAGTTTAGGTTTACTCTAGATTGTGAAGTTTAAATGTGCTATCAGTAACAACTCTACAACAGAAATTTGAAATTCTAAGAGTTTCATTGATTCAGTCATGGATCAAAACTAATAACATTTGGTGCTTTAATCAAAGAATATCAGAGCCTAAAGTTCAGATTTTAAATAGGCAGCCATAGGGAAAATTAAATACGCTAAATGTTTCAGTGAATATTTTTGAAAAAAGAGGTATTTGGAGAAAACGGTGAATGAGGACTTTCTAATAAAGAAAAGTCAGCACTCATCAGACAAGTTATAAAGTGTTACCTTATCTTAAAATATTGGTGAGATGTCATTCTGTAAAAGTCAACCTAGGGAAATAACATGTGTAGGCGCTGTCTCCATATCATAATTCTTTTGTCTTACTACTCTTCTAGTTTCTTAGCAACTATATATTGGCCACCATTAAGATTCTACTGCCTGGTAATTATTAGTATTCATCTCTAAAAATATGGTACATATATGCAAGTGTTTAGGTGACCTCACTATTACTTAGATTGATTTTTTTTAACCTTGAAATCAGTGGGTAGAAAGCAATTTATGATATGTGATTTATAAAGCAGCTAAGTGGTGCTAATTCCTGTTTTCAGCAAAAATGAATTTTAGTAAGATCCAAAGGAACATGAATGTTATGTTGCATACTTCGGAAAAATAACTGAAAATGCAATTTAAGCTTTCAAGTCTTTAAGGAAATTTTATAAGTTTTACTTATTGTAAGTAATTTCTCAGCTGATGAAAGCAAAGGGTGATTTTAGTTGTTTAACACCAAAGGTATCTAACTAAATTATGGTATTGAAAAATGTCATAGATGGCTGAATCTATTGAAAGGCATATTTAACCTACAGTCCTGTCTGTAACACTGACCAGCACTGGATGCTTATGAAGAGGGCACAAAATCACACAGTGGAATATGGAGCTTAAGAGATGGACAAGGATCAATGGGAGATGTTTTTTGATCTAAAGTAATGTCATTCTCTATTTAATCTTTATTAAAATACATGCATAGCTACCTTTTTAATCTGGTGTACATTAGTTCTTTTAAATCCACAAGTGGTTTCATTGGTGGCATGATTTTACTTCCATCAGCACGAGAAGCTTGATAAAGGTGGCATTTATATGCTTCAGAGTGCAACTGATATTTAGAAGAAAATGACATCAAATTAATTGTGTTTCATTATTGTCAAAAGTCCTTCACTTAATGTGAAGGCCCAACATAATTGTGCTCAGTTAGTCTCTATTTCACTGTCATCAAATTTTGCAGTGCCATGCTTAATCATATTACTTAGCACTGACATCATCCTGCATAGCATGTTCACACATGAGTCTTCATGAGACAGCCTATATCTCCCATCTGAGGTCATGTGAATTTGAGCTGTAAAATATTTCTACTGATGTTTCTCATTTGGTGGAGAAGGGGAATATTTCTAAGACCATTAGAAAATTGGACTGGATAGTCTCTTCTAGTTTTCAGGTTTTTTTTTTTGACACCTACTTTTCCTACGAGTCATTTACAATTTTTCTGGCTAATAGCCATCCACTCTGGTGGTGGGTTCCAGGAGACGTTTATCTATTATTGTACTTCTTTTCATCAGCAGTTCCTTTATAGCCATATCTCTTCTTAATGGATAAATCAGCTGGTTGGGTTTTGATCTTTTTGGCATTGATCCTGCTGTGAACATGCTGTCTAAGACAACAGCTCACAGAGTTTTGTAACTAATCCAAAATTTGAATGTCAAGAATCTAATCCCACAAAGTGGAAGTAGATGATGAAATTGAAAAGCAAAGTAGTCCGAGTCATATTTTTCCACTGACAGTAGCATACCTGTAATAGCCTTTTACCAGCAGACAATGTTGACCAATGACTGTCAAGAATACAGTGGAAATGTGGAAATTTGTGTACTAAAATGTCTATTTTTGAAACTGATTTAACAAAATAGGTAACATAATTATTCACGTGCTGCTGGAAAAGCATTTCTTTGCACTATACTCTTTTTTATTTCCAGTGGAGATAAAAGGGTATGAATCCCCACAGCTGCACACCTTTCTTTTTCCTTGGAGGCAAGTGATAGCTTTTTCCTTCTAAGTACACTTGTGCCCTTGAGCCTCTGGATACACTTTGCCTGGCTGGTGGATGGATGCTGAAAATGTATGCTGTGCCCAGAAGGATTCTTTGTAGCATACTTAATATGGAAAGACATGAGTTGGAAGAGTGTGTTGGGCTGTGACATTGAGAGGGAAGCAGGCAAGGACTTGCAGTTTGCTTTTCAGTTATTTCTTTCTATATATTTCCATTGAGCTCTGTTTTCAGATAGAAAAAGGACCAGTTGATCCCATGATCGCTAAAGAAACTGAATTTTGAGAAACTTTCATCAGGAAGCTGAGTTTCATGAGAAGGTGTGCCCATCACGCTCTTGGGTAATATTCAGCAGTCCATTGCTGTTAAGAGAGAAGGATCAAACTAATCCAAAGGGTAGTTTGTTTGTTCATCTTCTCCTTTCCCCTCACTTTAAATGCAAACATTGGGAGATTTTTGGGGAAGTTGCTCACCCGCAGGTAATGTGAGTATTCTTTGTTCTTATTTAAGAGACAGCTCTGGTGAGCAGACACCTCTGTTGCTGATACTGAGGGGCTTTGTAGCCACTAGCTTCTGTCCAGAAATGTGTAAAAGTCAGCGTGTAGTTATGTGACTGTACAGGCAGCAGAAATGAGCATCAAGTTCCAGGAAACATAAGTGTCCCAACTCAAGGCTCTTGTCTGCTGACCAGAAGGGATATCTTTGTCCAGCAGTAAGTGGGCAAAATGTATATGAATGCAGAATTAATTAGTATTAATGTATTTCCTTGCTTTTCAAAAAAAGTCTGAGGAATGTAGATTTTAGGTAAAAACCACGTCTGCCAGTTTCAGGGACTGTCAGGTGGGAGTAAAAGGGGAGGTTTAAAGAGAATGGAGCCATGTTAGTAGCATTGCACGAGTGCTAAGGTTGTGTTAGTGGATTATGAGAAAAATCAAACAAGTGTTAAATTTGTTTACAAAAAACCCCAAATAAGTATGCAAATTATATTTCTTTCAAGTGCTCTGGAAGAAATTATTCTAATTATGTCCAATAAACCCCCCAAACTTTCAATGTGGGAATTGAATGGCAGTTGTTAGCAATACCTTTAAGCTGTCTGCCCCACCCTCAAGCCTCCCTGCAATGTCATTGAGAAATGTTTTTATACTGAACTTAAATTATGTGCTAGGCTGGATTTACAGCAATCTAAAGTATTTCATTTCATTTTGGATACATGAAAAATCCTTCCTCTTTCTCTAACATGAATTTTTACAAAGCAGGTTGAGCTCACAAAATACACCTGGATAATTCCCCAACCAAAGGTACAACTCATTCTCTCAGACAGCAGGTATGTTGCAGAGACATACTTTGATTTAGCTACCTATTGTGTTTCTTACTACCATTCTGTGAAACGTCATCTCTGGAAGATGGTGCTCTTGGGTATTGCAATCAACATTGGGAATGCAGATTTATAGATACCATCACCTCTTTTATTCTCAGGAGTCTATACCACAGACTGTAATACCACCGTACTTATGCTAAGGAAACCACATTTGTCCTGTGACTACCTGACTTGGTAGAGATCCATATGTGTACTTTGTTACTTACCTGGGTCCCAGGAGAGAAACTATGGTATAACTCTCTGACTTTCCAAATCTGGCTGCTGTTAACACGGTATAAGCCTAGAAGTTTGTCAATATATTTTTCCTGGTACTTTCTAGATCAGTAATGATTTTAGAAAGATAGGTACAAAATATTTTGCTTATGAGGAAAGATATTGGCGGACTTTGGGTAACTCCAATATATATTTAACATTTACAACTAAAATAAATATGATTTTTTTTTTCTGATATCTGCACTTTATTTAGACTGTCCTTTAGACTTCTTTTGTGTAAGGTAAACAGCTGAAAACTGGGATGGTGGGCAAATGGACCATGAGCAACCAATAGCATTTTAAAGAAATTGCTCTAATGAAATTCACCTCTAATGATCTATGTATTTTTGATAGCCAGGGGTTGAGTATTCAGCAAGTGTAAACCAGAATGGCTCACACTTGACTCATATCAGCAGCAATACTCAGGCCTTTAAATCTGCATTTTTAAATGAAAATGGAGCCTATTACTCATACAGCATAGGAGATGCCAAAATCCAGACCCCACAAATCCTCTAATCATCACTTTTCAGCTAGTGGAATACAAGAGAAAAGGGCAATGTAACTGAACTATGACTATGCCTTTGAATTGAAGGATTTTTATTGTATTACATGGTGGGGGGGACAGCCTCTTCCCCAAAGAATAATGAATCTTTTAGGCCCATTATGCCCTTCCAGTTCAATGGCATTTTCTTTAATTTAATGCCTATTACCATTTAACTGCTTTTAAAGTTGCCAACCAAATTAACGCACTGCCCTGAACTGCTGCCTTGGGATTTATATTGGTTAAATCCCTCAAAAGTCATGTAATTTTTGTTTTCTATTTCAAACACAGGTTTTACAAAACCTTTGGACTACAACTCATCTTGTCTGTCTCATACTCTTGTGGTTTTATTTTGCTGAGACAGGAAGGCATTAACTGAGAGTTTTGCTGTAAATGTGTGTGGAATGTGCAGTGTGTGAGGAAGCAAGGGAACTATGAAGCAAATGTTTGCTCTAACTGCTGGGAAACAGTACAGCAATGATGGGTTTAATATTTTTGTTTTGTTCGTATAATTTGGGTAACAATTATAATTTTATTCATGAGTAAGACCTTTTGTCAGATACTCAATTAACTTAGATGATGAACTCCTGACCCATTTTTTCTTAGATAATTACTCAACTGAGATTAATTGCAGGAGATGCAAGGAAGAGATGCATGTTTTAGAATGCTTTTCTGATCTCTTCTGTCATAGAAAACAGAAATTGGAAAAACCCTGTCCCCCAAACTTTATGAAAGTGCTCTGAAAACTTGGAGTCTGAAAATAGTTTTGGATTGAAATTTCTTAGACTTGTTCAAACCCTCCATAGGAGCATGTCCTTAGACTTACTTTGAGCTGAGCCTTTATTTTATTTTTTCTTCTAACTACTACATGATATTAAAAGTAACTTGTGGTAAACTGACAGCTGGCCAGTTTGAATTAACTTCAAGTGTTAATGCCTGAAAATCATGGAAGCCATCAAACACCCGAAAATGCAACGATGCTAGGTCTCATAACTCATCTAGAAGACATGTGGTGTTTGTCCTTAAAATGCATAACATGATAATTTTATGTCTGCAGATTTCAGAGTGGAAAAATGTCACCATGATGTACTCACTTCTAATTTGGTTATCAGCTTCAGAGACAAGAGCAACAAAAAGTTCAGAAATGGTAGCCCAGGCACTTTGCTATAGACTTTATGGTGATGGCCAAAAGAGATGTAAAGTATCTTCTGAATTAGGTTTTCACAGCTGTCCCTGAGCAAAGACAGACCCAAGGAAGTTGATGAACACTTCGTTTAGGAAACTTGGACCATTTCAGAACCTTGAGAACCCTGCTTTTAGCACAAAGTGGATGTTAATTGTCCATTCTTTTTCATTTTAATAATTTCTGTTATTTGTTCTTGCATTTACAGTTATATAAATCTTAAAGCTATCAAAGGCATTTTTTTCAGCATTTTTTTTAAACAAGAAGATTAAAAACTAGCAAAAATCAAGCAAAACTCAAGAATGCCCCCTCCTTCAACATTTTAACATCTTATATTCAGTATTTAAAATTTCCATATGCAGGTGCTCTTTCATGGTAGCTGTATACATCTGCAATCAACACAGTTTTAAGGAAAAGGTAAGTATAGAGTTAACTGACAGGATTGGAAAGATATTGTGTCTTTTAACCAAAGGTTGGTAATACAACAGTGTGGAATAACATATTTATTTCATCCTGCTCGGGGTGAGATGGGCTTAGTGCAGGCTGCAAAGGCTAAGTACTTCAGCGTGCTTCGTGTGGTCCTGCCTCTTGGAGGTGCTGCAGCACCATTAGACAGCTGAAGCAATTCCTTCCTCCTACGCCCTGTGTTGTGTCCAAGTGATGTGGAGAAGACAGGGCAGGGCTTTTGAGATAATTTCCTCACACCAGGAAAAGACATTGTGGTGAACATTTCCAAAGCAATATGGAGATGCACAGTCTTACGTTTTGGATTTTTCCCTCCAAAGCTCTTTCTCTGAGGAAAGACTAAGCTCTGTGCAGTGATCGCTCTCTGCAGCAGAGGAGGTTTCTTTGAAGCTCTGTCTTTAACGAGTCAGTGCCTTTGATCTGAGATGTATTGTGAAAGTTGACGGCTGAGTGTTTTATGCAATATTCCCAGCGGCTGACTGGAACACAAGCTCTGGCCAGGCATGATTTTTTTTTGGTGCACTACTGTAGCCTCATTGTCAATAAAGTGCTGAGCTAGCCCTATATATTTTTTTTTTTCTTTTGGAAATAATTTTAGAGGAAAACGCAGATGGGATTCAAATAAAGGCTTATACATTCCTTAAACTTTTTAGTGCTCTCTGTTCAAAAGTATGTCTGCCCTTTTTGGACTTCACGTTGACATTTCAGTGGGTTCAGCTCAGATTACTTCAAAAGAAAAAAGGATTAGTGTGAAGCTTAGTGCAGGGCCTTTCAGATGAGACCTTTAAAAGGGATCGTCGTTGCCCTGCCATCTGACTAAAGCTCTCGTCACACCGTAATGGTGATGTGTTCATGGTCCTAGTAAAATGTATGGGCTCTGGAATGGAAAAGTTAATCATGTTGGGGATCCCCCTTTGCAAGTTATTGGCTATTCTATACTACATGTATATGCTAATTTGTAAGCTGAGTGACATGCCATCTAAACTGGAGTTAGGTAGTGTGTACATGGTTGAGGGCAAAACCACAGTTTTCTGCTTTAATAAAGGTACGATTCATATACTTTTCTCCAATAGAAATTTCAGGATGCACATTCTTGCATGAAGTGTTGCATGCATGTCACAGATAATTGCAAAAACCCCAAAACTAAACCTGAAAAAGCAACTCCTATGACTCTCTTTTCCCTTGGTCTCTTGTCAGGTGTGATATACTATTTTAATATAGAAAGGGTTATGGTGTGTTTCTTCTGGACACTTCAGCAATTTCTTTCAGGGCTATTGCCAAGCTTTTTTCTCCTTTTATTTATACTTTGTATTCTTGTTAATGTGTACTTAAACAAATGTTGATGTTGATACTTCTGCTCCATTTATTTCATATCATTGGAGAAACACACAGGTTTCCACAAGTATTAATTTTATAAAGTTTCCTCACTTGCTTTGTGCAAGTAACCCTGTAATGACTTACGGTTTTTTTCCTTTTTTTTTTCCTGTCACAGAGAAAACTGTTCTACTGTTTACATTTAGAAAATAAACAATCATTGAATGCTGTTTCTGCAGCCTTTTATGAACATTTTGAAAACCTGGTATTTTGGAAGTCAGACATGTGATGACTGGGGAGAACTGGTATTTCTAAGATGGGTTAGTCCTGGCGGAAATATCGCATTGACCTCAGAGGATTTGCTAAGTGTTGGTAGGGACTGCAGGATTATTCTCAATACACTTTTTCTCCTCCACATTTTTTGCCTGGCAGTACAGCAGTCACGCAATAGGTGAAGATGGGAAGTTTGCCCTCTCAATCTGTCTATAGAGAAGCATTATGACAAATGAAGAACCCCTGTAAATTTATAATCTTAATTATGATCCATAAACTATTCTATACTGGGAAGCAAAATTACTGTGAGTGATAGTGATTAAAGATGGTATCACTCCACCTTACTCTGTAAGTCTTGCTGATGCTTCAGCTTCCAACTTCCTTTGAGCTAGACAGAGAAAACACATGGGGAGATATCTTGATATTTAGCAAAATGCCTGTTTGGGATTAACTGACCTTTCCTATAAATCAGAAGCAAAGTTGCCAGCTGGGCACTTTCTCATATACAGGCAGCAAGAAAATGAGTTGAAGGGCTCTCTGAAGCAAAACATTACAAATGTATCCCCCTGCCCCCTGCTATTTTACCTCTTATACCATAATAATGCAAGAGCTATTACTGAAGGTAAACCAGAAAAGGTGTTTCAGCTCCAGTGTCTCTTCATCCACTCACAGGAATCATGACAATTATGCACAAGCTCACATTAATGACTTTATTTTCAAAGGAATCTGCTCCTTGGCTGGCATGAAGGGGAAAGCATGAACAGACACAGAATACTAAATATTGTATTTCATGTTTTTACCTACATTGCTAGCCCAGCAAAAATGCATGAAAACTATTTTAACAGTCTATATTGATGAGATATAGGCAGGCAAGTCTGTCTGATTCAAAACACTTCTCATGCAAGTTGATCCAGCTTAGGACTGTTTAACAGCTGACCTGTTCAGCTGCTGTATATAACAATGAGTCTTCTTTCATGTGTCAGAACAAACCCACTATCTTTAGTAGGATTGTTCCTGTGCAAAACAGAGATAAGTGACAACAGAGTCAGTTCCAAGTTACTGGAATAGTGCTTTTTGTATTAGACTAACCACATCCAGGCTTGAGGCAAGGAAGTACCAATAAGGGCTATCACACTGCCACATGTGAAGACTTCACATTTAACTGAGGGAGGAACTTAATCTTTCTGCTGCACAACATTACTTTTCTCTGGAACTGCACCTATAAGGAGCTCTGCATGATCCAATTTTAATGAATGTCTTCACAAACAGTGGCCATATGCAGAAGAGATTTATTTTTTCTGCAGGCTCAGCAAAGTCTGAGTGGTTAGATCTATGCAAAACACAAAATAAAATTTAATGTTGAGAAAATATGCTATATTTTCCACTAACTACATTCGTTTAGGAAACAGCAGTTCTTGTTCTAATCTCAGTGGGGTTACTCATGTTCTGCACAGTGTATGTTCAGACTCAGGCAACAGTTTCATTCTGGGCTGCACTTCAAAGAAATGATAAAATACGTGTTCTCCTCCTCTGTTTTGTCACAGATAATGAGTGCAGGAAAGGCTCCTTCTTGAGCTTTACAAGGGAAAGAATAGTGTTGTTCAATAAGCTAGTGACTGAAAGCCAGCATGATGCAGTTTTATCTTGATACCAATCAACTTTTATTTGCATCTGCATGTAGTAGTTATGTGTTATCATTATCTCTGTCTTCCTTTTTGGAAGATTTTAAGTGTCTGTGAACACATGGCCATCTCAGACTACCCCCCACAGCTTCCCTGCCGTACTTTGCTGTGTTTTGTGCACAGGGGCAGGTTCCAGCCCTGGTTCTTCTGGAGGCAGGATGTTTCTTGCTGCCAGTACGCCTGCTGTTTTTCTCCAGCTTCCCATGGCACTGTCTCAGGAGAGTCACACTTCCCCAAGTCCTCAGTATATCTGTGCTATGTAATCTGTGTGGGTACAGCATGATGGACAGCAGGATGCCACATGTTCCCCCAGAATCTGAGTGTATCTAGGTCCTTTCCTGTGGCTGGCTGGGAACATGGACAGCTTGGGCTGAGTGACATTGTTGGCTGAATTACTTGAATGGGGCTGTTTGATGTAAAGGTTACCATACATTCTGCAAATGTCTGACCAAGTATAATATTGGGGTCAGCTTTTCTGATTTGGTTCTAAGAGCTGGCTTCATCCTCACCTTTAACCATAGATATTAATGAATTTACTTGAGCTATTCCACCTTTCTCTGGGCTTTGGCATACTAACCTGGGATAGGAGTGGGTGTGTAGAAGTAGGTAGGTTGTGGAGGTGGAGGTGGACCAGGTTCCAAGCACCTTTTAACCCACTGGAAGTCTTTCTACAACAGGCAACTTCTCTGCTAGACCTTGTGCCCCACTATGCATGTGTATTGCAAGATCAGCACAAGTCTCTAATGTGCTTTTTCTGATCAATTTTTCCATGAAGTAAGACTCACTGCTGTTTGTCATCGCTGGCTGGGCCAGTGGACTAATATGCATATTTACTCATCAAGAAAATACAGTTAGAATACCATAGTTGATAGCTTTAGAATAATTTGCAACTCTTAGCCCAACATTTTATTGAAGGTTTAATTTATTTTGGACAAGTTGAGAGCAATGACCAGTCACGGTATTTTTCCAAATTGCAAATAACCTCAGAATTACCCATCTGGATTACCAGCTGAGGAGACCTTTGTAAGTCTGCTTCTCACCTATTGTCACACTAATGACTGAAATGACAGCTCTGTATGAAGTTACTATCCTCTTGCTTCACCCCTCTTATTGTTCTGGAAACTACTCAAAAATAGTTAGGTCAGTGTTAGGTATTCTGATCAAATACATTGAGCAGAGTGATATTATGGTATCAAATGATTTGGAAGGCTCATTTCCTGATAGAATAAATAAGTGTGGTGATCCAACTTATAATAGGAGATCATGCAAGGAGCTGGATAAAATGACTCAGGGTGTGCTGAGACAAGACACAGAGAATTAAAAATAAACTTTCCTACAAATGGAATGAGAGGCAAAAGCCTCCTAATACAAGATTTTGTAAGTTACTAGCAGAAAGTGGTGTGCATATAATCCTGTAGTATCATGCACAGATATAGCAGGGGGTGAACTGATTTTACTTTTTGTAGCTCAGTGATGCAATACTGCTCATGGCTGCACTCTGTGCTTCAGAACATAAATTTTCGATTTAAAAAAAAAAAGATTGATTATCTCTTACTTTTGTGAAGGGAATCTTAAGTATAAATCAGATATCCAAACTGAAAGTTGCTCAAGTCTGTGAGCAGTCTGACATGTCTGGAAAAGAAATGTAAGACTATCATTTGCTGCTTCTCCACTGCTTTGCTCTGTTAGCCCAGAGGGCTGCCCTGCGCCTGCAGTGTGGTGGCTGAGTACACATCTCTGTTTCACCTCTCCTGGTCTTTCTTGTATGGGACTGGGAAGTGTGAGA
Organism: Haliaeetus leucocephalus; assembly: GCF_000737465.1. NCBI lineage: Eukaryota > Metazoa > Chordata > Aves > Accipitriformes > Accipitridae > Haliaeetus > Haliaeetus leucocephalus. The sequence continues at coordinate 993,687 of NW_010972594.1, forward strand.
GAGGAAGAAGACGACTTCTGGGAACTTTGTGCAAGGAAAGAAGAGAATAAGCAAGAAAGTTTTGGTTTTGCATAGCTTAGTAATGTTTTTTTGGTTCATAGTAATACATAACTCAAATGAAGATTATAAACCACAGCAAATATTCTTTAGTATATGCAATTTCAATTTATTACAAAATTCTATTTTAGATATTTAACCCAGTGGAAATTCTGCAACATTCTTCCTCCCATCCACTTTTCTAGATAAATATTGTGAAATAACATTGTTCCAGATTTGCAGCATGTAAAATAATAAAGCAGTAAGACAGGATGATAGTGCATTAATGGACTATACATACATACCTGAAGTACACTGTGTATGTAAGGCTGAGCCAAGGGCCTTAATCACCTGAAATGACTGTTGATGATCCATTAGGATGTAACTAGGTATATATTACTTCCATATTAATAAGAATAAATATGACCATCATAATCTTTGGGAAAAGAAAAATGTATAATGTTGCAGAGATGAAGGCCAAACTATTAATTAAAAGATAAAATAAAGAAGCAATACCTCTGGAATGTTTTAAAATGTTTTCTAAATGTGCTTGCTATTTGTAATAAGCATAATTCAGGCCTTATTTTACCAGTCTCTATTTTTTCACCTTCTGTGAAGATTTATTCTGCATGGTCCTGTCTGGATTTCCCTTCTTCCACAGGAAGTGCCTGAAGGTGTAGCTAAGTGCTCTTGCCTATCATGTTGTCAGACGCATGAGGAACGGGAAACATCATCCAAATATCAATACACTAGTAAAAGCCACTCACGTCAACTTAGTATGGTTTGGCATTCAGAAGGTGAACATACCACTGTTGTGGATGGGATTCTTGGCTGTCAGTACACAGAGTGAATAAACTTACATCTACAGTGGTTATGTCCTCTGGAACACAGGTGAGATTAGTGTTCATCATACAAATCATTATTCCCATGGTATTTTTTTCCCCATTTGTTTAGATTAAAAAGATACAACCTAAAGACATGGAAGTCAAAACAAGATTTTTAACACTTTTTTCTGAATGAAAATGCATTTGCCGATCTAGAAGTAAAAAGAAAAATGAAATGCAATCTTGTAGAATTGAAATCTATTTGCAATGTCTTAAGTCTCTAAAAAAGTTATTGCAAAGAATGATAAGAGAATAAGGTGAAATCAGAACAGAAATGTAAGGGATGTCTATAAGAATGTCAACCCAAATGTCAGTTAGGGTTTTGCTTTATCTTGCATTTTCTCACTGTCCTGTATAAGGGAAATGAGCTAGTTATCAGTACCTGGTAAAAAATGGAAATGAATACCAGTGAAAACACCCTGCAGAAATTAAAGACAGAAGCTGGGAGAAGGAGGAAAGCCTCTGAACCTGCTGACCATGGATCAAAAGGAAACAATGAAGTTAGAGATCGATTAATCCTGTTGAAAATATAAAAAGTCATGCAAACAGTTGCCCAAACTTGAACTAAACCTCAACCTCAAATTTATTTTTCATGTTTATGCTTTGTTATTTTTACAGTTCAGGTGAAGGCTTGAAGAATGGCCAGAACAGCATAAGAAAAACTGTTCTTGAACAGCTATTATTTACAGTTTCAGTATAAGCAAAAAGAGTCGAAAATCTTGTGAGAAAATATGGGTTTTTTTCAGGATGTTCTGTCTAATTTGTAGGCTCAGAAAGTCTGAATAGTTTGGAAAAAAATTTTGCATCTTTCCCTGACCAGTTGCTAGTTGCTTTTTACCTCTGTAGCTGACAGAAACAGAAGACAAAGGTAAGTGGGATAATGAATAACAATTTGGTTATTTTTAAGTAAAGAGCATGGAAAACTCTAAAGAAAAAAAAAAAGAAACTGTCTGGAAATCTTGTGTCAAGTACAGCTTTGTTTTCCCTGTTGTCTTTTTTCTTCTATGATTACCTAATGTAGAGGACTAGAGAAAATGGACCCAGACTCTTCTGGGAGATATGAAATGATCTGACAAGAGGCAACAGACACAGGTTGGAACACAGGAAATTCTGACTTGACATAAGAAAAAAAAAAGTCAGCATGGAAAATTGTTGGAATAGGTTGCCCAGAGAAACTGTAGAATCTCCAGCCTTGGAGATACTCAAAACCCAACTGGATGTGACCCTGAGCGTCCTGATTGATATTAGCCCTGCTTTGAGAAGGGCGTTGGACTAGAGACCTCTGGAGGTCCCTTCATTCAAGATTACTCTATGGTTCTGTGATTTTAATAATATTATGTAAGTAAGTTGCTTTCATTGTCAGTGAAATGTTTCTGAAGGAAAAAACATATATGTATGTGACATCTGCAGACAAGAAAAAATTAACCTAGGAAATATTATGGTACGTTGAATCTAGCTTAGCATGATAATATGTGAAATTAACATGTCAGTGTGGACTAAGTAGAACAATTAATCCTTTAAAAAGAAGTTATTTTTCTTACACGGAAGCTGAAACAGAAAAATTATTTGGACAATGTTTAACAGTTAAGTTGATTTGACAGTGGTTCACACATATCCTAATTGATATAGGATTATAAGTCTATATATTTACCTGAGTTTCAAAGAGGTAGCATTTGCAAAGTCTACATTTCACTGATGGGAGAAACCTTTCATATAAATAAATTAAAATGAGAGAAAAATATGAAATAATTGTTCATTTAGGAGACAATCATTAGGCCTGCTGTGCAAAAGGTGTTCTGCCGTCAATTTGTATGTTAATAGTAGAAAAGGGAATTAATCTGTCAAACTCTCTAGGCCAGTACCTAGCTAATGGATCTAGACTGGAATGCATGGGAGGCAGAGGAGCTCAAATTTCGTCTAAGGAAAAGACTAACAAGTTCATAATTTGAAAGAAACACTTTTGTTCAGGTGAATGGAATGTGATTTAGGCAGTGAGGTTATGAACCAGGATAGCATTACACTGGAATTTTGCTTAAATACATTATCCCTTCCTGCATCCCCTAACTCTGCAGTTCTCAGGCATGCATGCACTGTTTGTGCAGACTATTTAAATGTTTTTGTAAGGTTTCTTGCAACACCAAGGGAGGTGGACATCTGCTGTGCAAGGAAGAAGCACAACCACGCAGAAACACAGCTGAAGATGAGGTCTTGGTACATTAGAACAGTCTTTGGAATCTGCAATGAGTTGATCTCAGCGTTGTGGCTAAGCACACTTTCAGGCCAGGGACAGAAAACCCCTCCTCTCACCCCTGCTCCTTGTGGAGGTGCACAGTTCTTTGCTTTGGGTATAATAGACTTTACTCTCAGTTATATTTCTGCACAAGTAGCAATTTTGTTGTTGATACAAAAGGCACAAGAACTTTTTCTTTGTTGACCTGTACATCCTCTTGTCTATTTATATGTTTAATTTAGGGGGAATAATGTAACCGTGTGTTGTGACTGGTAAATAGTTATTTTTGCTTTGCCTTTATACTAGCTTTCTAAAAATACTTTGTCCAGGCTTGACTTGAGTTCATCTTGCAGCAGTTGTGTAGGCATAGCATTTTGTTTTATTGGTAATCTTTTTATTTCATATTGAGAAGTAAGCATTTAAAAGACAACTGTATTACAACTTCATATTTGGGACTTAGAGCAATCTATTTGTGTGGGTGGATTTTTCATATGTTACTGTGATTTTCTTTACAAAATCCTCAGAAAAAATAAGTCTGGAAGACATATTACATAAGACTATAACTCATTTTGTACGAGGGAGGGCTCTGCATAAGCAGTCTGTGTCTGTTTCAGCCATTCTCTAAAAGTTAAAATATCATCAGCCAAGGCAGAAAAATAAGATGTGCACACCGCATTTCAGCCAACCGAAACTCTGTGTATAACGTGTTTGAATGACTCTTGAAGCAGCTGAACATTATGTGTCTGACAAGATATAGCAGACGGTATTGTCCTAGCCCTCTCCACTCTCATCTGATAAGTGGCAAGGTTATTTTTTTCCCATTTGACACTATCATTTGGGAAATTCCTTTTTATCTATGACATGTTTTTAAGTTAGTATAGTCCTGTTAAGGATCTAGTGCGTGTACCTTTCCAATATTAAGATAACAAGAAGAATGTTGCTGTAATCTTGGCCTAAGTTATGGCTCTTAAGCTGTCTGTGCACTGAAAAGTAGGTGAAATGTTTTGACAGAGAAAAATATGTGTTGTCAGCTTTGTTTTATCCATGGCTGAGAAGGGAAATGGAAACTATACTTCAGCAGGGTTCAGACACTGATGGCTAAAATGATCTTCTGCTAAAACAAATTAGAAGAGAACTGTTCTGCTTTATGCATCATTCTTTTTCCAGTGAAATGCACAACTAAATGAATTGCTTGTGTGTTGGAAGGAAATCTTGAAAATAATGTAAACAGTGACCATGAAAGAAACACCATTTACATCATAAAATGGCAAAAAAATACAGACAGTACAGTGAATGGTTTCTCTAACAGTGTTGGTATCAGTCATTTAAATGTGCGTAAGCTGTAGTTTCTTTACCTTGTAATTAATTTCAGTGTTTTGTGAAAATGTGGCAGTGATAGAAACAGCTCCATAGATGGAGGCAACCTGAAGTGGAAGAAGATGCTCATGGCCACAGTTCCTTGGGTCACTGTCAGTAAGAGACAGAGTGGACTATTACATGGCCTGTTTTTATAAAACTTGCTCTTTCTGTGCTTGTCTACCTTCTGACTTACTACTATCAAGAGCTCACTCCACCTGTCAAGTCCTGCTGCGCTGTTCTTCCTATTACCTGCAAATTCCGCTTAGCTTAGAGGTAGCTTAAAGGATTGTAAGGAAGTTATCTTAAAAAACCCCATTCGTTGACAGCATTGCCTTGCAGTGTCTTTCCGATACTTCTGCTGTTGATCTCCTCATGTGACACTCAGCTCCAAACATGGCACAGAACAATTCTCAGGGCTAAAGTTGTACACTTGAAAACCTATGTTTTGGAAGCTACAAAGCCTTTGTTAGATCACATATGATGCGAGCCCACCTCCCTCAACTTCTTCTGAGCTGCCGACCATTTTAGTAGTCCTCTGCTGGACACTTCCTGGTTTCTCAACACCTTTCTGGACCAGGGTTGTGGGATGCCAAACTGGATGCGGCATTTTGGGTGCAGCCTTACATGTGCTGAGTACGGGAAGGTAAATTCCCTCTATCTGCTGGCCACTGTCACATGTAAAACAACAGCCAGTGGTTCACCTTGCAGAGAAAACAAAGACAGCAATTAGCCACAGGAGTATGACTTGAGGCATGAAGTACCAGATTCTGGGTTCAGATACTTAAATGGCAGAAATACATTTTAAGACAATGCTAAATTATGAGGAGATACAAATTCATGTACATTTTGGCATATAAACCCAGGTGCCTTGTGTAACTAAATTGTTTGCATCTATTATCAGACCTACCTGCCAGAGGCTATTTGCAATTCTTCTAATTATTTCACACGGGTAAGTTATAGGATCATGTACATTTTCTTTAATTTTTTTCCCTTGTTAGTAGTCAAAAATATAAATACAAATGGGAAATGTCTCTGAATATTTAGTGTGTGTTGAGTCTAATATATGAATATTAATTTGTTTTTCTCTGTAACTGAACTAGTATACACAGGGGGGTATGCACAGTAGTTTCTCATCCTTTTCAGCCTGACATGAATTTTGGGTAATCTCTATATATCCTATCATCCTTGCGCATCATTGATTTGCTTTTGCTGAATTTCTTCAGAAAAGAAAAGCGCTAGCTTTTCACTCTAAGCGCAACTAAATAATGAATTTTCCCTCAAAGGCACACAGTAGTTGCTACATTTCAGAAGACTATACAAAGTCAATGTTCAATCCCCCCCTGCCAAATAGTGAGAACCTCAGTACTCTCAGAGTTGGGAATACTCTCATTAAGGGGGTCTCAGGCTTTTTGTCAGTCACTGATCTATCTTCTTCTGATGTCAGCACTTCATTTATGACACTGTTCAGGTTCCATTGATATTTCCAATTTATTTCAAGGCTGTGGGTTTTTTTGGAGTTGTATACTTGTCCATTATAATGTTGTAGCTCACATAATCATTATACTTTTAGGAAAAAAGAAAAAACCTCGGTATTTTATTTTGATTTGATCAGCATTCTTGTTCCTTCCACAAATCATTTTTAGGTTTCTTCTCCCTGAAAAGATGAAAATCTGTGTTTCTTGGTTTTCCCGGAATTCATTAGAAACTTCACAGTATCAGAAATTCTTCCTGTAATAACAATATCCTGTAGCTTATAACTGCAGGCAAATACTAATTTCTGTTGGACAAATACCTGACTTTCACTGTCATCTCCTTTTTCTGTAGCCCCAAAGAAACAGCATGTTTCTTTCATAGACTTTGCTGTCCCTAAATTTAGGTGGTACCACACGATACGTAGTGGTTTTGTATCAAGCCTTGTTCCACTTACAGTGAAATTGTGAAATGTAAGCAAACTGACAGTCAGGGAAGTCCTGTCATTCAAGAAGCAGAGAAACCATGCTGTAATTCACATGATTCTCTGCCGGTTTATGGTCACATTTTAAATGATATAATACTAAAGTAAAAATAACCTTTGGCACCAAAAATACATCCCGAGAGTCTTATCTGTTGCTGTAAGAATGTGCAAAGTACTCTTACCCAGACTGTTTGAAGTGGAACTGTTGTTATTTTTTCCTGAATGTAAACTGTGGCATTGTGGGTTATTTTGTTTTTTTGTTTTCTTGTGACAGCTTAGAAACAGAAAGCTATGGCAGAAATAATTCTTACTATAAGCAGTGTTTTAAACTATTACTTTGCTTCCATGGATGCCAGTTCCATTACAGAACTGGAGATTGTTGTGGACAAGGCTGTGCCCAAGGCATGTGGACTGCACCTAGGAGAACTGCAGCATGGATGTTTCTTGTCCTACCTGTCCTCTGCTCTGGATGTAATACTTTGTAATAGACTGCTGGAGCAGCTGCTGGAGCTTCCAACAACTCTTTGCTGATCACCTCTCTCTCCCCCTTCCTCTGTGCAATCCAAGTGCTTCCCTACCACTTCTCTATACCTTGTCTATTTTCTCAGTGATTTAGGAATATTTTGCTCCCTTTAGTTAGATAAATTTAATCTCATTAACAATGCTTTGCCTTGCCTGCATATCCAATGTCCTATGAATACTGCAAATGTCCATCTAATATTTTTCGTAACTTTTTCATAGAAATATCTAATAACTTCCTATCTGAAGATCTCACTAAGCTCAGAAAAGCAAACTGAACCTGTAAAATACCTTATGATTATCTCATTTTATAATCTGGTGGACTAAATCTGTGCTGTGGCCATTCAAACCTGGAAGCGTGAAGTAACATTGACAAATCAGTATTATTTTAACTAAAGAATCATTACAATTACTGAACATTTGTGTTCTAGTTTCTCTGAAAAAATGACACTTCTATTGTGCTATGCACATAGCTGCAAAGACTTGAAATACTGATACTAGTAAAGACTTCAAAGACTGCCCTGCAGTCTTTGTATCTAAGATGAGAACTGTACTGGGAGAAGGCAGAAGTTTTAATGTCAAAATGGGTGGTTAAAATTGTTTTAGCTTAATGTCCTCATAGATCTGACCTTTGAAAGCTAAATAATAACAGGCTGTTAATACAGAATTGCTCTCCATTCAGAAATAGTGCATAGATGGATATATTAATATAATTTGTGATTGTTTTTCAGCAGGTGTCCTAGTGATGTGGGGGCATACCTTTGAATACAAGTGATTTAGGCATGAAAATCAAATTAAGACCACATTCTTCCAAACTGAGATTAATTACTGCATAAACTCTCTATTGAGGAATATATTCTACATAAAGCCATATTTGATAATATGAAGGTTTTCTGGACATTGACTCATTCAGCTGTAACCTGTCTAGCACTAATATCAAATAGCTCTACTCATGTTTTAAAAAGACAGACTGGCAGAGAATAGTATATAAAAAAATAGTTTGGACCAAATCTAGTCTGTTTACTCAGGCATTTCTTTTAAATGTGGAGAACGAGCATAATGAAAGAGTTGGGGAAAATGGAAAGCACACTTGTGTCCAGTAATATAGATTTTTTTTTTGAGACATAGACAGGTGTCATAAAAGAAAAGCTGAAGAGCATGAAAAGTTTTTGCAGTCACAGCTTGAAGAATCTTTAGTTTCCTCAAGAAAATCTGAGGAAAAACAAGATACTAAGGGATTTCGGTAGTGTAACTTTTTTGTACCCAGATTTTTTTATGCTATGTTATGAGCAAGTATACTAGTATTACACATATTACTAGCTCTATAATCACAAACTACAGTACAAAGAACAAATCAGTGGATGGATTTTTATATGAATGCCAGTGAGACAATATTATAGAATCTAATATTATCAAATGCATCTATTGATTGAAATTATATATGAATATTTTCAATCTAAAATAGTAGAGATTATTTGAGACTGATTGACCTTAGATGCTGGAAATTTTCAGTATTTCACTGAAGTTGATCAAGTCTTTCTCAACTTTCAATGCTTTATTATTGGCTAATAGCTGTATAAAAGCATAGCTTACCCGAGTCTGAATTTTAAAATCTGCATTAATGATTAAATATTCCATTAAGAATCAAATTTTGTGAGGTATGGGAACATTGAATCTAATGTGCAGTGTTATGAACTTTCATACCAGAAAAATTCCATAACTGCAGTAACAAAAAAAAAAAAGCAACATTCCATTTAAATGTATTGTGATGTTTTATTTTTTTCCCCTCAGTATTTTTCCGTTATAACACCTTTTATGACTGTCTCGAATGTGAGCAAAAGGAATATTAAAGATAGGAATACAGAAAGTTTAGTAGTCTAGGTGTAAGGCCTCCTACAATTAGTCTCATTGTAGGAGACTAGTAAGTGTTTCTATTGGGGGCACACTATGTGCTGCAACTACTACATTACTACTAGAAAAGATACACCTTCCATATTGAACTAGAGTATAAAATGTGAAGAATGACTGGAAGCACAACCACATTAATTCATACAAGCCATCCATGTTTCATAGTAGATTACCTAAGACGCCTGTGTTTGGGTCAAGAAATGTAGTGCATCCCGTGTGCTCCAGGTCTTATTTTGTCTGGTAGAGTAAATGACAATACTCAAAGGATGTGAAAATAGCTTTAATGATATAATCAGTCTCATTGTGCAAAATACATGAAATCTGCAGCTGACACCTGGAAAGAATTATCTTAGACTATCAACAAGAATGAAAATATTTTATAATAATCTTAGTTAGCATGAATTGTATATACAGAATGTAGCAGACATACTTTGAAGGGTGGGACAAGCTCTAGGATATAACCGGTGTAAATAGCTGTTGCTCAATGTCATGTCTGAATGTTTTTCTAGTTCAAAGAGGTACTACTAGGAAGCTGTTCCTGGCAGTATGAGGGTCCAGCTCTAATATGCAAACAGTCCCTAACACAGACCTTTGAGGTAGTGTTTTTTTTCTAGAAGCAGTGCTACATGGATTACTTAGTCTAGCCATTAATTATATGTTCTTTACTCCTGGCTGTTTAACATTTGCTTTGTAGAGAACACAGTAGGAAATGCAAAGCTTATACAAAAGACAAAGGCAAATTTAAGTATTTTTGTTACGACTATGCAGGCAGAACAATCTTCCCAGAAATCAGGCTATTTTGCTCATGTATGGTGGGGTGTCCAGCAGTAGCAAATGGACTGAAACTATGTTTAACTCTGAGCTGTCTGACAGTTAGAGTGAAAAGAAAAATAGCTACTTTTTTGGTACTCTAATCTCTGGAAACCTTACCCATATGATGTTGCTGATCCATTATTTCTTTGTTTATATTGCCAGATTTGAACAATTGACTGATTTTACCCATTATAAGATTCAGTTATGTCATGAAACCCTGAAAAATATGAAGTCTAGTTACTGTGTCTCTGTAATTAGTATGAGGTAATGCTTCAGAATGAAGCTGATAAGCAGCTAGATAACAGACTAATTAGTAGAGCTGGTGTAGTCCATCAGATGCTAAAACAGGTTTACATGAGACACTTGTGATATTCACAGGGAAAAGTAAACAGACTGAGGTATGCAAAACACAGCATTTAAATTATATTGCAAGAGTTAAATACACTGTACTGCTATAACACACAGGCATCCACAATGAGGCTAGAGTAATTAACTGGTTTGTGACAGATGTGTGATAGAAGTTGATAACCAGAGGGGAAACGCATGAAATGTTTTACAAAGGACAGATCAAATGTGTATCTGAAAAGCTAAAGCACGGGAAGTTTTAAAGCAGAGCTCACAATAAAGCTTGGAATGCAAAAGTCGAGTGGACATTGCTGTTTGTCACCCTGCTTGCTGGGCTGTTCTACTGTTGGGTGCAGAGATCTGGGAGGAGAATGCCACTTTCCCTGGACTGTGGCACTTCCCTCCCTCATCCTTTCAAAGAAGAAACACTGCAGCCAGTAGACCACTGAATGCCAGTAACAAATACCTTTGCCATGGAATTAATTTCCCTTTCCTACACTTCTGTATAGGTGGGTATGTATACAGCATCAGTTCTCTCTGACACTTTTAGCTGGAGTTAATTTTTAGGATTATGTTTTCTGATATGGGAGTTAACATGTGGTAGGTATGGTTTTTGCATGGATGCTAGCTAGGAATTGGTAACTGGTGGAGGTTTACATCTGTCTATTGTTAAGTATTACCTTCCGTATACCTAAAGATTTGATCACACAAATGGAGAACGTTCTGGAAGATTCAGCCTTATTTCCAAATTAGCATTCTGATGTGGCCTGCTGTACATACTGGAGAGCAATGTAAGTGAGATCTGCTCTGTGCTAATGGCATTAATCAGAATAATTTCCCTGGGATTTTGATGTATTATCATGTTCACCACCTATTATTGCTTGTTGCTAGCTTTCTTTTAATACAAGAATAAATACTCTTTTAATTAAACCATGTCCCTTTGATATTGATATTAAATGCTGGTAGACAATAATTTTCCAATGAAAATAATATATGCTTATTATACTGTGTTAGGCAGGTTAATATGGTTTTGCACTTTACAACAAGAAAGTTTATTACTGTGGTGACATTAATGCATGTAGAGTAATGTTCTCCAAACCAGTTGTTACCAACAGATAAAGGCTGATTTGGTAATTGCTAACCTAAGGCAGGATCTAGGGGAGTTTTTGCACTAACACCATTAACTGCAGGAGGGATGGTCAGGACCATAATATTCTGTTACTAAAGGAGTACATGACACTGCTTAGTTTTAGTATGAGGAGCTGTTGATGATGCGCTATGTGAAGACCCTCTTTATTGGTTCCTTGGATATCTAAAAGCAGCAGATTAGTGCCAGCCCTTTAACTAAGGGTCTGTCAACCTCCCTCTTATGGACCTTGCTTTGGATGTTGATGGGTGAAACATCTTTTTGCTGAAGCAAAGCTTAATGCAGTCAGAAGGATTGGTCAAAGAAAATGTTGAGGCCTCAAGCTTGGTTTGCTTCTGAGCTCAGGGACAGCACTTGTGAAGTGCACTGAGGGATATTTCTAGGCTCCTTTTCTTTGAGATGGCAGACTGGATGTCGATGTTGATCAAGACCCAGTTCTTTTACATCAGAGCATGCCCCATGATGAGGCAGGCAGGATGTGCAGCTAGCACAGAGCACGGGAATGCACCAGAGGTGAGATCTTTCCCTAATATTTTTTCCTGTGTGACACTGCCAAATCAACATACAATCAACGGCCATGTCACAGGAGGTACATGTTTGTGTTTCATTTCAGCTGGTGACTGTATTCTGAAGCATCTCAGGACCCTTTTAAGTTTTATCATGGACATGTTATCAAAATGCTGTTATAATGTTAGTTGTTTGCCAAATCTCTTTACCTCAAAAACTCCAAGGGGAAGTGAGTTTCACAAGTCACTCATTGCAAGAAAAGTTTCCACTGTGATTTGTATAATTCTCTGAAAGCAGTTTCCGGAATGCTGTGATTAAAAAGTGATCAAAAAAAAGCTATAATAAAAAAAAAAATCTCCTGTAGTTTAAGACTTGCACAAGACTTATCAAGACATAGTCTAATTTGTTTTACTTTCTTTGATTCTGCCGATGCAAGATCCACCAATCCACCTGTAGTCATTGCACCTGACTGCTTCGAACCATGCTTACCTTAGTGCTGAGCCATGGGAGGGACACGGTCTGGTTTTGAACTCTTTCTTCTGGGGAGAAGAGAGGAAAGCTGATGGTGGTGGCAGATGAGGGTATTGCTGCCTGTGGGACTGAGACAGGCAAGAGCACCCTACTGCCTACCTGCAGCAGAAGCCATCCTTGGACCAAAATTGTGGCTTGGAGGTGGGGTTGGACTTGCTCCCCAGCTTTATTGTCCACCTCCTGTTGTTGCCTTTCAGTGAGTGCTGTGGTTTCTGCAACATGGGAAAAACGTCTGAGGAATGGTGTGAGATTTGGGCTGGAAATCAGAAGTATGAGCCGTGTGCTGTGCAGGCTAATCATGGCTGCCTGGCAGTGGTTGGTCTCTGAACTGCTGTGAAGTTTTTCTGCAGGTAAATCTGTTGAAACTGCTCCTAGAGGGTGGATTTACACTAAGGGGTTCATAATTGCAGTTCTCTGTACCATTCATGCTGGTGAATTAAAAGTATGGCTCCAAACAGTGCTAGCAGAGCTGAAAAAAACTAATTACAGCTTTAAAATAAATGTTTGTGGAAAATTGTCTTCACTACTCACTAACAGTTCTTCTAACCTGTCTCTGTACTGAGCACTAGATCATTCAGTCCTGCTGTGGTCATCACATGCAGCTTTTATCAGGAAAGCACTTTTCTTTCCACTTTTATTCTCTGAATCTACTTTGCTGTACTTTGTGGAGAACTTGTCCCTTTTACGGAAATGAAATGAGTCTCATCTGTATCAGATAGATGAAAAGAGCAGGGTATAGCCTTGGAGGCTCCTACCCCTCACTGTACATCCAGATAATGCCCAGGGATCCTGAACCTAAGCCTGAATGCTCAGAAGTTTGTGCAGAGCTCTGGCATCATGCCTGAGTAATTTATGTTAATACGATTTCTGGAGTTCTTCTATCTTATTCTTTTATGTCTCTGTGTTTGACAATGCTTCACCTTCATTATCTTTAAAGATCAGCACTAAACTAGATATTTCCTCCCTGTTCCCCCTGTGAAAACCAAAACAAATAAATCACTTAGCTTCTTTGCTGTCTCTTTGGTCTCCTCTCTGTGTTATTTTTAATCGTTTTGACCTTGTAAACGCAATGACTTTTACAAGGATCTCAAGATATACGTAAGAGATTCCTCTGTATCAGCATTATATTTAATAAAGTTCTATTATTTTGTTATACACTGTCTTTTTTGTCACAACTTTTAAAGTGTTTTCATGGCCTTACCAGTATTTCAGCTAAGTGAAATATATTATATGCATCAAGGATAGAATTCAAGCTTTATGTCTGTATATTAAGTGTTATCTCTGAACTTGAAAGTGGTATGCTTTATCATTTTTGAGTATTCATTAGGTAATAAATAGAAAATTATAATTATCAATTTGAAGATCTGTGTATTTCCACTGGGTCTACTGCACAGATATGTTTCAGAATGATTTCCATAGGTTCATTATACCAGTTTAGTGTGAGATATGTCAGAGACTCATTGTGATTATGATTTATTTTATCCAAAGGATTTGTTGTGTTCTTTTGCTGGTTTACTAGTTCAAAATAAACTATGCTTTTGTCTTCCCTATCACAAGCAACAAGTACAAGTACATGGAAATACAACATATTATATTTCAATATTAGATAAAAGCTTAAACTCCAGCCAGTTTGCATCCAAGAAAATGTTGAAAGATTCAAGCTTTGTTTGAAATGTTGGCTGTAGTATTTTTTTAAACCAAAATATATTGAATAGATTTTCACATTTGAAAAATTTTATTCTGAAAATTTTTTAACTGTAGGCCGTATTAATTTACAGCCTGAGAATTTATGGTTAAGAATTTTCTGTTGAATTTAATTTTCCAGAGAGTAAAATCCAATATTGCTGAAATATTTCAATTTCTGTGAAGAAAAGTTAGAATTAAGTCTTCACTTAATCTTCTGTGAAACTTTCAAATAATTACAGTTCAGGAGATTAGGGGTTTTATTTTCCTTAACACTCTCCAAAGGAGATGTATGTCTTGTCACTAGTCTATCTCCTCTCATATTTAGGAGAATGGCAATCTGTTGCAGGCTTGTCTAACCCCCAGTGCATGAGTGGCAGCTCATACTGCAGGGACAGCAGAGTGGCACTTGGTGTTACAAGGCTTTGGTGACCCTCTCCAGGAGGTTTAGGAAGACCTGAATTGCCCAACACCTTTACACAATGAACATGCCTGTGTACGTCCTCCCTATGTCTAATGGAGCTCTTTGTATGGTTCTGATTAAGCAAACTACCAGGGTGCTGGAAAAGAAAATAATATGCAAACTCAACACGCAATCTTTCTTGTCTCATGCCGTTGCACTTTCTTTAGCACATTGGATTACTGTACATTGCAAACCTCCCTGGCTTTCAAACAGTCATTTCCTGGCAGAAGTCAAGGTACTCTGTTACAAAGGAGATGTAGTGGTACCAATCTCAGTCTAGTTTTCTGGTTTTATCAATATATTTTCATGGTAGTGGACCACAGTTAGCAACACGTGCAAGCTCTGGATCCCCTTTAAAAAAAAAAGAACTAAAACATAGGAGTTTTCAGAAGCAGAAGTGGTGGCAAAGTTTGGGTAATAAAATAATGCCCTGACTCATCTCTAATTAAAAGTGCAATTTATGAAAGGGATTAGTGTTTAACAACATAGAAAAGGAAGGAAGTAGCAGCTATAATTTTTTAAAATAACCTATTACTGACCATCTAGAGCAAATTGATCCATATCTTCAGCTCAGTCAAATCCGTAATAAGCTGGACAATAGTTACAGTAATTATCTAGATAAATTATTGTTTTTTTAAAATGTGGCCAGTACTTTACAACACCAAAACCCCCTGGTTTTTATCCAGTATGCATTTAATATCTTCAAGCAAGCAGTTGCTGCCTAAAAAGTGCTTTTTCATTCAAATGACACAAAGTAATAGATAAATAACATCCATGGCAATGTAAAATGCAAAGCAAATGTTAAAAAGGTTTCCTTTATTAGTATTCCTTATTAGCAAATAATTAATTCTTTTTTATTAATTTACTCGTCTTGTGAGATTGTTAAAAATTAATCATTAATGAGAGGCAAATGGCAGCCCCACAACAACACAGCTGGTTTTTGTTAAAGTAATTAAAGCTGTCTGCATTCATGATCACATGTTTGGTACAAATTTTGAACAATAATTCAGACATTGTTTCTAATAGTGTTGAGTTATAGTTGTGTTTACAAGTTTTAGAGCTACACTACAGAGAGAATGTAGGGAAAGGCTTGCTTTGTATGAGTTTCTCACAAAATGGGGACATGGTGATGAAGATGATTCTTCTAGTAGGCCCATCCAGGTTTCAGAGAAAAACTGACCATTATTTTTCTTACAAAATTCTTCCTGCTTTCCCTTCATCAGTGTTCTTTGTTTAATAAAGGCAAAATAATTTTGATATTTTGGGAGGAAGAGGGGAAGGTTGCAGTTTTGATTTTGTCTTTCTGGGAAACTGGAAAATTTATCTTAAACAGATCTTTTCTAATTTTCTTTGAATGTTTGTGGGCAAAATATTCACTTTGGTTTTGACTAGGGTTAGCCTCAGGTAGCGCACAGGCACTTTGCTTGTATGCGAGTAAATTGTCAACATTTACTGTGCCTTTGGGCAAACACAGAATTGAACTTACCCACAGTTACTAGCAGGCTAATGCTGTTTGTACAGATGCTGGCTTGGCTATACAGAGGAAAGCCTGAATATGCTTAGATTTTAGGTCAGTGACTGCATGATACAGTTTTCAAGTGGAACTGAATTGGCAGCCGTTGAAGGTATAGGCTCAAGGGTCAGCACTGCACAGTATGTTCAACTGTTATTTTTAAGTTTCTGCCTGAGTCTTCCCTGGAAACAGTCATCTGTAAGAATTTAGCTGTCGATGTGGGATAGGAGCAGGTGCAGAGCTCACAGCAACCATGCCGTGAGTCAATACAAATTAAGAGTCTAAGACAGAGACTGAAAGCAAGAGGAAGCTTTGAAGGAGGACATTCAGCTCAACAAGAAGCCAAATATAGGGCAGGAGGTAGTGTGACAAGGAGTTTGAAGTAGGGGAATGTCTTCAACTACTACTGAGAAGGAAAAAGTAGGCATTCAGGGAAAAAAAAAGCTGGGAAAATAGAGATGAGACAAAGTGAAGCGTACTGCAATAGCCTTCCTAGACATAAATAGAAGTGATTAGCAACAGAGTGATAGTTGAGACCATACCCATTTCCATGAAATAACAATTGTTGGTATTTTTTAAAATACGAGAATCACAGCAATTTTAATCTTTTGACAGCAGTAGAATTCTTCATATTAACATTGATGAAAGATAACATCTCCATCAAAGCCCCCTATTTTTGCAGGGATGATGGTGTACTGCTCATGTGATGCACCATCTCTCTTGAAATAAATACATAAATACGGGTATATACCATAAAAAATACAACTAAAGTTAATGAACTGTTTCTTCATCTGTAACAAATCTTGAGAGCTTTCCTGCTTTGCATGGAAGGTCATAACAGCCTCAGAGCATTTAATTTTCCTTCCTCTTGAAGAATAGAAGAGATAAAACCTTCCATTATTTGAGTTTCAGATCAATCTTTGTCTCCTTTGTCCTTGCAAGAAAATCCCTGCCAAATTCACATGGCATTGGATGTTCTAAAGGCCAAGTTGTTTTAACATATTTAAGGACATTCCTCAAAATCGCTTTTAAATTGGAAAGGAATTTCCAATTCCTTTCAAGGAATTGGGCAAGTGGGTTGGGACCCTTTTCCCAAGTCTTTTCAAATGTGCACTTGTTTTCCGAAGTGCCCTATTCATAATAGTATAATTCACTTATAGCTCTACTTTCTGCCTATGTATTGAAACACCGACTTCCGAGCTGCTTTCCATCTACAACTATCTGTCTCTTACTGTGACATTCACTGTCAGATTAAGCTCAGAAATCAGCATGAGAGGACTGGAGTCTTACTGGTGGAAAAAGACCTGGAGGTTCTTTTGATCACAACAATTTTAAGTCTTGCACATGCTGAAAATTCCAGCATGTATCTGATGAAACGAAGATAGAAACTGAAAATGTTCCAGGACATAACTTTTTTTTGCAAAAGGAGTAAGCAGAACTTCTTCCAACACTGAATGACTTCCTTTTGAAAGACTGTAAGACACCAGTTACTTTTTGTCCTTGCTCCCAGAACTCATCTTCCTCTTTCCATCCTTTGCTCTTATTTCTTTCATTTTTTTTTCTCCTTTTTTTCCTCCTGTCTCTTTTGGAAGAGTGCAGATTTTTTTTCATCGGTAGAGAAAAAAACTGATTTAACATTCAGGTGATTTTCAACATGAACAAGTAGGCACAGTAATGAATAGTGTCAACGAAAAAAGTAGCATTGTTGTGATACACATGCTGACAAGAGCCTGCTTTACCTTTGTCAAAACACTGGTGCGAAATACTAGGCTATTACAATGTCCACGACGTTAACTGTCTGATTTTGGCAGTTAAATCCTGAGACCTGAGCAAGGGTATCACAAGCGTGTGATCTATACTGCCAAAAGACTCCTTTTAAAACAGTCTCTAATTGAGTAGTCAGACTTGTCAGGAAATGTGACCGTTCCACCTATCACTGGAGTTTTTTCCTATCTAACCATGCAAACATTCAAATGCAAGAAAAGGATGTTGCTTCAATGTTTAACCAAAGAACTAGATTAGACTAATACAGTTTCATTCCCTAATACTAGCTCTGAACAGCATGGTAATTATTATGCACTGGTTGTTTGTTTGAATGCAAGAAAGTGCTATGTTCTTTACTTTGTTTTCTGTTGGAGTAGCTTGCTTGCTTTAGTAATGATACTGAACCTCTCACTTTCAAGATCATACATGAGAGTACTTTTCTTCATAAGGCATAGTCACTGAATACCAGTCCTGGTACTTTATGCGTCCTGTGGGTACTGAATGTAGTTTATAATTTGTATTGTGCTATGTAACCTGATAACATTTTTATTGCAGTGGTCTGGCAATGCCACAAGGACCAAACCATAATATATAGGAGAGGTGGCATCTCGGCTTTGGAGAATGAGTAAAATAAATCCTTTCCTTTCAGAAGAAAGCTGGGAGTAGTAGCATGAAATAGCTTTATTTTGGAGGGTTGTTTGTCTCTTGGCGTAAAATGGCCAAATGAAATGATGCACGACAGCCACACATACATCCCACGCTACAGTTCTGGGACATGGTTGGCCGTGGGCAGCAGGGCTGCTTTTTGTTACGAGTTGGAGCCTGTTCTGCAAGCCATCAGGTCCCCGCAGAGGACAGCTGGAGCAGCATAACAGAGATCGCAGCGTCTGCTTCCCGCAGTGCCCATTAACTTGTTGTAAAGATCAAGAACAGGAACAAGCATTTCTCTCCGTAAGTGTGCAAGCAGTGTCTGTGCGTAGCAGCCCTTCCTGCCAAAAAACCAAGCCAGCCCCTAACCCCCCAAACAACCACTTCTGAAGGGAAAGCAGAGGACTTTAGTTCAAACAAATTAGGGAGCACCCAAGCTGTCTCGTGCTAGCTCTGCTATCATCCTGCTTGCTCAATTAAGCTTTAATTAGCTTGTAAGCTACTTTGAGGCAGGAACCACGTTATTTTATGACTCAACCCGATATTTAGCCAGTAGAATAGCAAGCTTTTTTGGCTTCTTTCATTCCTTTATATAAAGGCCATGCGAAATAAATGATGCAATTACATTATTTTTTCTGTCCAGCTGACTCACAATGTCCTATGTCATATGTGGCAGTCTGTACAGAGAAGGGGATGAACCAAAAAGGATTCTGGGCATGCATACAAGAGTAGCCGACAGTCACAGAAAGGTGCACCTCCTTTCACCTTAAATCAACAATACCCCCATGTTCCCAATTTTGAGGACTGTGAGAGTTACTGGATCATATCAGGGGTTACATACTTCCTCCTGTGACTGAGGAAGGGAAATGGAAGCAAAATTCAGAACTCCTGACCAGATAGTTTTCCAACTAGAAATTCAGTTATTTTTATGGTGACATAAATGAAATGGAAATTAGTTAGCTGTTCTGTGTAGAAATTTCTGTTACGTTTGTCTCAGTCTTTTATCTGCCTGTCCTTGAAACCTACAGAATGTGTGTTCATTTAGGTTTGGTCCTCTTAATCTATGCTGACGGCTGTAAATTTAGGCTAATAAATGAATTACACAGGTAAGGAAAACAAGCTCTATCTCCTCAGAGGTTGTATAAGCCATATAGCTAATACTATCAAGAAAACACTGATCAGACACTAGCTGATTGATTTGCTCCCTTGGTAGGTGTTAAGCTGTGCAGCTGATGAAATTTAACTACTCATGTTTCTCTATCCTTCATTTTTCATTTTATTAGATTTAGGCTATTTGCTATACAGGATCTTTCCGGCAAAACCAAGCCTCCTAGGTAAGAGTAGAAACAACCTTCCCTTTCTGTCTGTGTTCTTTAGGTACAAGCAGTAAAATCCCTTGAAAACCTGGCAAGCTTTTGCTTTTGGCCTGGAGGAGCACTCCCTGCAGAGCTGTGGTGCAAAGCGGCGCTCTCCCATGGCCCGTCTCAGAGGAGCACGCATGTCAATTGGGTAGGTGAGGCTGTAAGGTCTCGTAGGGAGAAAATTCGGTACACAGCAGCAGCCATGAATCATCCTACAAGGAAGTGGTAATTAAGGGAGGCTTGGGGGACTGTCAAAGTTATGCTGGACTGCATGGAAAAACAACACAAACAACAGACCAGCCGGAGAGCAGCAGAGGGCACTGGTGATTTAAAGTCATCCTGGTAAACCTCCCAGGCTACTGAATGCTCTGCAGAGATTCTTCTCTGTATCACTGTATTGCCCTGAGTCTCACCTAAAATCCCATCTGCTAATGTGAATGTATATGTAATGGGCCCAATTTTCCTCTTATATTTTATAGTGAAAATTAAGAGCCACTCCAATGAGGACAAGGCATTAGAGAGCAGAAAGTGAGAGCAGATTAAAATGTATTATCTGGGAATGAGAACAGGGAAGCAGAAGCACAAGAAATTTTTATGCCTGTTTAGAGAAGCTTAAAAGGTTCACAAAATAGACTACCTTAGGGAAACTGTTTCTTACGTTCTTAGTGAAAAATATCAGATGCTGCAATCAAAGATTTTTTTCAAAGCGTAACAAAACTTTGTATGTGTTTGGAGGAAAAAACCTAGCAATTTGTAACAGTCTTTGCAGTCCCATAGCTAGTATATCCCAATTTACTGAGGGCAGGAAAAAAACATATAAAATTTCACAAGCTGGTCTGTAGTTTACCGATGTTTTAAAATTGACAGCTGTAACTAATTTTTTATGTTTTATAATGAAATACATGACTTAAATATTCTGAAGCTCTGCACCTTTCACTATTTCATTTAGCCTGCTGGTTTTGACATGTCTCTCTTTATCCATAGCTCAACTGCACAGTTGAAGGAGCACCCACTGAATTCAGCAGAGCTAACAATAACTGTGTATTTCTACCTATAGTTACTACTATCAACAGTTGTTTTCTCCTACCAGTCTTATTTTCTTCTTCTTCTTTTTCCTCCCTGTGTTCTATTTCCAGGTCTGCCCCAGATTTCTGCTTGAATCACCTTCTGATCCAGGGCTCTACCTAAATAAATTATAATATCCATTATGTTTGAGATTGTAGGCACCAGAGGACAACAGCTACCAAATGACTATCAGGAATGTGATGTCAAAACTCACCATCAAGGTGAAGATCTCTGCACCGCTTCGTTGGCATTGAACATTTTTGAAATGCTGGCAGCTTCATAGAAAGGTTTCCTTTTAATTGCCTTCTGCCAAGCAAAGGCATTAGCCTGCTTCTGGCAGCTTTATGGTTCCAGATGTCCAGATCTCTCATGATATCCTAAAACAGAGGCATCAGGGTTTTACACTTCTATTATAGTATTGTGCTGTTGAATCCCCAGGGTAAGAGCATGTTACTGAGCTGATCTATAGCTATGCTGAAGTCATCATTCTCCATACTCTTTACCTGCAACTTAGACCAGAAGAAAACATAGACCTCTGGAGAGGTGCTGGATCAGAGCATCTCCAGGGGACAGCAAGAAATTTTAAGTGCTACGTATCATTTGACATTTTTCCGTCTCTGTGAAGTGAAGATAAGGTAAGTAAACTTCCAAAATTAAGAATGTTGCTTCTTAAAAGTATCCTGTTTACTCACTTCATAACGCAAAATACTCTAAATCACTGGAACTGATGTCTCAGAAAATTGACCTCTGTTATACATTAACTTTACCAAAAGATCTGGCAATTCACAGATATTTAAATATAGCAGTTTATGCTTAGTACAGTTCCTGTTAATGAGAAGATAGCGTATCTTCTCAAAAGGTGACAGCAGTCCAAGACTGAGGAAAAAGTTCAGTGGTACTGACGGGTTCTGTGCTTAAGCTCTGCAGTTTTGTATGCCTGAAGATCCCTTTTTTGTCTTTAGATGATCCAGAGGAAATTCTGCAGACTTTGGAATTGCTGACTTCTTTTTGCAGAACATTAAATTGGGTCTGTTCCTTGTTATAAAGTAGGACTAATGACGTAAATAAAAGGAAGATGTACTATACAATAATTGGACCGAACAGACATCTCATAGTATCAGTCAGGGTGCCCAGTTAATGGGCATAGTCACACCTGCAAGACACCGGCACTTTCCTTCAGTATCACCATTCCTCAGACACTGTATATTTTGTATGTTTTCCATTATAACCCTGATTCCTTACATCTTTATTCTGGTTAAAAATATCCTTCCAAATCTCTGTGTCTTAGAATGCTTCGACAATAAACTAATTAAGAAAGAACTGGGATTAATGCTTAATCACCCTAAGGGGTGATGCAAGATTAATTTTTAATAGAGTTTCATTCTTTTAGATATTAGATAAGTGATGTGGAAATGCCAATTATTTTACACAATCACATGTAAATTCCACAGAATAATAGAAATAGAAAGGACCAAACAGAAAAAAAATGGAGTTAGTATTCATATTTGACAAAAAACTACTCTGTCATGTTTGGCAGAATGAGAGGTATTTCTGTAGTGTAGATTGTCTCTCTTTAAAAAAAAATAAAATTACAGAAATAAACAGTTTATTTTCTAGTGGATTTTTTTTGTTTGTGTTAATTAATTTCTTTATGTTTGAAAAGTGTTTATAAACAGATAAAATTTTTCTCAGGTATATTTTCTGTTCATTCCATTCTTAGCATAATTCCTGGTTTATATCTTGTTTGTAAATTATACATGTTCAGATCTGCATATAGACAACACTATTCTTTTAGCCCCCAGTTACATGATCATTGCTGAAATAACCATTCTGTAAACAATGTAATTTATAAGAAAACATCCAAGGATAGCCAACAATAAAAAAAAGGGGAAAAAAAAGAACAAGAGCCCAGCATCTGATGTGGTACAAATACTTACTTTGAGGTTAACAAATTGCATTAATTTTCTTTTGCCCTTAATGTTTCTAAAGCACCTCTGTCCTCTCACAACTGTTTTTTACGAGCTGAGTTATTATTAATTTGTTTTCTCCTTTGTTTTAAAGTTTGTGGTAAGCAATTGTTGGTATGCATGGGCACTGGATTTGGCTCTGAGAAACAACCTTAGCCCCCTGCAGTTCTAAGTGTCTTGCTGATGGAAGCTAGATGGGTAATTTAAAGTGCTTTTAATTCTAGAATGAGCCAAATGGAGATAATCTGGGTTATATACAGTGAACATTATTGTTTTTTTAATTCAGCAATTTGATGATATAGAAGCTCAGAAGCTTGCTAGCTACTGGCAGGTTTTTTGCAGGTTTTACCTGGTCTAAAATGGCTTGTTTTCAAATGGGTGGGGTTTTCTTTGGTTTGAGAGAAATCTGAATAACTCCAGGATAGACCCAGCTTGTTTACTGTGTGGTGTGAATGAGTAATGTTCACAACATGAGCAATTAGTTTTGGATTTTTTTTTTCTTTTCATTTCTAGGGATTAGGAGAATAAATATAAGCCTTGCTATCATCTTGTTGGTGACTTAATGGAATTTGAAAGTTTTGCTATTGCATCTGCCTAGCTGCAAATACTAAGCAATTAACATGTTTGTGATCGTTCTTTAGCTTCAGCAGAGGGATTGCTGTCTTTATTTTTTGTCAGTGTAGAAGCATAAATGTTTATCACTTGATGTATATCATTTTGTAGGTAAAAAAAGGAACTCCTCCTGTAAAGCCATGTAATTAACCATCGGTAGTATGGCTTTAGGTCATACCTCTAGGCCACACCTCTTCATTGTTAAGCAATTCATTCTGGTTATTGAGAACATTAACAGTAATTCTTATAGATTGGCCTGAAAGATACTATGTGAAGTGCTCTTTTAGCTGCCAAACCCCAAACTTATGTCATCCCTGTGTGCTATGCTGTCCCTCTTTGGTGATAAGGGATGTATTGAAGTCAATATGATTTGGAATGGCTAAATACAATGTAAGCTGAAACTGGAGCCAAAATGACTTAATATGGCAAAATAAATGGTTTATTGTTTTGGATTGTTCTCTTTAATTTTGCATTACTGCTATCACTACACATTAGTTTCTATGACACCTGACTACTGTTGTACTTTCTTCTTTTGTGTCCTGTCCATTCTCGTGGTAACCTCATTTTATGAAGGTGTTTTCTTACTCTAAAAATGTGTAAAAGTGATATAACATGTTCAGTAGATCTGACTGTGGTTTACATTTATCTGATAAGCCAGCTTTAGAGATATCTGTAAGGTTCTGTTACCTCTAACTTTTTCTAAACCCACTTTTTCACACATCTAGAAGGGGATAAAATAGATTATCTTCCTTTCTGCACATTTTCAACAGTTTTGCTTACAATAGTTTTCCTGCTTTGTAGAAAACCATATAGCTTTAACATGCAGAGACCTGCTTTTATTTGCAGAAATGATTGTTACTTTTATTTCTAAGTGACTGCATATCATAAAGTTGATAAGAAGACCATAGATCTCTACGGTGCCAACTTTAATCACTTTTAAAAGGTGACAGAATAACTGCCATTTAAAATCAATTTTTGTCAGCCTCTCAATATTTCCTCCATTGCTTTGCTTTTTGAAATTGATTACTTAGGATTTTAGAGAATCTTTTGAAATCCACAGCATATTAGATGCAGAATTGCCTAACATGAACCTTGTAATCTTTTGAAGCCATGTTTGCAGCTTTTGTCATTTTAAACACTAATTGGGTTCGGAGAAGACTGGATATTTGAATACTTTGGTGTACTGAGCTGGCAGCAATTGCTGTTTTCTAAAAAATCATTCAACCCCCCCCCCTCCCGAAAATGTTGATGCAAAGCTTCATTTTCAGTTATTGATTCACTTCAGGTCATACTTTTTGACTTGGGTTTACCATTTTAGACACTTACAACTGCTCAGTACCTGTTAGTTTTTACACATTTACAACTGTAAGCCAAACACATGAACAGTGTGGGAATATTGACTAAATGCTATGAAATATATAAAGCCTTTCTATTTATCTGTTCATTTACCCTATCTTTCCCTTTGCTCCCACAATATCCAATTCTTTTAATTTTGGGAAGGCTGTTTTGGCTATGATAATTTAGCATGTAGAGGCTAAATATATTTAAACATTTCAAAAAATGAAGGCATTTGGTATCTTGCATTACATGTGTTGGTCGTTATCTTGTTTTACACGTTGGGCTTCGCCTCTTCCATTTTTGTGATTCAGAATTTTTTCCTCCCTTTCTTTTTTCCGTTTTTGAAAGAGGCTGTCTCCAAGTTTTCTTTACCCTCTTAAATGGCATCTCAGTCACTCCCCATTTGTACTCTGACACCTAGCACACACTCTCTTTTCTCATTGCCTCTCTCCATCCCTCACATAATCTCTTGCACTCTCATAATAAAAACATTTAACACATTGGTAAAGATACTGAGATAAGGGTAGTAAGATAAGAGATCTATTGAAATACATCTTTTGATTTACTGTATTTGCTGAAGTTTTGATTAACCAACAGAATACAAAGACCTTGGGGATCTTTGAACTGTCTAAGCCATTTCGCTCTGAATTAATGGCTTTTAGTTTTTTTTTTTCTTTTTTTTAACACTAATGAAGATTTTCATTTATGCTGGGTTTTGGCAGATATTCAACATAACCAAAATATCTGCAGGACCAGTGTGATATACCACAGAGGTTATTTTAGAAAACCAACCAACCAACTAACCAACCAACTAATCCAGTTCCTCAATTGCAATATCTGTCTAGAAATTACAGTCATTTTGGTTTGGATTATAGCACATAAAAAGTGTTTTGAATGGGCACACCAAGATTCTAACACTTAATATTTTTAAGCTTATGGAGACTGTAACTGCATTAATAATTTTTCCTAGTTTTATACTGGGACCTACTAGCATGACCCTTATTTCTGTTAGCTTTGTTAGACTTGTAAAAGTCAGTAAATTTTAAACAGGTGTTCTCTAAGTAATAGTATGCTCTTCTATATTTTTTTCAGACTGCTTGAAATACGAAAATGTGTTTCAATCTTGATATAAAGTACACAGATTTTTATTCAGAAACTTTGGGTTTCTTTGAATTCCATGGAAAATCTAACACAAAAATCTGTCAAACTGGTACAATTCAGTAACACAGCCATGGAAAGATCTTTTTTAGTGATTAATATCAAGAATTTTTCTATAAAATACTGAGGAATAATATATTTTGTATTCTTGATTTTAGAATGAACAAGAAAATGTCTGCAGTACAGTGTTTTTATCATATATAGAGTGAACTAAGATGTTAGAATTGATTTTTATTTTCCCCCAATGATAACTTTTAATGTACTTATTGAATTATGGTTAAGATTATATAGTTAGTCTCTATCTGTATAAAAATATATCCTGATGTCTAAACTGCATAAAATTTTTCCTTAAGCTAAAATATTTAACATTTCCTTTTAACTCCTTTTAATTGGGTGTTTTCTTTACATTTAGTTTGCCTATTAGAAGAGTACCTTTTTTTTAAACATTTGTACTTTATTCAAAGTTCATTTGTGCACCACTCCTGCCACTACTTTAGATCCTGTTTTGAGGTCATGAAAGACTAGCACCCTTTCTTTCTTACATTTCATTAAGAATTATAATACTGCTGCCAGCAGAATGCAATAGCTATAGAAAGAGCTTGCTACCTGGAGTCCCTTTTATAACACATTCTTTATAACATATAAATATGAGTCAATGAAATGAGGACATTGAATTTATAGATAACTGTAACTTAGCATGCAGCACATGAGAAGGAAGAAAAGGAGTTCTTTCTGCCAATTGAAGGTGTATCAGTAGATCTATGAAGGCCTGGGAAACAAATTTTTAAAATGCCGAAAGCGCCATCAATTACAGGTCTTGTGTAATTAATGTTGACATATATAGCTGCATTTTAGTGCTCCTCAGCAAGAAAAAAAGAGACAAGCAGTGACTTATAAGGTAGAGGAACAATTGCAATCTGCAAAACAAGAAGAGTGGATTGATCTGAGCTGAATAAATTGCAAAAGTTAACTTTAAGAACTGGAACTGTTACTTAATTTTACAAAAGGTAAAAATAACTTTTACATTAATAGACATTTTGTGTTTATAGTGCTAAATGAAAATAATAGTACTCAGGGTGATAATAAGGAAACCACATGGATTATAGAATGTCTTTGAAATGCCAATACCACATGGTAAAAGATCCAGCACATGTGTGTATTGAGTGAGGCGAGAAGAATAAATATCCAACATGTCTGTGTAAGACCCAGGTAGAACAGGTACACACAGTTCTGTGAAGTCTTGCATACCAAGAAAGTGAATTTAGGCTGAAGGGAGTCTGGAGAGGAACTGCTGTAACCACTGAACTATGTCTATGTAAAGAAGAATAGTGGACCTTGGCCTGGGTTGAGGGTGAAGTAAAGCTCAAGGTGGTTGCCATATGTTTTGAAAGACAAGGTGTAAATTTCAGAAGAAGAAAGCAACTTAATGGGTATAAGAATTAACAAGAAAAACTAGCAGTAAGCAATGTGTGATAGGGATTAGAAGAACGTTTCTGATCCTCAGACCTAGAGTGTAATAATAGTAGAAATAGTAACGTAAAAAAATACTTAGGTAATGCCAGCCAGTTTGTGAAAGTGATATATAGGACTCATTTGCTTTTGATAGCTTCTCTGTGACCCTAGACTTTTACCTTTCAACCTGTTCTTGTATTTCTGAGTACTTTGGGTATGGGGGAAGCAATTGTAGCACCTGAGACAAAGCAGATGATTTTTCCTAGCCTTTATTTGCTGGAGATGAAAGCAGGGTTCTTACGCTGCCCCTGCAGTTCCAGGCTGAAAAAGGTGCACTTGTAGTGAGAAAAGGTTTTGGGGTTTTTATTTATTTATTAATTTTGCTGGAACTGGAAGGAGCGATTTGGAACAAGTGTCATTTTTAACTAACACAGTGCCTGGAAAAGAGGGCAGGTGGGATCAGGAGAAGGAGGAGGAGGAGGGACAGGCCTAGGCAAGACTTTCTTTTGAGGAAAGGAAAATGAAGCAGAGATGTCTTCGTGTTGGGTCGGATGTTGTTGGCAGGCACACCTTTTGAATTATGGGTCTGGGCTGGATGGCATCTGGAAGCTTTCCCTGGGTATGTGTTAGCAAGTTTGTGACACACTTGTCTTGAATGAAGTTTGGCACAAATAGATTTACAGAGCTCTGGGAACAAAGTAACTGCTTCAGGAGGCAGGAAACACTTCCCTTGTGGACAAAACTAAAGCAATTGCTGAGAATCAGTATTTGTTTCCTATTTCCTTCTAAATTGTTGAATACTGGCTGTTGCTGGAGGCAAGACATTGGACTTGACTTATAAATGGTGCAATTTAGTACAGGAAACCCTATTAGTCAATTTAACTTTATATTGAAATACTACAAAAACACATAAGAACAAGTTATTTCATAGAAAAACTGGGAGAAATTGTGCTGCTGTGATGGTTCTTGTATAATAAGTTGAAAATAAAATACTGCATAATGATCTGGATTTATGCATTGCAAATCAAGAGGCAGTTTGAGGAAACGTAAATAAATTTGATATACCCTTCCATTACCACTGAACAAGTGCTTAGCAGCTCTGAAAGATTGGTTTAAGGGCATTAAAATAGCAAAACACCCTTTGGTACAATTATTAAACTGTGCTTTCCTAGACCTAAGATTACATTGTCCAGTGGGTGAGCTGGATATATGTTGCCTTTTCACAGCATGTCTAAGTGCCTTTAGGTAGTGGGGGTTAGGTAGCCCATATAGGGTTTAAGGCTTTTTAAAGATCCATTATCTACTAGTTACTACTGTGCAAAGTGTGCTCTTAAAATATTATCTTATATGCTAATTGCACTGAATGGGCTAGTGCAACACATTCATGTTATTAAAGTTAATGACCCATTGCATTAGTAGTGATAGTGAAGAAAATCTAAAGGCAAATTTCCTGTTTTAATTGGAGGACTGTACGGTTGAAGGGAGGTTAGTATCATTACACTGGAACTGGTGATATCTACAGGCCTAAGAAGAGAGAAACCATCTATGCTTTGCACATTAGTAAATCTTTTCTCATGTGCCTGTTATATTTTCAAAGATTGCTTGAAGTCAGTACTTCAAGTGCAGTTTTTAATTTGCTATGTTCAGTCACTTTCGAGTAAAAAGCTGATCTTACTTTTTATTTATAGTTAAATAATTGCTTCTGTTCAAAGGAGGAATAGCAACTCTTGCCTGCCGTTTGTGATACAGTAAAAACTGGATGGACAATCATACGGACATGGGATGTCTCTTCTACCCCCTGATATCCTGTTCTGCATTTATATTCATGGTGTCTCCAGGCTGCACCTCTCTCCAAAGCCCGCTGGTGTGCGAGCGTGCAGGAGCACTACCCCACAAAGGAGCACAGTACTGAGTTAGGGCAGGACTTCCTCTGCTGTCAGTAACTCCTGAATGGCTGCTTTTTAAGGCCTGAAAAGCTATTTTTATTCAATCCCAGACTATTTACTTTTTGCAGACATAGAGTATGAGCATTGTAATTTGTAAATTTAGTGGTAAAATGAGTATGTGAGACATGGCAACTCGCATTATCTGAGAACATTAGCCAGTTTGCAAATTCCCATTCATGGCACCCTGACTCCTATCCAGAGCAAACTTCTTTCCCCAATTCATTTGTTTGTGATGCTCTGAGTTCAGGCAGTTTCTGCTGTTTTGTGGCATCCCCCTTATGCTCTTGCATCTTGGCTGCAGGCTTTTCAGAGCAAACTCTGCTTTATCCTATTCTTCCTTATAAACCACTAAGCTTCTTTAGTGAACTATGAAAGGGGAAGGCGAGGAGGAGTGGATGTAGCACATGTTTCTGTTTCCAATGCTTTCTCTGTCCCATTAGAGAAGCTCTCAAGAACTACATTGTGCTAGCTTGGCACAAAGTGCAGATTGATGCCTTCCTGTGAATGCTGCATTTTGTAACAGCTCCTTGATTGTTAGTTATAGGTGTCTCTTTCTATAGTGGCCCTGTTTGATTCAAAGCCAGCTGCGGCATGGGAGGCTCCATCGGTCACCACCTTTTCACTTACAGACTCGGATGAGACCTGGTTCCCATGACACTGTAGCCTGTGTCAGTTTGAGAGGGCTGGGTGCGCATGTGGGGCTTTCACTGAATGAATTCAAACCCTCTTCTCTGCCAAAAGGGTCTTGCAAGTTTGTTAACGCATTTGTTAACAGTTTGCCTAATGATTTCCAGGGAGTTAAATATACGGAGGGGAGGGAGTTTCACTGACTTTTTTAGGACTACCATTGTATAAGTCTTTATTTTGTTCATATTCTGGTAGTTGGTGAGATTTTTAGCTACTCTGCTCTGTGAAGATATCCCTGGATGGGTTAGACATATTCTAAATGCTGAGAACTAGGATATGCTTTTTTTTTTCCAATGTGTTACTTTTAATGTGTCAGTTTAACACACAAGTTGTGGTACGTTTCCTATTACATAATTCCAGATGCATGCATTCTTTTATATACTTTGATAGATGAGGCCTCCAATTATATCCATGCCTTAACCCAATTATATCCATGCCTTAACTTCTCCTTCTTTACTTTTTAATCTGTATGCAGCCATTTTCAACAGTCAGGTCACCTAGCATCTCTTGTGTTCTGTTTCCTCCAAGCAACCTGCATAGCATCCCTAAACATTTATAATCAAATCCTGATTTTATGAAAAACACAGAATATTAGTAAAGCAAGACTGTTAAATTGTAATCTCACTGTGTGGTATGAGATCTTTTAAATCAAGGTATGTATATTTGCAGTACGTTTGGGGTTTTTGTTCTGTTATTTTATCATGTTTCATTCATTTTATCCTCTTCCTTAAAAAAAAAAAAGCACACTATAAATAGAGCATTTGACATAATAATCATAAAGAAAGCCAGTTTATTTCAATATTACTTTTTGAATTATGCTTTTCAACAGTTATCAATGAAAAGAGTGGAAGCTTTATGGCCTCTTAAATCTACTCCCATATTGACATATTTACCTAGAGAGTAACTCTTGTAATTGGAGCTGTGCTTAATGAAAAGGTACTTAATCTCTCTGTAGGTTATCACACAAGCTTGTAAAGTGATTACTCATCAATCCTACTTGAATGGCAGATCTTAGATCAGTACCTATTGTTTGTTATAGACTGTGCAATTTCTAGAAATTCTTTTTACAGTTTTCTAAGATGCACTGCATGGTATGTCCAGCACAGGTCTCTTAGGAGACAACATTAGATCTCCTATTCAGTCGTACAGCATCCACAGGGATTACTGACAGCACCCAGAAATGGTACATCCTTTACTTGCATATGTTGTTCTGTGTACAAGGAGAAGTCTCTACCATCTTTTGTTTCAAATTGCCTAGCAGGGGGTTGTGGGTAAAAATACTAAATGAATTTTAATGTAATACTCAGAAGCTCTAGCATTTTTTATGTTCTTCAGATAATGCATTGCTGACAGAGGGAAAAAAATGGAGAGTATGGACATGTAGTTCAAAGAATTACACTAGCAGTGAAAATGTTGTATTTTTTATCCTTGAAGGGAAATTATAAAAAATATGTGAAGAAACATATGAGGGATTTGGAACTTCTGTTCCTCTGGTACATGACAGAAAAGGGGGAAAATATTTGAATAAATTAAATGACAAAGTGGGACACTTTATAGTGATAGAAACAATTTTTATGTTACACAGTCTGTATTTAAGCTGTGAAGTGGCAGATCGTTAATGAGACAGACATGTAATAAGTAATTCCTGTTAATGAAATATTTTCAAAGAGCTATTCAAGGGCATATTTTAGGACTTCATCAGATGTCAATTATAGTCCAGGTTTAAGGCCCTGACAGTGGGCAGTACTGACATATACATCCTTTGATGGATTCCTGTACCCTGTTATGGAATATCTGATACCAGCAGAGACAGGTTATTGGAGTTCGGTGTACATGTTTTGTGATTTGATGGCAGTTGTTCTATTCCTAAATGGAAAATACTCACAGATACATGGCTGGGGGCTTGTTTATGAGTTTTGTAGGGGAGACAAAATTCTGCTGTCTTCTGCAAAAGAGCTTTCCATGACAGCTTCCCACATAATTTTGAAGTTGTCTTTCAAGCTGTTTCACTCACTGTCTAGGTCCCCCTTTTACCTGTGTGCCATCAGTTATAACTCTGCAGAAGCACTTCTCAGAAATGACTTGCAAACACTTTAAAGACTTATAGACTTTTCTTTTTGTTGAGAAGTTGAAGATGTTCAAATCTGTAATCCAATACTGAGCTCTTAATTTTCTTATCTTTCTTTTCTGCTTCTTCCCGTTTCTCCGTTTCCTAATGCTTTTTCCCAGGTATTTCAGTTCAATCACATAATTTTTTCTAAGGAATTGAAGCCAGTTGGCTTTCAGGTTTTTTTCGTTAGTTAAACGCCGTTCTCTTTTTCCCACTATTCTGTATAAAAAGAATTCACTGGCTTCAGGAGTTGTTGTCAAACACATCGAAAACTTTCACTGCAATGCAAGAGCAAGGCTCTGCAAGATAATTGGTTTTGTGTCCACTCATATTCAAGCAGAAAAATCAAGGAGAAAAATTTAATTGCACTCATATAGAGCATTTCACTAAAACTCTCTGTCTAATTACAGTGGTGAACACACAGCTGGGACACTAGAAAGAGGAGATATCTTTAAACCCTTCATCTTTGAAGAGGCCTTTTGACACCAGATATGATTCAAGTTAAGAAAGCAGCTCTCCTGACAAGTTATACCCCAATAAATGTGTCATTGATGAGTAGGTTGTACATGAAGCGTTTGTCACAACATACATATTCTGCCTCATTATTAATAGAAAGTGTATTTTCTCTTGGTTGTTTTTCTGTACTAATTCACATTCCTCCATGTTTTAAGACGGCTTGACAATTCCAGTACTTAATCACAGTGACTTCACATGTTCAATTCTGTGTTGAAGAGTCCAGATGAACCATCTAGTTAATGCAAACCAAGCTGGACTTCTATATCGTGTCTCCCACATTAGTCACAGGATATTATTCTTCCCAATTACACATTTGTTATGGGATTCTGTGACTGTGGAACAAATGTGTTGCTATAAAAGTGGTAGCATATATGTTTCTTATTTTGGAAAGTGTAAATCAAAATGGCTGCATGGAGCATTAGAACAAAATATTCCTTATAGCAACCAACATAAAAAGAACTCAATTGTCTCTCAGGAATCAAACTTTGACCTGTTACCTTTGACCATCATTCTGCAGCTAACATAAAGTCTTGCAGCAGTAATAGCAAATAAATGAATATATATTAGCAGATACATTTTTCATAACAAGCCCATTTTTGCTGACTTTCTCAATTTAAAACATTTAGAATATTTTTGAGGCTGTCATGAAATAGGCCACGTTGGTATTCTGAGTGTTTAGGATCTAAATGAAAGATATCTCTGCATTCATAAAATTGTCTGCAACAACTCCTCCCCAAATGCTGAAATTATGTCGATAAGAACATTTGTTCTATTTCCAATGTTGTTTAGACATTTAAATTCTATCTGTTGAGCCAGGGAAATAACTGACAATTTACCTAAGAGACTGCTGGGAAGCCTGAAATTTTGAAAAAAATGGCCAGAAAAACTGATGATAATAATCAAAACTTCTGAGATTCAATTTCTGGAACTATCACTGAAATCTCTTAATGTCAGCAAACATTTACATGGACTGACTTCCTAGTATTCATAAATAGGAAAGGCATTTGTAGATCTACTCCTTGTACTTGGGAAGTAGAAATACATCTAGATTTTAATAGCATATACTAAAATGTCTGTATCATAGTATTCCTTTGATGGTTTGGAACGCATTGCACTGGAGGAAACGGTTTCATCAAATCCTGAGACTTAATTTGTAGTTGGAAATAACTGCGAGCATGTTGTGTAGGTACTGGTTTTGCATGATGGACAGAGTGAACTGCCATGTATGCCATCTTGATGAACGTTGAACAGAAGTTTTATTAATGTCCACTCAGTTTATGGACTTCCCTGTTTACCTCACGCTTTCAGATTTTTTGTATTGTGCTGTTGAACATCTTCCTGTGCCTGAGAGATGCAGTGATTTTAACCGTTCTCACCAAGTATGTATTCAAGAGATTGGTGTATGTGTCTATACTTATATACACACACAGAGACATAAACATGTATATGTATACATACATATATACATACACTATATATATGAATCCACAGGGAGGCAATTAGATACAACTGCAAATTTGTGCTTATATTTTATCTCATGATTTTTAAATACATGTATGCTTTTGAGAGTCTTGTCTCATGATTACTTAAATCATTCTAATTTGTCTCTGATTGATTGTTTACAAAGAAGACAGAAAATCCATGTACCATTAAAGACAATCAGGCCCTCAAAGGGGATGAAAAGGAGATTATTTACATTTCAGGTAGCATTGGCCATTCTTCCTCCGTCTCATTCAATTTTTTTTTTTCATTCAGTTGTAAGCCTAGAATCATAAATCAGTACTTGTATATCCAAGTGCTCTGAAATTACAGTTGTATAGTATAGCAATGTAGACACAGAACTGCAGTCTTCTTTGGAAAGATAATCCTAAAAAAAAAGGTTAAATTGTTGAAACTACCACTTCAAATGTGAAGTAATATGGGGGACTCTATTCTCAGTTTGGTAAGTAGAAATTTTAACATTGTCTTTAAAGAAGTCCTTTCCTTTCAATTCACTTTTTGTTAGGAAAATGACAATTGTGCTTGAAGATCACAGTTACTTTTCTTTATGTTGCTTCCTATTTATCAGGCTTATTTTGGTTTTTATTAGAAAGCTTCTGAATTTTCAGCCCTGTGAAAACAAGTCTGTTTTTACAGAATTGTTTAATGTGTAGGAAAACAAGAGCAATAGAGAGAGCTGAAACAGTGATGCAGTTGGACATGGCTCAACGATTTTTCTCATATGTTCTCATTGTATCATGTTGGCATCTGGACTATCTGCATAGTATTTGGCCTTTTTCAGAATCTCCATTCTTTATTTTTTCTAGTGCAGATGTTTCAGCCAAATTAATTATTAAGTAGTGGGCAGCCAGAAATTTTGCTTAAAAGTGGTGCAACACAAGAATCATGAGTCTTTGCTAATATTAATATGATTTTGTTTGTACTTCTGCTAGTTGAGAGACTTGTTTAGTAGTCAGACAAATGGGAACTGTCCTTTTAGACATACATGACCGTTTTAGAGTTGGTGGGAATATGCTTGTAATGCTGTTGAGCTACCCATCTGCATCTTTGGAGTGGAAAATCTCAGCCTGTAAAAGTCAGACTTAAAAAGAAATTGTCATTCCAAAACCAAGTCTTGGCTTTGAAGGTGTTACTGAAATAATAGTAAGGGAGTCAAGGAGGCAGACTGAAGGCTCAAAGGAATTAAGAGGACTAAGTACAAAGACTGTCATCACAGCCAGATTTGTGGAAATCACTGTTGTATGAGCTCCTACAGCTTGGATGATTTACCCTGCAACCTGAATTCATCTACAAGGACTGAAGGAAGAAACTAGAGAGGCTGGTATGAACTCACAGCTAGCATTACTAAAATTATTATTTTATCCAGCTGTAATTAGGGGACCAAATTCTTTACATCATAAGCTTAATTATGTCAACCATCTGCCATTAATGTCTTAGCATTTCACCACTTTCAGAATGAAGAATTTTGTGGGTGGAGTTTTACCACCTTCTCAATAAATTAGGAGATACATCAGTGACAATACCACTGGAAAAACCATTTGAATGTGCCTAACTTCCTCACAGTTTCATGTGACATCAACAGCTATGAATTACTGGAAGAGTATTTGCAAGATGAGGAATCCTGCTGGTCCAGATGGGATGCAGATTAAATGGCCAAGCTCATTTCCCAGTTGGGAGCTCCAAAGAGGCACTGAAAGAAAATACCTTACTAATCATAGTATTGCATTGAAAACATTAAGTCCCTTAGTTAATAAGGACAAAGGGACACATCAAAGCTGCTGAAGTACAGTTGTCATAAAGAGACAGGGTGTAGCAGAACGTGTCTCCTCAGATGCTCCTTGTTATCCTTTCCAAGCTGCCATGCCGGAGAGCAGGTGCTAGTGCTCAGGAAATCTCTACAGCAGAAACACTGGCTCTGGCCTTTGGGACTAGAAAATGATTTTGTCATCCTGACATCTGAAACCCCTGAATGCACCCTTTGTCCCATTGCATCCTTTTCATAGGGCAGAAAATCAGGTTATGTGTCATGCTCGGAGAACTCGAGCAGGAGCTGTGCTTAAATGACAACAGTTTTAGTGACTGGATAAAAATGTACACCGTGACCAGCCAACAGGAGAGATAGTAGGGTATTTGCATCATTGTAATTCATCTGTGCTTTTCCACAAAGCCAAACTGCACTCATCTCTTACATGCTTACCTAAACTTATTTTCGGTTAACAAAAATAGCTGTGGATAATGTCAGCTTACTAATGGGCCCAAGGATAGAATTTCCTTTACTTGTTTGACAGACTTGATTCTTCTGCACAAATCCACGGCTTGCCCAGCTATGCCTGAAGGCAGATACACTGCTGTGGGCTGCTTCAGTTCTGTTGTTGGGTGCTGTTCTGCCAACACATTAAGCTGTTTCTGTAGATAAATCATGCACAAATAAAAGAACATACATCAAATCTTAATCCTGTTTCAGTGTGGATGAACTAGTATTGCTAAAATAAGACCCCCTTCCCTCCTATGCTGAATCTTTGGATGCCATTTGGGTCTGAAATAGTTGCAATTTTCATTTTGATAAATATTCCTGAAGGGAGAGCCAGACACTTCCTTGTTTGTTTAATTTTAATCACTGCAGCAAGCTTTCTTGAAGGGAGACATTGGAACAAACTACCTCTGCTGGGATCCCACAGCAGCTGGTGCTCCCAACTGTAGAAGAATTTAAAGACTCAGAGGCTGGTGTGATGTACCCCTCATGGCCCCATGTGGAAACTGCTGCCAGGTCTCTGTGCTTCACAGGGAATTTGCAGAGGCCTTCCAGCTGGCTCCCTGAAAAAGCAGAATGGAGCAAAAGTCCACCAGCACCCATGAAGAGCCAGGTGGCCCATCTGGCCACCTGCAGAAGATACCAAAGGATGCAGTAATCTGCTGAGCTGCCCTAGTAAAACTGGGTTTATTTGGTAAATTAATTCTGAGGGAGGTTAAGTGGTGTTGGTAAGTATTATACTTTCATATCAAAAACATAGCAACATGTGCAATTGGTCCTCAACAAGGAATGAGAAAAATTAATGATTTCATTCCACTGCTGTTCTCATTAAACCCTGTCTCCAGCACATGGCTTGAAGACCTGCCCTAGATATGAGGGTGGACCTGGCAATGAAGCCCTCCTGGCCCTCCCCAGGCTGTGGATATATTGCACAGATATGTGGCCCATGCATCTTTGGCAGCTTGTGTTTTCCTGCAGTCCAGAGCCTGTGCTGGATCACAGAGGTGCCTGGTTTATAGGCTCTCTTGCTCTGGCACTCTCCACTCTAATGCAAAGTTTTTGAAAAACACTCGGTATTAAAACTGGTAAAATGTGTTGAACAACGTATTTTGAATGAGGAAGTACAGCTACAGTGGTTATAGTGTATGGTAGGTTTACACTTCATTGTCCTGTCATAACTGGAATATTTTTGATGAGAAGAAATCTTTGTACCATTAGGATTTAATAAGCAATTAAACATTCCATGAAACTCTTTAAATGAAATGAAAGCCTGCAACCATCTCAGAAGTAAATCAGAAAAATGTATATTCACAGATTTAAATGTACTTAACATTATTAGAAGTTGATATTATGGTTGTTAGAGATATTAAATCAGAATACTACTCAAAATTCAGAAACATAGATGTAGATATGGCCCTACCTTACAGATCTGATGATATATAAAGACATTATTGGCAGGGTACTGAAGATTTTACTTCAAGTTAAACCAAAAGGGAAAGATTTTCTCTTGCTTTTCTTGTACAATTTTCCTATGTGAAAGACATGCAGAACATCTAATGGAGTGTTGCAGTACAGCTGAGGTAAGACAATATGGTTATACCCATGCTGGATACTGAAAAAGGACAAATGTTAAAAAATCCAACAACCTCAAATTTCTGGAGGGTCATGTGTTCTATGGGAACTTGATCCAAAGCCCAGTGTTGCGTTTCCATTGCATGCAACAGACTTCAGTATCAGCCTTTGCTGAGCATCATAAAAATATCTGAAATCTTACAGTGATGTAAATATATTGTTAAAGTTCTCTTTCCTTCTCTTGCCTGTTAAAATCTGCACTTGATCTGTATTTTTCTGTTTTCTGAAGACTGGAAATATGTTTTTCCTTGTTTTCAAACCAATTCTTGTATGCCAACTATCAAAATTCTGAGAATTTCAACTTCTGCATATTTGCAGTAAGTGACCTAGTTCATTGTAGAAATAGGTTAAAATTAGCCTTCATAAAAAATCTATTTT
Organism: Haliaeetus leucocephalus; assembly: GCF_000737465.1. Classification (NCBI taxonomy): domain Eukaryota; kingdom Metazoa; phylum Chordata; class Aves; order Accipitriformes; family Accipitridae; genus Haliaeetus; species Haliaeetus leucocephalus. The sequence continues at coordinate 1,031,964 of NW_010972594.1, forward strand.
CATCTCATAGAATGTCTTTTAGCCATGTCTTTTTGTATTTCATAAAGTGTCTATCTCTTCATGCTTAAAAAGCTGGTGTTGTTTTGCTTAGCTTTGATCAAGACACGCTCATTCAGACCATGACAGCGTTAATTACATCCAGAGACATGGTAACAAGGCAGGCTTTTTTCTGCCTGATATACTTAGTATCTTACAGTATATCATTGATCCAGATTTTGAAACATTATCTATTCTTTTGTTTGTAAAAAATGATCAACTGATGGAAAATGAAGTTTGGTTGTTTTTTTGTTTGTTTGTTTTCCGTTTTAATGCGTTTGTATATTAGCATTCTGAGATAAGCAGAGCTGTGTGGTATGTTCACAGTTTATGGTTAAAAATTACACGTGCACTGTAAGAAGTCTCAGATCACAATTCCTAGCTGCCCCATGTGACTTTTTATGACATGCAACTTGAGAAGTTTATGCTGATCATATTCTTGGTTAGTTTTACTGACTATATTCCACCATTGTTATGGCTAAGACTTGCTATCTGCAGGGTTCATAATAATAACACACTGTACTCTTTATTCCTATTTTTAGGAAAGCTGTAACTGCATGGGGAAAGGATTTGTGTGGTTATGCAAACACATGACTGCCTGAGAGCTTTCTGAGCTATGTCAGAAACCATGATAGTAATTACTAGTTTTTACTAGTTCAGAATTCAGCACAGGTATAATTCTCTCTATGTGGTCCAATGACATGCAGGAGATGGAAAATACATTCCCACTGTTTACAGATTTGCTGTAAAAAAATAGCTGTTTGGATTGTTCCAATCCAAATATACAAAGGTTCATGGACTAGAGCTTATATGATATCTCTGCAGAAGAATTCTATGATTCTAAGACCTCCCTTCTGAACAAACATTACTGTTCATCTCGGTTCTCTGTCTTTGAACAGTGCTTAAGCCTCAGCCCAAGATTATATCTTGTTTTGCATGGACATGTACAGGACTGATGGCTCACAAGCCGCTTTTTTTGTCCTAAGTAGCCATCACTATTCATAGAATATCTGTTTGTGGAGGATGTGGGTCTTGATCCCATCCACCTTCTCTCTGCAAGTGAGCAAGAACAGGGCAGAGCCTTAATTCTGCTTGGGAACAGCTGAACTGACAGGCAGGGAAACTGGTCTGTGCTTAGTAGTGGTCAGCCCAGATTACTTGCCCATGGAGGAGGCAAAATGCAATTTGGTTTTATTTGACATAGAGAAGCTATATGCAGAGGCTTGAAATTTATTGTATGCCCACAAATGAAGTAGAAGAAATGCTGAAAAATTATTAGCTTGTTTCCTTTTCTTTCTGCTAAGTAGGGTACGATTGTTGAATACTTGCACTTGCAGTACAAAGGCCTTGCCCACTCACTTCACTCTAAGAATAATTTCCTTACTATCATTATTACCTCATTTATACTGCAATAACACCAAGACGCCTCAGCAAAATTTAAGAAGCTTCAGCAATATTTAAGGCCTATTTTCCTATGCACTATACAAACAAATAAGGAAGGAATAAGGACTTTGCTTAAAGGAGAAAACAGCTTTCAGGGTCTAAATTTGATTTTCCTCAGCACATAAACAGCTGGGGGTGCATGTATCGTCCATAATGAAAAAAGGAAAGCTGAAGATCTATTTTGGACTCAGATGATACCTCTGCGAAAGGATATGGCAAGAGATTTTGAAAATCATATTTCCTTTGTGGTTTAATAGGTTGCTTCCTACCCACATAATATAGAGCAAGTGTACTGATATATACAGTGATAATTTCCAGCTTTCTGTCATCACCCCAGTAAGTCATGCAAATGAACTAACATGTGCATGCCTTTTAGCTCTGTTCAGGTGTCTCATTTGCCCATGTGCTGGCTGGGGATGCTAAAAGAACTGGGTCCTTTACTTCACTTGCAGTATCATTGTCCCATGGCAGACAAAACTTAAACCATCTGGTGAAAACAGTCAGTTCTGCAGCGGGTCAGTTGCGCTAACAGCATGCCAGGTATGAAACATCACTTTATTTTATGTTTGGCATATTTTAGATCTTAAGATTTCATTAATTTCAGTGACAACACAGAAACATTCCAGGACACAACCATGCTGCAGCAGTGGTTGGATTTATTGTTAAACGTAATTTTAATAAAGAAATTATGATGCATTGGGGAGAAACGAGCTTTCCTGCAGATGTCCCTTAGAAGTTAGCTTTGGAGCTAGACTTGTTGTTATTTTAAACAGAAGTTTAGGAACAAGAGGGAGCTTCATAACCACCTTTTTTGTTGTTGTTAGGCAAGCCATTACCTGACCATTTATTTTTCCTTTTAATTTGAGGTAGGGTTGGGGAGGTTGTGATGTTTTACATTATGTGAAGTGCTTCTGGCATTAAGTTATTAGGGAGACTGAGATTGGTTTACCCACTAGGTCATGGTAAATGAATGCAGATGCAAAGACTATGTCAATTGTGTCAATGGTGAAGGCTGTACCACACAGACTGTGAAAAATTAGAGGAGAGCAGGAAATAATTTATTTTTCTAACAACCTATTTCCCATTTACAACTTGTACCTGTTGAAGCTGAAAATGCTCCCCTTGTTTTGTCCTTTCCCTGCTGGCTGTCTCTCTTCTTTATTTGACAGATATTCAACACTTGAGGCCTTAAGTTCAGATGAGTATTATTAACAGCAACCATTATGGTCCCCTGGGGATTAATTTTACTTTGTGTGTGTGTGTTTTCACAATAGTTTCAAGATGCTGGAATGCAGATATATTTCTAGTAGAAAAAATAGTTTAGACAGGTTGATTCATTTAGCTACCCAGCAGGATCTGATTGCTTTTCTAAAGTTAATTCCCAGTGAGTTTTTTCCCAACAGAAGAATACTACAGTAGCTATTGCTATGAATGAAAGTAATTGTTTTCTTACACAGAAATGAGTGAAAATTTACTTTTCCCCATATTCTTTCTTTAATACCACTTTTTTCAAGTCACTCAAAGTGAGATATATTAATCAAATAGACATTTCCAAGATACTATTTATACCATGACCCATTTTTCAAGAACTAAAGTCTCTGCATTTTCTGAGGAAATTAAAAGATTGTTTGCTTTATTCAGAGGCGGGGTGTTTTTTTGGTTCAAGTTTGTTGGGTTTGGGGGGTGGTTGGTTTGCTTGCTTGATTGCAGCTGACAAAGCTAAAAGACCTCTTTGTGCCTGTCTTCAAGCTGTGTGTGAACTCCAGTGGAATTCTGAACAGGTAAAACAACACATTATATGTGTTGCAGATGTGCTAATAACAGCTCTTCTGTTGTTGTGGACTTTCTGAGCAGCAACTATGAAACAGAGATGACAAGTATATGCTTTTACTGGTGGTGGCATTTAAATGGTGTTTGATGCTCTCAAAATAAAAAATGTTCTATTTTCATACTCTTACTGAGGACTGAAGTGCAGATTAAAGTTTCTTATGTATTTATGTGTTGCACCTAGGCAAAATCTAATACAAATCAGAGTGCAATGGTGGTTTTGATGAGAGATTCTGCAGCAGATTTAATAATTTGTCACATATTGGTTGAGAAGTAGTTGAGAGGCTTAAAGTAGAAAGCGAAAAGTAACTCCAGCAGAATTTCATCCCAGTCATGCTGGCAATGCATGTGTAGGAACCCAGCAGAGGGTGGAAAAGCCCACAGAGAGGCATGGCCTCGCTTGCAGCATGCTCCTCAGTGCCTCACTCAGTCTGATGCCGTAAAGCCCCACCAGGTTGTTCCTCGGTTGCAAGCTTAGACCCAGGTGGGGTGAGTGGGATTCTCCTTTCACTTTCTGTCCTGACATGGGAAGCAGGGAATTTCAGGGACTATGTCCAGTCCACTGCAAGAGATAGCAGTCTTCAGGATGAGTTGCATGAAAGGCCATTGTGGGCAATTACAAAGACAGTTTGGAGCTCCTTCTTCAATTCAGTGCTTTTGTCTTAGGTAGTATGCAACTTGTCAGGACAAGGTAAAAGGTCTGGAGCAGTTGCTGTGACAGTCAATGATAACAGCCTGACTGAGAAAGGCTGCAGATCCTATCCTGCCCTCCCAAATTCATCCCTTGGTTAAGTACTAGTTTAACACTTCCTTATTATAAAGACTCATGTAGTTTAAACTGTGGCTCAGAATTCTCTTTAAACAACACAACATTCCCTATATTACAGGCTTCACTAAACAACCTACTCTGTAATGTGCAACCACACAATTGTACTGGTTTTGAAATTAAATATTGACAACAGTTTAATTGATTTCAAATTTTATGCTTAACAAGTTTTAACTGAAAGTGAAAAAGTGGTTTAAGGAACAGTCTGAGTGGCATCAACTTGTAATAACACTCATTATTTGCAGAGGGTGGTAAGGCCAGGAGTAGGGTATTTGTTTTAAAGGCAGTTTGAGTCTTCTTTCCTTGAAATATTTTCCAGTGTATGTTAGCTAACATGAACCACCATTACTGCTATAGCATGACATGACCACACCTTTTTGACAGTTAGCTAGGGTGCAGTGTGTTCCCTTTAATTTATTCTCACCAATTGGATTAAAGATGTCATTCTCAAGTAGATATTCCTTGCAATAACACCTTGACAGCCATTTTGGTAGCGTTGCTGCCTACAGTGATCTCTGTCTTGAGTAAGTCCAAAAGTAATGTCATGAGGGAAAGATGATATCTTCTTACTAGGTTAATTTAAAATTTTGATCACTTTGGACTCTCTTTCTTGTTTCCAAATATTAAACAAATATTAAGGATTGGGATTTATTTTTTTTTTAAATTGCAAGCTTATTTAGTTGTAGAACTATAAACAATTATAGAAATAAATATTCTTTCAATTTTTAAATGTTTGCAATGTGTGGGAACAGCTGACTTGGCTCTTTGTAGTTATGAAGCAGGCATCAGGTTGATTCTTACCTCTCAAATTCTCAGCAGATTCCACGTGGAATTCTACTAAGCAGAGAAATATATACATTTTTATAGCCTTATCGCTTTAAATTTGAGGAAAAGTAGATGTAGCCTTGATATAAATATTAATGTAACACCTTCAGGCAAAGGCAGTGCATTTTGGAAACCTTAATTAGAATCTCAGAAGGTTTTCTTCCAATAAATTGCCTGGTACTGCTGTGTGAATGGCTTCAGATAGTGAATTTGCCTTCAGTTTCACTGGGAGATAAAATAGCTGAGCAGGAAAACAGGAACTAGACTTCATAGTGGGTTTCGAAGCAAATCTCATTTTGAGGCTTGTGAAAGAAAAGTCTGGTATAATAACAAGGGAATATATCACTCACCAACAAACCTGAAAGTGTCTCATATATGTAGGAATGAATTGAAATTTAGGACTGTGGTACTTTGTGTGAAAAAAGAAGAACATTTTTTTTTTCCTAAATTTTATCTAAAAATTTTTATTCCTTGAAACTAGATCATAATCTGCTTGTTTCAGAATCTCAGTTTGATTGACAGATTTACTTTGTTTTACTCCAGTTTTCAGTTTCTTATGGATTTGAATTAGACTGTTACCTTGGGAATTTAACTCCAGAAGAGCCTTTCAGAAGGCTGTAGTGACATCTAATCTTTAAAAGAATGTTTAAAAAAAAACCCAAAGAGACAATATTCTGAGATTACATCATTCTGGGTTTAATTGAATAGGTCTCATAACGGAGAGAAACAAAATCCAGTATTTGGAAATTGTTTGTAGAAATATTAACCTGGAAATAAAGGTTAGGAATTATATCTTTTATGAGTGTATATATACTACTTTTTATCATATGCTTGGTTTCTCTTTAAATATCTTTCTGGCAGATTTAGTCACCAGTAACTTGTTTTCAGAGTTATTGGAAGGAGTGCTGTGGCCAACAATGCAAAGGACGTCATGTTATACCTGCAAGTTCCTTCTGTTCCTAAATTATATGATTCTATGTGAAGCTAAAATTAGCAGAAAAAGTATGTATTTTCATCATATATGAATATGTACGTACAGAGGTTAAAAGTGTTTGGACTTAAATGATAAGGTTATTTATTGGGTAAGCAGTGAATACTGAGACAAACTTGACAGGTCCTTAAGGATATCCCATCAGTTCAGTGTACACACCACAATAACTACCAAAACCTACCAAAATACTGTTTGGAACTGGACTGACAATATCCAATACTTAAGAAGTTGTTAAAAAGGTTGAGAGACTTGCAAAAACTCTGTAATCAGCATATTTCTGTGTGATTCTAGGAAACAGGTGAAAATTCATGTTTCCTAAACTTGATTCTGCTTACCACTTCAAGTACTGAGATGGATTGTTCAGCCTGTGGAACAGTCACATCTGTCTGAATACCTTCACCTTTTTTTTCTCTTTCTGGGGGTTTTTGGAAACCAGAATATAGCTTTTTCAATAAGAAGTACCTATATAATCATAGAATCATGGAGTGGTTTGGGTTACAAGGGATCTTTAAAGATCATCTAGTCCAAACCCCCTGCCATGGGCAGGGACACCTGCCACTAGATTGCACTGTTCAAAGACCCTTCCAACCTGGCTTTGAACAATTCCAATTGATGGGGCATCCACAGCTTCTCTCCAGGCAACCTCTTCCAGTGTCTCACCACCCTCATCCTAAAAAAAAATTTTCCTTATGCCCAATAAAAATCTCCCCTCCTTCAGTTTAAATCTGTTGCCCCTTGTCCTGTCACTACAGGCCCTGATAAAAAGTCTCTCTCCATCTTTTGTATACCCCCCTTTATATACTGAAAGGCCACCATAAGGTCTGCCCAGAGCCGTCTCTTCTCCAGGCTGAACAACCCCAACTCTCTCAGCCTTTCTTCATAGGAGAGGTGCTCCAGCCCCCTGATCATTTTCATAGCCCTCCTCTGGACCCACTCTAACAGGTCCATGTCCTTCTTATGGTGGGGGCCCCAGAGCTGGACATAGTACTCTTGGTCGGGTCTCACCAGAGAGGAGTCGAAGGGCAAAATCACGTCCGTTGACCTGCTGGCTGTAGTTCTTTTTATACAGCCTGGGACACAGTTGGCTTTCTGGGCTGCAAGCACACATTGCTGTCTCACATCCAGTTTTCATCCACCAGTATCCCCGAGTCCTTTCCTGCAGGGCTGCTCTCAATCCCTTTATTCCCCAGCCTGTATCGATGCTTGGGCTTGCCCTGACCCCACTGCAGGACCTTGTACTTTATCTTGTTGAACCTCATGAGGTTCACATGGGCCCACTTCTCGGGCTTGTCCAGGTCCCTCTGGATGCCACCCTGCCCCTCAAAAGAATTGACTGCACTACTCAGCTTGGTGTCATCTGTAAACATGCTGAAGTTGCACTCAATCCCACTGTCTGTGGTGTTGATTAAGATATTAAATAGTATTGGTCCCAGTACAGACCCTTGCAGGACACCATTCATTACCAATTTCCACTTGGACATTGAGCTATTGACTGTAACTCTTTGGAGGTCGCCATTCAGCCAATTACTTATCCATCTAACAGTCCATCCATCAAACCCATGTCTCACCAATTTATATCAGCAAGAATGCTGCAGGGGACCCTATCAAAGGCTTTACAGAGGTCTAGATAGATGACATCCATAGCTCCTTGGACCCATCCATAGCTTGGACCCTTGTCCACTGATGCAGTCACTATAATCTTAAATAATAAACATTACAATCATATAGCTAGATAAAAGTGCCTATTAAAATTCACAAAAGGCATTTTTTGTAAGAAAAAAAAAAGTAACTAAGAATGTACTGAGTACTAATCCAGTAACTTTATTGATCAGTAACTATGACTTGTTAGGCTTTCTGGAAATGCTTAAGTTTTCCCTTTTTTGGAAAAGAAAGGAATGGAAATGGAGCTTCGGTGGGAAGAGGAAGTTGGTCATGACTTTCACAGTGCCTGTTATTTTTTAGAGGGGCACTCATTTTCTCTTTTCTCCCCCCCCGCCCCCTGCCTTCCTCCCTTAAGATATGACGGAATTTCTGCCATTTGAGTATGTGCAACCACAGGCTTCTTCTACATAAGGTTCCACTATTTTAAGAAAAGTGTATATTACTGGCAGCTTTAGAAAACAGGAAATATTCTGAGTGAATCTCAACTGAACTAAAGCCTAGCAACAGTGAAAACATGAGAATATGTGTGTGCCACCACACAGTCTCACTGGCATGGACTCAATATAGATAGGACTTTAGGATTGTAAAGAAGTCCCTATTTAATAAATAGCTCCAGACTCCTTTGCATTTTAGTCATAATGTCTTCCTTTGTTTTGTGCATTCCAGAGTGTGTCTAATTCCTGTTTTTCACTGAATTCTTGTTTCTGGTACAGTCATTAGGGATAGGATTATTAAAAAGCCTGCATGACATAAATCTCACTGACTTTGTGGGTTATGTGTCAGAGCCAAAAATGGGCCTATGTGCTTATCAAAAGATGGAGTTGGGCTTAGTCCTATAAAAATTTCAGTCCTGGCATCATTCTTTTGTCATCCTCACTAGCAGAGATACCTGCTGATATCACTCTCAGTAGCTGCCTTCCCTTTGACATATCCAAACCATAATGCTTACACTTTCACATCTCTGCATGAGAAGTGAAACTATTATTTCAGGACTGAAAGCTCCTTGACTTGTTTGTAAAGACTAAGGTGAAATGCAGTCATTCACTCCCAGTTTTTCATATTAGAAATACTCTCCCTAACACTGATTGTATAAATTATTCTGAAGTCTTTAGGGTAGAATGGACCAACTAGACTTGTTTGAATCATGGGCAATAGATATCTTAAGTAAGTTCTATTCATTTACAGGGCAACTAGGTGGACTATGAATAAATCTAATTTTTATTAAAATTCCCATGTAGATTTATTTGAAATCACACTCCATCTCAGAAATGCCCTTAATGTTTGTGAGGTATGAGTCAGTACACAGAATAAGGAAGATCTTTTCCAGGGGAAAAAGAAACCAATGTCATTTGGGAAAGAATAGATAATCAGAGAAATATCTCACCACCAGGCAGTCATCCAGTTTCCCACCTGTGGTATGAAAATCCTATAGGCATGTAACTTTTAAACAAATCACTGAATACTCCCTGCTTACTGTTATCAGCTCCTCGTAGAGGTGCAGAGTGCAGGCAGTGCATTTTGGAAGGTTTGCTGTAAGCCTGAGGCTCTCCAGGCAACCCATTATTTTGGTCCTGGTTGTTTCCCTCTGCAATTTCAACAAAAGGTTGTAAAAGATATCTGTTGTGCTTTGTCACTAGGGTTGTATTTCTGCAACCTTGCCTCTGGATTATGTCACCTCAAAGTCACCATTATGCCACATCCTCAGCATAAGGGGTTAGTACCATGCAGCAGCCAGCTTCCCCTTCTCATGGGGTCACACAGTGCCCTGGGACACCCCCATCTCCCATGCTGTATAATGTTACACAAAGAATTTTCAGTGAGAGAAGGCTAGTAAACACATTTTTCCAGCTAGCTGATCCTGTGTTTGCTGAGAAATGTTGATGGAGAGTATCTTCCCTCGAGACTTTGTCCCTCTGGAGTTTTGGACAAGTGTCTAATGAAGCATCTCCTTGATGTTGTTTCCTCCTTTCCCCCAGAAGATGCTGTCAAAGAGCTCTTCTTCCTATCATTGCACTTTCTCCCACTACCCAGAGGTGGTTAGTAGCAAGCTGTCTGCAGTGTTTCAGTTTGGAAACAGTGGTGCTTTGTGTTTCCTAACCAGGAAATGCCAAACTTTATTTAGCAGTCCATGTGTGGTTGTTTGTGTACACGTGTGAACGAGCACCTGATTTTTACACAACTGCATGTAATACAGAAGAATAGTCACTGTCAGTCTGCCAGGCCTTGTGCACACACTGCTGGGAGATATCCCTGTCTTTAGGTTTATTGATGAAGCTTAAACATATTGGAGATTTTTTTCCAGTGATCTGAGTGAATTTGAACTGCTCTGATATTAATTTGAAACTGAACACAGGTTAGTCTACATGTGTGAGTTTTTACACCTAACACAGGCTATTGAGTTTTAGTGTCTGCTTTTTGATTGCCTTATTTACAGCTTTTTAAAATACTTGAAGCTGAACTTTCAAAAAATAGTTAAATGCAAAATGATATAAATCAGTGTAATTCCTTAAAATTTTGCATCTATTTTGTATGCAGAAGTATAAAAATGGTGTTTATTGGCACAGCTAAATCCTGAAAGCTTCTAGTGAAATTTCATATCTATATTGCTAATCTTTGTGGTTGAAATATCTCTCCTGCAAACAGTCCTACAGGATTTTCTCTTCTACTTGGAATGAGCAAGATACAATTTTACAAAAGCATTTAAAAGAAAATAAACAATATATTCATTATCAAACACTTCACAATAAAATAATTTAATATTTTTAAAATAATATAAGATGAAAGGCACACTGCTGGGTCTCAAATTTCCTGAGGTGGAAACAAAAAAAACAGCTGAGAATTAATAGGGCCTCTTTATGTGGATAGAGTGTCACTTCATTTTAGAGTAATAGAACTGCTGCCTTTATTTAGAAGATTGATATGAGACTACAGGCACACAATCCAGGGATTCTGTTTCATTTATATAATTTTACTTTTTGAAGGACTACCTAGAAATATACTGAATCTAATCTTACAAGATCAGACTTCATTCTATTCACTGTTACAACATAACTTGTAATACAGAAAATAAAAATTAAGAAAAATGAAAATACTAGGTGAACATATACAAGAAAATAGTTGATACTTTTGAACATATGATACATTAACCTTACACAAACTGCTCATAATTTCTTTTTCTGTAAATTGTATACACTGCTTGTTTTTCACTGTAGAAAATTAGTATTTATTGGTTAAGTGTTGTGCCATTTTGCTCTGCTCATTCTTTTTGATTAAAGCAGTGCCATTAAGAGAAAGTGATGAGAAAATTGGAACTGGAAGTTCCATTTTTTAATGAGATTCCTTTTAAGTTAATTAATAGATACCACCTGCATGAGGTAATGCATGGCAAATAGTACTAATCAGTTTGTTTACATCTACTAAATTGGATACAACATGTTTTCTTTCATCGTTGTCATGGAATCTATAAATATTGGCTGACCTACCCTGGTTTCTTTTTTGGCGTGAGTTGTTACGATTTCCAAAAACTGCCCTCTGAACCTTGATTTATACATAAATAAGACTTAGTGATTCATGGGTACATTGAAAATCAGCACATTATGTTGATAATTAAACAGTGGCAATTTTTAAAATGTGTTTAACAGCGAATATTTAGCACTTTTTTTTCCCATTTTTCCTTCTTTAAGCAAAGCGTAGAGCTGGATAAACTTTATGTTGCTTACAATATAATTTCTGAGCACAAAAATTAATAAAAAACATCTGTCTATAAGTATTGTTATGTCTTTACTATGATTCCTTGCATTCAGTAACCGATCTTGATATGATAAACAAGTCCAAAAGACTTAACACATGCTATCAGGAACGACTCTGGCAAAGTCAACTGGTTGAAGTGAAATTACATTAAGTCACTTTGGTTTTTTATGCTGCTATGTTATTCGTAACGTTTTTTTCAGATTGGAAATAGATGGAGGATTGTCATGGAGAGGTGTTTATAAGTGAAGTAAAACAAAATGACTTTATTAGTGTTCTAAATCAGCGTTTATCTGAATTTGTAAGGGATCTTTAAGAAAGGGTTGGTTAGGGTAAGCACAATCAATAGGAAGTATCTTTACTCATTGTGTGATGTAAAATGAAGTTCATTATGAATTCCCCAAATCATAATGAGAAAGTGAGTCTATGGATAGGATATAGAGATCCATATCTATTTTGGGGCAAGTTCAATAATAACTATTGTTTATCTGTGGGCTACATGTATATATGGCTTGCGCCCAGCCCTTTGAATTCCTGTAGTCTGTTTGCCTGAACTTTATAATACTACAGAGATGAATCAGTCTTCTAATTTTGTGACAGATGCTTTAAAATCTGATGCAACTGTCAAGTTTCCCGGAAAATTTTTGGCTGAGAAAACATAGAAAAACCCTTAAAATTGTATTTATAGGGGTCCCTACCATTTTTGCATATAAATGTAAGTGTGGGTTTTTTTCCCCCAACTCCCTAAAAACATACACAAAACAGCATGATGACTACAGTCTACAGGACAGGTTTTGAAAATACGCAATATAGTACCACAGGTGGTCAAGACATTAAAGACAGCAGCTTTGCTTTTACTATTTCATAGAATCATAGAAACATGGAATGCTTTGGGTTGGAAGGGACCTTTAGAGGTTGTCTAGTCCAACCACCCCTGCATTGAGCAGGGACACTGTCAACTGGATAAGGTTGCTCAAAGCCCTGTCCAACCTGATCTTGAATGTTTCCAGGGATGGTGCACATACCACCTCTCTTGGCAACCTGTTCCAGTGTTTTACTGTCCTCATTGTAAAAAAATTCTTCCTTATATCTTCTCTGAATCTACCCTCCTTTAGTTTAAAACCATTACCCCATGTTCTATTGCTACAGGCCCCATCTTTCTTACAAGCCCCCTTCAAGTATTGAAAAGTTGCAATAAGGTCTCCCCAGAGCCTTCTCGTCTCCAGGCTGAACAACTCCAACTCCCTCAGCCTTTCTTCATAGGAGAGGTGCTCCACCCCCCTGATCATTTTTGTGGCCCTCCTCTGGACCCGCTCTAACAGGTCCATGTCTCTCTTGTGGTGGGGGCCCCAGAGCTGGGCGCAGTACTCCTGGTGGGGTCTCACCAGAGAGGAAAAGAGGGGCAGAATCACCTCCCTTGACTCACCTCACTTCTTTTGATGCAGCCCAGGATACAGTTGGCTTTCTGGGCTGTGAGCGCACATTGTCTGCTCATGTCCAGCTTTTCATCCACCAGTATCCCCGAGTCCTTTCCTGCAGGGCTGCTCTCAATCCCTTCATTCCCCAGCCTGTATTGATGCTGGGGCTTACCCTTACCCAGGTGCAGGACTTTGTACTTGGTCTTGTTGAATCTCATGTGGTTCACATGGGCCCACTTCTCAAACTTGTCCAGGTCCCTCTGGATGGTATCCCATCCCTCAGGCATGTCAACTGCACCACTCATCTTGGTGTCATTTGCAAATTTGCTGAATGTGCACTGAATTGCACTGTCTATGTCATTAATGAAGATATTAAATGTTACTGTTCTCAATATGGACCCCTGAGGGACACCGCTCATCACTGATCTCCATCTGGACATTGAGCTGTTGACCACTACTCTCTGGATGTGACCATCCAGCCAATTCCTTATCCACTGAACAGTCCATCCATCAAATCCATATCTCTCCAATTTAGAGAGAAAGATGTTGTGGGGGACAGTGTCAAAGGCCTTACAGAATTCCAGATAGATGAAATCCATAGTTCTTCCCTTGTCCACTGATGTAGTCAGTCAATCATAGACATCCATAGAAGGCTGGTCAGGTAAGACTTGTCTTTGATGAAGCCACGCTGGCTGTCTCGAATCACCTCCCTGTCCTCCATATGTCTTAACATGTCTTCTAGGAGGATCTGTTCCATGTTCTTCCCAGGCAAGTGGTGAGGCTGACAGGTGAGTAGTTCCCAGGGTCCTCCTTTCTACTGTTTTTAAAAGTGGGTGCAATGTTTCCCTTTTTCCAGTCTCTGGGGACTTCACATAACTGCCATGACGTTTCAAATATCATGGAGGGTGGCTTGGCAACTACATCAGCAAATTCCCTCAGGACACTGGGATGCATCTCATCAGGTCCCATGGACTTATATATGTTCAGGTTCCTGAGGTGGTCTCGAACCTGATCTTCTCTTACAGTGGGAGGGACTTTGTTCCCCCAGTCCCTGTCTTGAGGTCCATCCACTTGAGAGGTGTGGGAAGAGAGGTTGCCAGTGAAGACTGAGGCAAAAAAATTGTTGAGTACCTCAGCCTTCTCCTCGTCTGTTGTTTACCAGTTTGCCAGTCATGTACATCAGGAGTAGTACACTTTCTTTGTCCTTCCTTTTCTGGCTGATACACCTATAGAAGCCCTTCTTGTTCTTTGCATCCCTTGCCAAGTTCATCTCCAGCCACACCTTGCCTTTCCTGACCCCATCCTTACACAACCAGGCAACATCCCTGTACTCTTCCCAGGGTATCTATCCCTGCTTCCACTGACTGTGCATTTCCTTCTTGCCCTTTAGTTTGACCAGCAGGTCACAACTCAGCCATGCCAGTCTCTTGCCTTCCTTTACTGATTTCTTACACCTGGGGATTGAGAGCTCTTGCCCTCTATGGAAAGAGACTTTAAAGCTCTGCCAGCTCTTTTCTGCTCCCTTGTTCCTGAGGGCCATTTCGCAGGGGGTTCCATTGACTAACTCCTTGGACAGCTGGAAGTTTGCTTTCCTAAAATTCAGAGTCCTGACTTCACTCTGCCTGTCCCATATCCCTCAGGACTGTGAACTCCACCAGTGCATGATCACTGCAGCCCAGGCTGCCTCCAATCTTGATGTCACCGATTAGCTCACTTGCATTGGTGACCAACAGGTCCAGTAACACATCCTTTCTGGTAGGGCTGTCTATTATGGCTTAAGAAGTTATTCTCAATGTGCACCAGGAGTCTCCTGGATTGCCTACAGCTCACCATGCTACTTTTCCAGCAGATGTCGGGGTGGTTCAAGTCCCCCAGCAGGGTGACAGCCTGTGAGCGTGATAGCTCCTGTCACTGGAGTAAGAAGGCTCCGCTTGATCAGACAGCCTGTAGTAGACACCAACCACAGGGTTCACTTTGTTGCCCTGGTCTCTAATTCTTACCCATAAGCTTTCAACCGGCTCATGGCTATTCTTCAGAGACAGCTCTTCACAATTTATCCAATTCTTGACATGGAGACCAATCCCTCCACCGCTCCTTCCTTGCCTGTCCCTTCTGAACAGCTTGTAGCCATCAATTGCCACACTCGGGTCACAGGATTTGTCCCACCAAGTTTCAGAAATGGCAACTAGGTCATAGTTTTCTAGCAGCATGGTGGCTTCCAGATCTTTCTGTTTGTTGTCCATGTTGTGTGCATTGGCGTAGAGGCATATCAGCTGGGCTGTCAGCCGTGTCACCTTTTCAGAGGAACACACCTTAATTCCTTTGAGATATTTCACTGGTGTTCCCTGTTGGCTCCTATTACCTCAGGAGCCCCTGGCTCATCTCCATAAGACTTCAAGTGTGCTCCAGTGTACCCAGCAAGTCTCAGAGCAACAGCTTGAGGGCCCTTGCTAGCACCCTGTCTATCCAACCCTGGCATGTCATCCCATGGCTTGTCACAGGTGAGCCTGATATTATTTCCCTCTCCCTTCAAGTCTAGTTTAAAGCTCTGTCAATCAGCCCTGCTAGCTCATGAGCAACGACTCTCTTCTCCCTTTGAGAAAGATGAATACCATTCGATGACAGCAGGCCTGGTGCCGTGTAGAACATTCCATTATCAAAAATCCCCAAATTCTGTCCATGACACCAGCCGTGGAGCCATGTATTAATAGTCTGAGTCCGTCTGTTTCTTCCAGTTTGCTGCCCACAACTGGAAGGGTAGAGGTAAAAATTACCTGTGCTCTGGATTCCCTTAGCAACTGTTGCAAGGCCCTGAAGTTTTTTTTATTGCCCTTGGACTATGTGTTGTGGCTTCTTCACCACCCACATGGAAGAGCAATAACAGGTAATAGTCCAAGGGCTGGACCATACTAGAAAGTTTCCTAGTGATGTCCTTAACCTGGACTCCAGGCAGGCAGCAAACTTCCCTAAAAGGAGGGTCTGTCTGGCATGTTAAACCCTCTGCTCCCCTCAGAAGGGATTCACCTACAACTATAACTTGTCTTTTCTTCCTCATGGAGGTGGTTGTGATACAGGGGATAAGCATTTCTGACCTTGGCAACACCTCTGGTATAGATGGACCATCATCCACACCATTCATTGACTGACATTCTACATCCAAAGCCTCATACTTGTTGTCCAGATGGACCTAGGTAGGCAAGGAGGGGGTTTGCCTGCAGCCCCAAATGTAAACTTGCCTCCATTCACTTCTTTCCTTTAAGCTACTGTATTCTGCCTGGTGTGTGTGTGTGTGTGGCATAATTTCACCCTGACTTCCTTTATTCTGTGGTAAAGACATCTCGTAATTCTTTCTCACCTACTTTGTCAGTGATAGAAAATCAAACTAACACATGGCCCACTCCAGGGTGAAAGCATTACTTATAAAATTTTGAGCATCTCCCCCTCTGATCCCCTGAATTATATAATCTTCTTAGAGTATAGAAATGTCTATGCTGGCAGGGACCTCTGGAGATCACCTGGTCCCACCTTCTGTTGAAAATAAAGCTGTAGATGAGTTAACCTTGGCCATCTAGAGATGAGTCTTGAATATTTCTAGTGAAGTAGATTTCATCACTTCTCTGGGCAATCTATCACAGTACTTTACTGCTGTCAAGGTGAACAGTATTTTTCTCATATCCAGAGAGAATTTCACCTGAAGCAGCTCTTGCCTGCTGCCTCTTGCCCTGTCAGGATGATTGCTTGTGAAGGGAGCATGTCCATCTTTCTCTCTTAACTACTTTTTGGGTAACGAAAGACTGTGATTAGATTCCCCTTGAGCCCTGTCTAGGTTGAACAAAGCCTCTTTTTTAAACCTTTCTTCATATGTCGTGTTCTCCAGCCCCCTATCTTCTTGGTGGCTCTCCTTTGCTGGACCCTCCGATTTTTCAGTGTCTTTCTTGAACTAGGGGACCAACACTGGACACAGTACTCCAGGTGTAGCCTCAGAAATGCCAAGTAGAGTTGGGTAACCACATTCTTTGTGGGCTGGCTGTACTCTTTTTGATGTGGTCCAGCGCACACAGCTGGCCTTAGATGCTGCCAGAGCTCACTGCTGGTTCATTATTTAGCTTGCCACCCTCCAGGACTCTGAGGACCTTTCTAGCAGAGCTACCGCCCAACCTGACAGTTCCAGCTTATACTGCAGCTTGGGATTTCTACCCCAGGTGAAGGACTTTGTATTTTGCTTTTGTAAGACTCATGTAATGCTTGTTGGCCCAGTCTTCAAACCTGTCAATGTCAATGTTAATGGCTCTATGTAGGTTGGTCCTTCCTTCCACTCCTTCTCCTTGTTTGATATTATACACAGATTTGGAAATTGTGTATTCAGACCTGTTGTCTGAGTAATTTATAAAGATATTTAAGGGTATTGGACCCACCAGCGACCCTGAGGAGCTCCGCTTGCCACCAGATGCCAGTTTGACTTTGAGTCATTGTTTTGAACTCAGCAGTTCAGCCAGCTTTCCACCCATCTGGTTCTCCACTTCTGCAGTTAATAACTTATCAGCTTATCAATAAGGATGTTCTGGGATGCTGTGTCAAAAACTTTGTTAAAGTCAAAGTAAGTGAAGCCATGGCTCTCCCCTCAGCCACCAAGCAGCTTGCTTCAATGTAGAAGGCCATTAGGCTGATTAAACATGATTTGCCCTTAGTAAATTCATGTTGGCTTCTTCCAGTCACCCTCTGGTGGCTGGAAACAGCTTCCATGAGGATGTTTCATGAGTCCCTTTTTAAGGGATTGAAGTAAGACTGACTTGTCTGTAGTTTCAGAGATCACACTTTTGACCTTTTGCAGATGGGTGCAGTACTTACCTGTTTCTGGTCATCCACTACTTTCCCTGATCTCCATGACATAAAGCTGATAGAAAGATGAGAGACTTTGCAAAGAGGTCAGCTAACTGACATGTTGTGAGATAGTGACATATTGTAGTACTTTTCTGCATTGGTCATTAGTGGAAATGTAAGTCCATAGTCAGGATTTTTTTTTTTTTTTAATTAAAACTTAATAGACAGTAATTCAGTCAACAGGATATGTTGTCCATTTTTTAATGAAAAATTGATAGGAGATCAAATTTTGTCTGAGTGACTATGTGTTTTATTATTCTGGGATATTCAGTAGAAAAACACATGGCAGCAATTGGCTGCAGCAGTGCAATTGGTAGGAAACAAAGCAGACCTAGTCTCTGTATTTAACATATATAATCACTGTTGTAGCTCACCATCACATCATGTTTTCAAGAGTTAAAGATATAGCACAGTATGAGACACCTAATTATGAAGCTGGATTGCTATAATTTTTCCAGGTACCCAAATCCTGCCCTGCAGGGTCTGTGACCAAGTCTTTCCAGAACAAATGTAATCACTACCTGTTTTATGATCAGTCTAATGTCTAATCTGTTTCTAAGCTGCTGAAGTAGATGTAGTGGCTCACTTACATTTGGAAAGAAATGTGCATATAAAATCTGCTGTACTAGGTTGTCTGATTAGTGTGTAATCCTGCTTCATTAGGGGAAAATAATATAACCAGCTGAAAATGGAAACCTTGCTATTCTAGCCTTGCTTCGTCAAAGATTTCCTATCACTCTGATCTGCTGCTGAAGGAGATCAGAAGTAAATGTGACTGCACAAGGCAATGGTGAAAATACCAGTTCTACAATTTTCTCTCTATTCTTCAGCTGTGTTCTGTGAATGCAAGAGACAAAAACGTTTCTTTTTACGGGAAAAAATACTTTCTTTAGCAGGATATGGTCTTCTGCATAGCTCCAAGTGCAGAGTCAAGCATATTGCCGTGATCATCTGAAGTGCTACTCATGACTACTTTCTGCATCCATCTTGCAAAGACATAATAGAATAAAACAGAACAGAATAGAAATGTCCTTGCAACAGCCTAAGCACAGATTTCTGGTAGTCCAGTAGCAGGAGGCCAAACAAACATCACACTTGACAAAGCAGAAGTCTTTGTGTCTGTATAGTTCCCCATGTTTCTTCCTAGAAAAGCAGGTGGCAGAAAACGTCTGAAAAAACTTCCCTTAATGTTTTCCATTGCTCTGTTTTTATTATAAAAGAAACGTCTTTAACCCATAATTAATAGTAGCATGTCCATTTATTTATTCCTGAAGTTTAGAGGGTCAAGTAATGCCAAAAATGAGTTTGTGGTGTTCCTGCAGTGAGACTGAAATTTTGAACCTGATGCATTTTTTGAAAGAGACTAGGTGAAGTGGTTGTCTGGGATGGCAGAGGATAGGGTGCAAGACATCCTTTCAAATCAATGTGTCCTATAAAAGAAGCTCCAACAGTTCAAAAAATTAAATCTACTTTAATGTAGATTATGTATTTAGGAACATTAGGCATTTTCACGTTCCCTCACTGTTTGATCAGGAAAGGTTTAAATGTTTTTAATATTGCAGATATTTTGCTCTGTGTGCTTTAATCTCATCCATCAATGCCTGGTTTGTTAGAACCTTTTGATATGTTTGAGGTATACTTTAGTGTACCAAAAATCCAGACTAGTTTTTGGCATCATTATATTTTTCTAAGAATTTGGTCTGAGAAATTTAGCATAAACTTAGTATATATTTGGAGGTTTTTTAATATAAACCACAATAAGTTTATTTACTTAAAAGGACCTAAGATGACTTCTTTAAATAAAGACCATGAAAAAATGAGCTACACACTTCAACTGCAGCCTGATAATGTTAAGTCTCATGCATATTTTGATGGAATATACTGCTGTTACCAGGGAAAGTAATGCATTTGACTGTTGAGATAGTGCAGCTTATTTCTTACACTTAAGACAGAAAATCAAGGATGAGAAAGTCACAATATCCCTATGGAGACTGAATCATCTAAGACCCTTGCTAAAGCGAGAGATACCATAGAAATGCTGAAGGCCAAGCCTATCTGATTTTTGCAACTGTCTTGCCTTTTATACACAGACACATTTAAATATATATGTACACACACAGCCAAATTCACAAGCTATGTATGTGAGCTCTTTACCCTGTTTTAGTCTGTTCAGCTTTCCCTTCTATCTTCAAGACAGTTTCTAGAACTGGGAGGGATCCAGGTACTGAAGTGTCCCACCCATGCTAGGGGGCCTGTGGAATCCATTTTCCACCAGAGACAAGAGGGATATAGTTCATCCCTAACTAACAAAGTACAATGCAGGTAAACACTTTAAAAAAGTTGAAGAAACTTGTGGAAATTGTTAAAGCAATTGTTACACCTTTCAAATTCTCGGACATTTTATTCTTCAGCTTCCTTTTGTCATACTTTCCTACTTACTTTATTGTAAGAAATAGATATCACTGACCTGTAAAGAATAAAATTAACTTGTCAGGGGCAAGTCAGAATATTTTATATAGTCTTGTATGTAGCTGGAACAATATATTCAGAAAAAGGTATTTGTAGTTGTTGATAGCTGGGCTTACAACTGTTGCCATAATGGCTTCTGTGCTTTCCTCTGCTAAGCTTAGATTGCATATGTGAAGAAATTGTTTGGGTTATTTTTGTTTTGCATGGTCATCATGTGAAAGCTTTTATCACAACACAGGTGAGTGGATGAAAAAGAGGCTGAGCAAAGCAGATTTACAGGGACTGGTCCAATATTAGATTGTTTTTTACAATTTTGCAACTATCCTGCATAGCCGTACAGATGTAATACTGTGTGTTTATTAATTTCTTTTTTCTCCCTTTAATGATGTTGTTCAGTGTTCTTGCATACAGTTTTATAGTTTTTAAGATAGAGTCCAAAGTTACTTTCAGACTTGCTTGAACCAAATGGTGTTTTGTAGTGCCCTATTTTTTCTTTAACTTTTTATCAACTACCATTTCTAAAATAGGATTCGTGATTAATAACGGACATTAATAGAACCAGTGAACATATTTAAAGGTAATACCAAATTTGATAGGAGATAGAGTTTAATCTAAAAATAGAATTCTTGTATGCAGTTGTAAAAATATCTTAAAGAATAGTCTTCAAAGAATAAAGCTGATGTGCACTTCCTAGTTCACAATACCCCTTAAATTAGTTCATTTTAAAGTCTCCTTTTGCACATGTTTTCAGCAAAACTGAAGAAAACATCAGTCTGGAAATTTTATCTCATTTACAAATGCTACCTGAACAATTTCAGTTTGTAAAATGCACAGCAGGTTTCTTGAGAGCTTGGCTGTATCATACTTGTCAAATAATTTCTTGTGTAAAATTTGTGTAAAAAAAAGACTGCTTATAGGAGAAGAAAAAATATACATGATGTTGGTGAAAGGAGAGAAAACTCCCTGATGAACCTATAAAACCAAAAGAAAAGTAAAAGGCCACTGCAAGCAAATGTTGGCAATATTCAGACTCTTTCGAAAGTGAAGCAGGGGTGTGTTTTATGGTACTTTCCATGTGAGTCTTCAGCACAGGATTTTCTCTTCTACATGGGCCCTTAGAACATACAGAAAAACCCTACTAACCTTTTTAGACTTTGAAGAGATAGGAGAGTTATGAGAGTGACGAGTAGTGAGAAAGTGGAGATAAAGAGAATTGTTTTACATTAGTTATAGCATGCTGGCACTCTGTAGGAGTTGTCAGAGCTGAAGTAACAATTGTACTTTTTAATTGAGATTAAGGGTGCCTAGAGGCTTACAAATGAGCTGACACAGCTTCAGATATGCAAACAACAAAATATCGTTAGCATGTATTGGGTTTCTCAGGGAATTGTTCATGTAAAGAAAAAGGTCGCTTTTCTCATTGACTTAGATTAGGACATAGGGTTTATTTGCAGAACAAACTGTGTATGGGTATAAAGTCCTTTTCTCACTGCTGGGAGCCAGTAGCATGACAAGATTACTTTCGTCTGTGTCAGGATAGGTGCACTGAGAAAAAGTAACTTAATGCATCACATTTAAACCTCTAGGGCTTGACCCTTTTTTTGCAATTGAGTTGGCCTTTTGTACTCTTATACAAGAAAAGATATCACAAAACTGACACAGGGCCACCTCCACGTCAGGCATTAGTTAAAGATGCTTCCGGACAACCTATAAGGAGTGTTTGGAATAGGTGATTACAATATATCTGTGAAAGATTGCAGTGGTGAGTCAGACCTCTGTTGTCCCTGTCATAACTGTGTTCCAGATGTATGCAAGGAAAGTATGGATTAGGTCTCAACTGCAGCACATATGCACTTATAACTTTTGTATCAATACAGAATTTCTATGCTGTATATTTGCACTTGCATTTGTTGTATGATTTTCTGCTCCTCAATGCTGTATGCATAAAGTGTGCAGTGCCCCTCTATTTTATTGGCTTTGGTATGCATAAACCTTTGGACACACAAGCTGTATCCTGTGTTCCTAGATTCAACAATAAGAGGAAGGATTCTTTCTCTTCTTTGCTGTAGGCTGACTGCATCCACCTGATATTTATGTCTACATTCTCTTCTATTCCTCACTATGAGACAGAAAGATTTATTTGAGGCCATAATCTATAACAATAAGCAGAGATATTATAATATTAATTTTATGTTCAAGCTGCTGATTTGGGAGCAAGTATTGACGATGGGACATATAATGGGATCAACATAAAACATCCTGAATATCCTGAATGAAGTAAATAAAAAGAACGGTCCTACTTTATGTGACATTATTGGTGGCAGCTTTCTGGTGCATAAGTCATTGAGCTGAAGTTTCAGGCCTAAATTTACAGGCACACTGTGAGATATGCAGAGAATGCTGCTTCTGCACACACCAAGAGTGGTTAAAGACAGAAAATGTTTCACGAGATGAAACATTTTTTAATTTGGCTTTTGAAAACCAACTGAGATACTAAAATAGGTTTAATGATAGTGTCAGATGATGTTGTGAGTTTCCTCTGCTAGGGAAGTGTTTTGACCTCATTGTATTTACACTCCAGCACTTCTAGAGCTTTCTAGCATGATACATGTTGAAAACAGAATCTAGACTATATACTTTCCTTTATTTTATTTTTTTTTTTTTTAATGTTGGTTGGGCTGTTGTTTAAGCTGTTTCTACCAAATAGTGAAAAAATATACAATATGTTCTAGGGAAGTGATTTTTCTATTTCTTTTTCAGAAGAAGTTTGATAGAAGAGTAATGTCATCCCACCTAAATAGCATCCAGGTTTATACCGTACACAATGAGAAAAAGGTAAAATACTTTATAAATGTCGTCATTTGACTTGCTGCCTTGTAAAAGTTTTAAAATTACTGCAGATGGTTTTTGTGATTCCTGACCAGTGAATCTAACATGTGGGAAGGACTGCTGACCATGAACTGCAGACTTTGGCTCATACAGACCTGAAAGGTGTAAAACATGAAAATGAATAAAGGCAAATTTTCTAGTTTCTACTTTTTATTTAAAATAATCAAGAAAATACTTCTGGACACTTCTACCCTCGTGGATACTTCTCCTACCCCGTGGCCTCATTCTGTTGTGGTCATTAAAGACATTCATAGTAACGCAATCAAAGTCCAGAGAGTAAATGCAAATATGTGGCAAAATTTATTTATTTATTAAAATAATCTCATTATAGCTTATAGTTTTCTCAATACTGACAAATGTTATTTCACCTGTTAAAAACACCATAAGAAACCTTTATAATAAGTTACTGCTCTGGATTTTCATGCTGTTTGAGATTCTGAGGTTGCTGAACAATAATAATTTGGGAAAAAAAAAAGTAAAGACCACACGAAGCAAATAGAAATTGTAATTTCTCAAAACAGTACTCTTCTGGAACAGGTATGATTTTAGTTTGACTGTGCATTTCATAATAGCAAAAGCATCTAAGTATTGAACTGCTGGCTAGCCCTTCTGAAGCACTGCCAAGTCATTAGATCACCTGTGCTTTGCCTCAGGTCTCTGCTCACACAAAGAAGACACATGCAAGGAGAAAGTCAAAGCACCAGAAAGTTTGACTTCATTATAAAACGTGACAAACATCAATGATGTTATTACTTGTTCATTTAAAAAAAAAAAAAAAGCTATTCCTGTGTGCTCTCTGCAGGCCCCTTCCATTATACAGTGTCTGCCTGGGAAATGAAAACAAATTCTTTCTTTTATTTTTTTTCTTCTTTTATTGTCACAATTAACACCTTCTCAGCTTTCAGAAATAATCTTCATCTTCTTTTCTTTTATTAGGGTTTTATGTTTTGTGAATATCTGCCCATTAGAGAAGGGGCCTTTTCTCTGGCTGGCACTTGCAACTTAAAAGAGCTCTTATTTAAAAGGCAGAAAAATGAACATTTTGAAGGGGTGTTTACACAGTGTTTCTATTCTAGTGGCTGAAAGGCAATGTTTTTTAAAATACAGTTTAAAATATTTTATATCAAGTTGAGTCTTATACAGACACATTTCATTAAACCTGCAAGACTTTCCTTCTTACTCCATTAAACTCCATTATCAGAATTACTAGTCTGTGGCTTAAAGCCTTAAAGTTATACTGCTAATAATTGAGCAGTTTCTTTCAAATACCAAGTACAATTTAATATGAAACATAGCTGTTTTTTCTGCCAGCTGTAAATCTTGTAGCTGGAAATGGTCCCAAAATTGCAAAATTCCTGTCCATCCAACAAACACTGACTTTCACGATGTGATCCATCTAAGAAATAAAACCAAAACCAAATAGAAGTAGCAAACTACTTAAAAGGGTAATATTTAGAGGATTAAACAGAGACAAGTAAGCCAGTTCACTCTACTCACATGAGTATGTGAATGACAACTATATCTTGAACTTTGTTAGGTTTTCAATCAGAGAAAAATATAGTTGTGGTTTTGTCTATATCAGACCTTACCTTCACTTTCAAGTATACAAAGAACAAAGACAACCTGTGCAGGATTTAAGGACCCACACTCTCACGTACTGATTTTGGTTCTCAAAATATTAATGTGTTTCTCTCTTTTTCCCCATCGAGAAAAAGGATTAGTTTCTAACAAATGCCCAAACTGACTTGCTTCTCAACAACAAAATAGTCCATATGGTATTTCAAAATGGATTTTAAAATTTGTGTGAGCTGACTTATCCAAGTGGATAGTAACCATCTGGACTTCTCAATAAATCAATATGCATCAAGCATTGAAGACAGAATTCTAAAAGCAAAAGGAGGTGTTTGCAGTTGCTAAGCTTCTTAGCCACCTTTTAGCAAAAGGCATTGAGTTAGAATAATGTCTTTTATACTTGCAATAAGCCTGACACTTAAATACATACAATTTGTTCCAGTTTTGATGTAGCCATGAAAGCTCCTTCCAGTGAAACAAATTGGCCATCACAGTCAGCACATATCTCTTGGTATTGTAAATGATCTGGCTGTGTTATTGCCTTATTGATTCTTATACTGAAGTGAGATAGTTTCTCTTGATACTGAAGTACCTACATGTTAGTGTTTCAAAGCTGATCTCTCTGAGGATGATGAACATGTCATATGCTCTACAGATCCTCAGAATTACTCTTTAAAGAAGATCCACTGGTTTGGTGGTCCTGTAGTTGGAAAACAAGTTACCCCACAAGATGACATGACTAAGACATGAAGCGTATGTCTGCACTGCACAGTGCAGGAACTGGAGTTGTTAGTTTCATCCAGTGTGGTGCAGCAGTTCTAACTGCACTGTGGAGCGTTGCTACTAGTTATGTTCCCAAAACCTACATGATTGTATTGGCAAAGTGTTGCACCTCATCTAAGAAATCCTACCTCTTCTTAAAGTTTTTTCATTTGAAAAGGAAGTGCAAACCCTTTTCTCTGTATGTCTGAATGATGAAAAAGAACGTGAAAGTACCTTCACTCCCAGAATTCTGTAAATGTTTGTGAGCAATAAGTAGACTGTAGGGTTCTTCTGTGTTATTTCCTGAGACGCTGCAACTGGTTCAATTCTACGTAGGAGAGCACTTAAAATTTTCACTGGTAGGTTTCACTTAGCCAAAATTTAGTGTATTAGACAAAGCCCTCTTTAAAGTGTTCCTGGCCTGCCCTTCTGCCAGTTAGTTATTTGTGGTGCCATCATTCTTCCTACTCTACTTGCATTTTATGATAAGGGTCATTCTGACTGAAAGAAAATGTCACTTTATTTACAGAGAAATGCAGCAGAATATCATCCAAAGAGTAAGCAGAATCCCCCCCACCCATCTTCAACATCATGAAAATCAGTTAAGTGACACAGAATTACAGATGTCCCTGGTAAATTATATGCAATGTAAAGGTAAAAAACCCCACCCTGAAACAACGTATGAATGTAAATTTGAAGACCAGAAACTTTGTGATCTTTTTATATTCAATTCACACTACACAGAAAGGGCAAATTCCTTAAATAGGCTGTTTGAACTGAACAGAATAGAAATGAATTATTTGCATTTGTCCACCAGGGCACAGTACAACACTTTTCTGTGCCGTTTGAATTCCTTGTGCGTCTTGAGAATGATGGATGCTCCAAATGATTTTATTTCTCATCTTGGAGCAAAATGTTCCTCTAGATCATCTGTGGGATGTTACAACCTCTCACCCATTATGTATTAAGGAAATGTTTAACTTGTTGGTGATGAAAAGCTCTCCATTGTTTTAATTGCATTCTCTGTGTTGATGAGTTATATAATATTGCTAGTTTTTTGCCAGCTTTCTTATTTTTCCTTTGTTGTTTTCATAACACCTCCTTGGAAATGAGGAACTTTTGCCCAATGTTAACTAAGGGTGAAACTTAGGTAAGACTCTATTGTTGAAACCCTAGATACAGGTATGTCCAATGCTTCATAACAAGCACTTGAGTCAACTTCTAATGTTATGCATGTGGTAAATGTATGACTGGAGAGGGACCACATAATTAACATAGCAGGCTACTTAGACTTTCTCTGAATAAGTGTGCTGTGGCAGCAGCAAAGAGTGGAACTGGGAAGGAAACCTCACGTCTGGATCTAGATTAGGAATGGATTTGCCTTTTAGGTTTTTGACACTGCATGGATACAGACCTGGCACATTTCATTTTCATGAAAGAAGTGATTTCTGCTATTTATGAGATAATTCTGCTTTAAAGCAAAAAAATAAATAGTAAAAAAAAAAAAAAAAAGTTGATATCCCTCGTTCTGATGTTTTCCAAACAATATTTGGGACCTCTTTACAACCCATTTGTTATTGAATTCTGGGGCTACAGCTGGAAATTGTAAATAAATGTGGAAGTTTAAGGAATTACACTGAAATCGACTTCATTTTGGGGCTATTTTTAAACAAGTTCTTAGTTGTTGTGAGTTTTTATTTAAAACCATTACTATAAGGTCTGTGAAAGTATGTTCATACCTTAGCTCTTGAGAATACATGACATTCATATCCACCACTTTCTGAAATAGGTGCATTTCAAAGAAGAGTTTTTTTGAGAGATTAAAGAAGATTAATGTAAACAACTGAAAGACGGATGTGCTAATCCTAGCTTTGATAAAGTCAGAGAGGTAGAGAGGAAGGTACTGAATAGAGAATTCAAGATCCTTGAGGGAATAATTAATAAAGGCTTTGATAATGCATTAAGTCTCTAAGCTATGGCTAGGTGAGTCCATATGACAGAGTTTGGAGGATGTGCATCTGATGTACATATCTGCTACTACACCAGCTAAATGGAGAACTGGTGAACTGGAACATGCCATACCTATCTAGTAGCAATTTCCCAGTTATAAAAGTCAAAGTATGTCTACAAGCATTTTGGCAACTAGCTTCATAGATACTCAGAGTCTGAAGTGGAATTCAAGGGGAATAGAGATCAGTTAAATAAGATAAGTTATATCCATGAAGGACCTTGTAGGTTAAAAGCAAATTTTCAATATCATTTGTGCTTTATGGGAAATCAGTTTAATGATTCACAAGAAATACATGAAATATGATAATGTTTTGTATTGGTGACTAACCTTGCCTCTGTGTTCTGAACCTTTTCTTCCCCTTTGATCCAGGACATCTTCAGGAACGTCATACTGTATAGGTAATAATCAGTGAATGGGGGCATGAAGGCACGAACAAGCAATGTCAGGAGGAGAAAGTAAGGATAATGGTCAGGTAATATTTCTGAAGTGACAAAATATAGCTTCTCTTCCTTCTTCTAATACATTTTAAACAACATTTGGGACCTCACCATAACCGCTTTCTAGTTTTGCCACTAAATGCTGGGGCTGTAACATGAAATAAAGCTCAGGAAGATCATGCTTTTAGACTAGGAACATATGCTGCTTAAAAGCAGCTTAAATTTATATATTGTATTTCCAGAAATCCTTTCCACTTTATGCAGAAGGTTTTTTGATAGTGTCTTCAAAATTTGGGGGAAGGTTTCAAATTATCTCTGCAACAGTTTTTTCAGATGAGTTGCTGCTTTCTCAAATTTTGGTATCCTTTGTCTCAAATACATTTTAGTCCAAATATGTATGTAGTCTTGCTACATTTCAGAAACAATGAGAAGGGGAAAGGCATTGACATAATGCATGGCTGCAGGAGGAGATGTGGTGATGGGCACCTGATAAAATCTGAGTTTACTGCTGGTAATAAAAACTCCTATTTACAAATAGTTGCAAATCAAACCTCAACAGACATCAGAAACACTAATGAAGGCATTCAGGATATTTTATTATTATTTTTAAACAGATGTTTCTTGGCTGATCACATTTTGCTCAGGGCAATGAGGAAAAATCAGTAGGGAATACTCTTTAGTGCTGTGATGCTCAGGAACTCAATAGGAAATAGCATGTTCTTAATAACTCCTGGATTGGACTTTTACTCATTTGCTTTGCATCTGCAAGTAACTTAAGCAAATTGATAAAGGTCCTTTTTCTTTCCTTTGTATGGCCTGGACTGAATTAAAATCTCATTATAAATGGGATCTTTGGTGTCTCTTTCTAATTCTTTCCAGATCTTCAGAAGTCTTTCCTTGTCAGCTAGAGTTTTGCATTAGTTTGTGTTACTGGGTGGGCCAGTACAAAATGAGGTGATCCTGCTCTACAAGGAGGCTCTGTAAAATTAGTGTGGTGTGAGATCTGTGCTTCATTCCATGGAATTTCCAGGCTAATATGCCCAGTTTATAGCTGAAGCTATGTATCTTCTGACTGCCAGTTCTCAAACAGGGAGTGGAATGTCAGATTGGAGCTGGTAAACCAGTTTTAATGCAACAAATGCAAAGAACAGAACCTCTTTTTTTCATGGTGTAGTTGGCTCTATAGGATTAGCTAAAGCAAAAAGCAAAATGAACTCATTTGGGTCAACAGAATTAAGTATGTGCATATGTAAGTATTGACAGTCATAGGAAACTTTTGCCTAAGATGCAAAAGGTGTATTTTCATTTGAGGTTTCTGTGATAGTTAGGCCCACTCTTTGCATTACCTGTCATTGGTAGGGCTTAATAGATCATTGTGATCACATATGACTTTAATTCTTTGCAAGCGACAGGGAAGGTAGTCTAGTGCTTGATACCTGCTGTCTCCCCTGTTGATTAGGAACCAGTCAGACCTAGAACTATGACAGAAAAGTGAACAAAAATGTGAAATATTATGATAAACTGTCATTTTTCCAATTCTAACTGATGTCAACAGACAAGTGTCTCATGTGATCTGCTCTGGTGAGGTGCTAGCCCCCTTTTACAGAGGCACCAGTGTTCCAGGGTTCTCAGAAGGCTTGACATGAAGTATGCCTGGCTATATTGCATCTTGATAGTTACTCAGAAACCAGGCAAATGTAAAGGCACGAAGCACTCAGGCAAAAGCCAGGAAAACTGTCTGTGATCTTATGCCCTACTTACCATTGCTGTTTAGCTCTCTTTCTGTCATTTGCTGTTAAATGTCTCATACAAGTGGCAAGAACTGACAGCAATATTTAGATGATCACTACAAAGAATGTGCAAACATTAAAGATAGGTGAAAGCAGTTACATTATTTTATTTCTAACACACAAATCTTCTCTAAGTGCTTATACTGGGAGGTACAGCACTCCTGGCTGGTTGAGTCAGAAAAGTCAGTATGTCATGGAAATTATTACAGGAGATGTCCACAGCAGATGTGAAATAAAACACTACTGACTGGGTCTCCATTGGGCAGAGGAGGTGTAGTAAACAGAGGAATGGATGATTTTGGCTACAGAGTACAATGATATGAACTAAGACTTTGCTGAATTCATATTATAGGCTTGAAAGATTTACATTTAGATGTCTACATGTGGATGGTGGTGTACAGTTTAGGTGAGAAAGCCTTGGAGATGCTTGTAAGCATCTCAGGCGTGAGCTGAAATTGCTCTTGAGGTAGCACTGCTTGTATTGATCAGATATCTCTATTGACTATAATCAGAGCTAGAGAAGAGCAGGTAGCCACCTAAGAGTAATTGTCTTAGTCTGGAGCTGTGTCATGGTGCCATTTATGGAGTACAGCGTCTCACATAATTCAGGAAAAAGATTTTAAAGGTAAAAATGGATGGGTATACCCTAAATAACAGGCTTTGCAAGTAGACAAGTGTGAATTGGGTTATGTGTGAGTACATTATATGGTCTTACTACATGCAGAGGGGATTTGTGCAGTGAGGTTGCTAGTGATGCAAAGGATGTGGTAGTTCAAGGAACATGTATTGTGTTGATATGCACATTTCCAGGTTGGGTCATGGAAGCTCAAAACACAGAAATCAATGGACATTTTCATCATGTTTCAGTTTTAACACAAGTATCTGATACTAATTTTAAAAATATGTAACAATCATGAGTAGTCCCTGTGAGATGAAAAAATAGGAGGAAACTGCCAAATGCAAACTTCATCTTCTATGTAAGAGGTTGTGGTTCTGGACCACACTTTTGAGCTATACCATTTAATCAGCCAGCTGCAGCAATAATTACAGCCAAAAGTAAACATTGAAAACAACTGTAAGTGAAATCTTAGCTAAGAAATCACTGGGTTTTGGTTTTTTTTTTCTTTTTCAAGAGAGAAAGGTACAGTTTTAGTCAAGATATGTTTGTGGAACTTCTCTGATGGGGTGAAGTAAATGTTGCTTTACAAATGTATACAGTGAGCCATAAAGGGATTACTCTATGCTAATTTGTAAACAATTTAAATAGAATGATCTTACCAGAAAGAGAAGAGGATCTTGGACACTTTTATTCACGAGAGCTTTTCTCTTTTCTCTGGAAAAAATGGTGTGGAGCATACACAGCATATAACACACTACTCTTTTAAGCTATTACTATTTTTCTTCAACTTCTCTTTCTTCACCTAGCAGCCTCTTTAAATTATTAAGAATTGCTGAACAAGCTTCATCAGAGTACACTTAAAATAGTGCAGGCACATACTAGATAGTACCTTTAAGAAGTGTTGTTTACCATCCTGCCATACATATAGGGGTCTGGCCAAATGTTCTGCTATAGCCTTATCAGTCCACATGTACAGTAATTTAAAAAAAAAAAAAAAATTTCAACCAAATTTTTTTTTAGAGGTGGTTTGCAAATTCTACACTGTCATGGATATCCCTGAACTGCTGCCCCATCATTTTTTTTTTTTTTCTGTTAAAAAGCTGCCATCCCACTTTTTCAGTCATCTTTGTGATTCCTACAAAAAGACTTTCTAGACCCCTCTTGTTATGCTCTGTGATTCCATGGTGAGTATTTCAGATACATTGTACAGAACTGTGGACAAATCAGCCAGGTAACATAGGTAAATATATGCTCTGGAACAGTGTGCTACAGGTTTGAAAGCTGAGAAAACAGCTGTCACTGATTCTCTGTCTTGTCTTCTTCAACTAAAAGAAAAGAAGATGACCACAACTGGGACCAAAATATATGAATTATAGATAAACTTGACTTTTTAAAAGAAATGTGCTCACTAAACAAACCAGAGGCTCAGAGGTGCTTTTATGTTTTAAGAATTATCAAGGATCTGGGAGTATGTGAGAAGGAAGGCACTCAGACCAGGGAACTGAAAAAAGAAACTGAAGAGTGATTAAAAAAATCTGAAACTGAATTTCTCCTCAAATAACAAAAACTGTTGGCAAATGAAATATCTATAGATTATGTCATCATAAATACTCATTTAATTTTATATCACTATATGAGACTACCATATGGAAACCTTCAATAGCAGCTGTTTTCCAGTCATTATTCCATGTGAAAAGGTTCTCTGAACATTTATAGAGTGTCTTGTGATTGTGACACCAGTATTCAGGGGATAGTTTTTAGTAATTTGAAAGCTTTTATTTGCCATTAAAGTAAGCATTTCATATGCATCTACTGCCCTAATTATGGTGGCAACAATGTGACTGACAAGAGAATTAGTTTTTACCTTAGGGAGTGGGTATGTGAAGTGAGTTGGAAAAAGTACAGAGGCAGGTGCTTACTCCTCCCACCCCATTTTTTTCTCTGTAATTTAGTCAAGATGTAGGTATTTGATACAATATTTTTTGTTTCCAAGAATTTCTTTTAGGGCTATTTTTACATCTTGACTTAAAATTTCATTTGGAGAAAGAAAAAGATTGGAGTGTTGAAATGATTGAAATGGTCCATTTTGACTTTGTGGACCTGGAAGTTTCAACTTTTGTTTCAAAGACGTTCTGTTTCTGTTCCCCCCTCCACCCACCCACCCCGTGTTTTTTTTTTTTTACTTTTATATAGGTACTTGGAAAAATTGCATACTTTAACTCCTTTATCCAGGCTAAGCTTGAAAATGTTCTGGGAGATGTCTGTTTAACCTAATCTTAAGTATCTTCAGTAATAGGGATTACATACCCTAACTGCTTAGTCTATTCCAGAGGTTAACCATGAATGGAAAGGTTTTCTTAGTATCTAACCTAAACCTTGTAAACTTGTTACTGAGGCTGTCCACAGTGGAACTAAAACCTAATTATCGGTAGCTGTTTCTTTTGAAGCCGTGAGGAGTATTGTTGTGTCCTTGTTCCATCTTTCCCTCTTTTTAGGTGAAAGTAATGTGAAATACAATTTAAAAAGTCAAGGTCAGAATAAAAGATGATGTTACATACATTCTTTAAGAATACATCAGTGCATTTACTTTCTAAAGATATGACAAGGCAGCATTTATTGTCCAGAAAGACAGTTCATGTGTCTTTTTCTTTTTCTATCAAGAAAGAACCTATGTATTTTTAAACAGTTGTCAGGCTTCCTTGCAAAAGAGAAAGGCTGGACCTAAATGCTATAAATTTCTCTGGGTTTGGTTTTGTCCTCTCATTGTATCACTCAGTCATCTCCATCTTGCAAGTTGTCTTCATTTTATCTCTGTGAGAGAAAAACTCAGATAAATTATCCATTTCTTTTTCACTTCTTTCAAAATAGTTCACAGGTAATCCAATCACAGAAGAAAAAAAACCCCTACCGTATTACTTAATTGACCAATGAAGCAGAAAATGAAAATAATGACTATCAGGCATTCAGATGTATAATGGAGTGGATAGTTTAGAAGACACGCTTATGTTAGGGGTTTTTTTGTTTGTGGGTTTGTTTGTTTTTGTTAAAGCTTCTCTTCTCAAACAATTTTAAAGTAGTAAAATAATAATGATTGTGATCAGTTTCAATGACAAGTCCTTAGGGCTACATTTGATGGATAAGTAGCTTGAGTTTAGTATTAAGTTCAGCACTGATTTTAGTGTTGATTTGAATGACGTTTGGCAGACGAGCTCACCATACTCTCTAAACTTGCCCTTTGTGCCATATGGGAGATTTTACGTTCACATACATAGTGATTTAATGCTGCAGCTAATCATTTCTCACAAAAGGCTTTCAAGTAAAAGAAATCATGGCGTGTTTTCAAGTGTTTTGCAAATTGGCACTTTTCAAGGAAAGAACAACAATATCTTTAATAGTTGTATAACATTTTTTCTTGTGAAAATTGATGGTTGATTTTATCCCTCTTTGTTTCCAGATTTTCTTTATGTTATCATACTACTGAAGTATTGAAAGGAACATTGCTACAAACTTCAAGGTTTTCATCATAATGCTGACAGTAATAACCAGCTGTTTGTATTTCACTGGTAATAGTATTTATATTGTCTACTGTCAGTCATTATGGATTAATAGATGAATAGACAGCAGTCTTTAAGTTCATATAAAGTAATCTGTGAACCCAGTTCTGGCATCAAGGCCAGAACTTGCGTGTGAAACAAAGTAGCCTTTCAGAACAAGTGGGTGGGTTGTAATGCTATAATACATCCATCATCTGTTCTGAGTACTAAACTATATTCATTAGGTTAACTTTGTCTAATTGTAGCTTATAAGCATTTAATATGTTTATGCTTTAATCTGATAAATTAAATAAACCTTTGCATCTTTTTTTTTTTATAGATCCCTCTAGTCAATAGAGTTAATAGTTAAATTACCTCCTAGATAAATTAAGTAGATGAAACTCTTCCGGTTGTAAGGCTGTTTTGAGATGTCTGTATCATTGAGTGGCTCCTGTTGAATCACCTATTTGAATAATTTGCTTTTTTCACATCTCTGGATGTTGATACCAGAACTGAACACGATTTTTCTGGAATGAAAGGAGACATCTGAGATACAAGGACAAGAGTTGGTTCAGGTTTATTCTCTGTCTTTTCTTGTGTATGCTTTTGAGAGTGACTATGTTAAAAATGGTACATTAACAGGGAGGTTTCTGTGGCTTTTGTGATTGCAAAGTCTGGGCTAAATTTTAAACCAGAGGGTGATACTTACACCAAATCATCATTAACCATATTGAATTTTGAATTCTTATCATTAAAATATAAAGTTGGAGAATAAAGTGTGTAATCACACTGTAGTTATGTAGTACTGTGACAGAGGTCTACATTTCAGTATAGGCTTCCTGACTTTTTGCAAGGTACATTGTTTACTCAAGATAATTGGTCCTCTCTGCTGTTAGGAAAAAAGGGGTAGACTATAGACCCTCCTTCTAAATAACACACTTTCAGGCATTGAAAAGGGAGTATTATCTGAGGACCTTACAGAAAGATTTCTGAAATTTTTCCATTGATTTCAAATCAGATTAGAAATGCAATCCTGTGTTTTACTGCCAAGCAAAAACTCTTTTGAGGGAAAAAAATCGTATCTTTTTGTATCCCACATATTTAAACAATTTCAGGTAAATTCTGTTTAGAGAAATGTGGTGATATTCACTATGTTCTGTTGGTTCCTTCAAACCAGTCTAGGTCTAATGTTTAATGGTTTTACCCACCTTCGTAACAGACCCTTCTGAGTTGGTTTCACGTGAAAGTAAACAAACAAACAAACAGTTAAAATCTAAATCTCAGGACTTAAATGCAACTAGTTTAAGATGGTACTTACCAGAGCTAACTGGTACATTAGCAGACCTAATATTTCACAGCTAATTTAATGCAAGGAGGAGTTTGAAGGTCATTGCTTTTTGAATGCAGCAAACAACTTAGAGTCTATCTGCTGCTGGGGTTTTAGAGTTTCTCTTGTCTGATGAGATTTTAGCTTCCAGGTTTATTCAAAGTATGAAGTTGTTTTTTCTGTAGAGAAGGCTACTACATAAACATGGTGTTGAATGATGCTTGGCTATCACACAGAGCACAATATTGAGGAGGGTATATAATTACAGTAATTACAGTATTTAATAGATTGCAAATATTAAATGCATACCCATCCTTTTGCACTTTTTTTTTTTTGCCTCTAGCTATCATGCTATGACTCATACTGTTGTGCAGTACTTATTATTAGGTCTTATGACTTTATCATAAGACTTTATTTGTGTTCTATTTAGAAAGCATTCAATACCTTGGGCATAACAGCAGAAATCTCTGTAGCTGCATTAGCTTCCTTAGAATTATACACATTTTCACCAGCTGTGGACTTAGCTCTCCATGTTTTTATCAGGCAGATATAGATTGGCAGTCGTTATGTTTTGCAGAAGTGGCTTTCAAGAAACTACTGCACATTGTGTGGACTGTGAGGTACTTACATGACAGAGCAGCAAGCACAGGGGTCTCCTCCCTGTTGAAGAAAAGTAGGATTGGAGAAAGGTAGATCCATTGTCTTGAAAGTACGTACTGTGTTTCTACAGCCTGAAAGTCTTGTTCAGTCTATTTAATGAAAATAGAGTGAACGTTCTAATTTAGAAGAAACGCTATCAGCAACTCATAGTCAAATCCAGGGTCCATGATGTATTCACTTTTGGTGACTCTCCAGACAGCACAAATGTATTAAGCATTTGTTAATCCTGCAGCTGTTATGCATGTCTGATTCCTTGGTAACTAGCAAGCAGTGGATCAGCTGTAAGTAAATTTCAGCACACCAACCATCCCTGTTACTTTGCACAGTATCAACACCTGATGATGTGGACTGGGGCTGCCCCTGGCTGCTGCCATGGCCTGCCCTGCTCCCTCACTCCTTCCTGCAGCGAGCTGCCCGCCCTCTCTTTTTCAGTGAATTAATTTTAGAAAAGGTGAAAAGACTTCCAAGAAAAGGTGCAATGTAATTCAGATCCAATTACAATTCAGAAGCGATGGAGTGTAGCAATGTTTCAGCCTCAACATCACACAAAATGAGATT
This sequence comes from Haliaeetus leucocephalus, assembly GCF_000737465.1. Classification (NCBI taxonomy): domain Eukaryota; kingdom Metazoa; phylum Chordata; class Aves; order Accipitriformes; family Accipitridae; genus Haliaeetus; species Haliaeetus leucocephalus. The sequence goes on from NW_010972594.1 coordinate 1,068,247, forward strand.
GTTGTCATAATGAGAAGCCATGTACAAACCAGCAAAGATCTATGGCATTTCCTGCTTGCAACAAAAACACTAACCCAGTTTAGGAATACCCCCCCACCTCATTATAATTAATGCAGAACACATTGCAAATAACCAGATGGCAAACAACAAGTATATTGTATGTATATTGTCTTCCAAATATTTTGGTCCTACATCCTGGCTGCCAGGGAATGCCAGTCATAGCATAAATATGTCACTGATAATTTGTCAGTTTGCCCTACTAATGACAGAAACTGTGATTATCAAAACTAATTTTAAAAAATTTCTTAAATAATATCTGTCACTTAGAAATGTATTGAAGAGTCCTATTTAATAAGCAACAAATACAGCGCTGCTAGCAGATAGGTAAGCTATGTAATATCATATTGGAAAAATCAATATGTTTAGCTAAATCAAACATCAGTAAATATAGTCCAGACAAGTTAAATAAACAGCAAAAACCCTCACTTTTGTTGAGCTTTAGTTTTTTCCTTCCCCCCACCCCCTCCCAATTAGCCCTTTAACTATCAGAATGAAATTGAGGCTTTGAAAAAGATGTGAGACATCACTGTTTTCTGGTGTGGGAAAACCATGTAGACTCTTTAATATTTTCATTAGATTAAGGATGCTTTGTGATCTTTAAAAAAAAGTCCCAGTTTTTGAGGTTTTCTTTCATGTGTTAGAAGAAACCTCAAAGATGAGAAAAGTAAGAGATATGTGGGACCGGAGTCACCCTTTCTGCAGCTTGATTGGTCTCAGTTTGGTGTACACTCTGTGCATATTCACTCATGCCTGACACTGTAGGATAAGTGTGACAGTAATCAATTTTCACTATGTATAAGGAGTAAAAGTCTTCAGAATGACCTTATAATGAAGAAACTGAAAGCATTTTAGCTTTTAGAAAAGCATCAGTTTGAGCCAAATTAATCTTTTGCAGGTAGTTTTTCATTAGATTGAGGGGAGGCTTTTTTTTTGATAAAAATGTAATATTTTCTTTTTCTTAGAAAATATAGAAATACATTGAACAATCTTTGCTCAGTAAAGGTTTTCTGACTGCAATAAATACATATGAGGTGCTCTGATTAATATGATTTACAGATTAACAGTTGATTTGGCAATTCACAAATTCTTTGTTAATTAACAAGCAACCTTTTCTTAAGAAATATCTGTATGCCGGAAACTATACTGTAGCAATGGTGTTTTTGCATCATGAGAGAGGCACCTGGGCCCTGTTACAAATGCTGCTTTGTGTACTCAAATGATGACAGACACTTGTACAAGGAAGCATAAGTGACTGCAGAGTCCAGAAGTGCTCCATTGCAAAGTTGGATTGTAGAAAACTGAGAGTCAAGGAAGTGGTGAGACACAAAATAAAAATCTGAACAGTAGGCTAGGCTTGGCTACTGATCTCATTTGTATAGAGTAGCTTAAAGTGGGAAATTAGTCAAGAAAAGATGTGAGACTCTTTTTTCCTGTTTTGGATTCATTAACAGAATTAAAACCAAAGCTGAATGTTAGAAGAAATAATACAAAATAATGACAGGAAATACTGGAAGTACAAATGGGTAAGTTATATATGTGTCCATGGTTTGGGGCATATAAAATCTTAAACCTGTACTTTTCTAAAATTTTGAATGTTTACTATTTTATCCTACAAAGACTAATATTAACTTCTTGTAATTTTATACCAAGCACCCCTTGAAACTTAGGGTGAGAGACTTGTCACCTAACTTTTCTTACCTACAGTTAGATACTATGTCTATGTTGGCTAGACTCATTCTGCACTGAGTGAATAGAAGTCAATACTTGTGGAGAGTTGGTTAGTCCATCTGTTTCTGTCAGTTATCTTATGATGGGTGAAATTGCCTTCTAGAAATAAGCTGATTATAGAGGGAGATTAGATGAATACCTTAGGGTAGATAGCTGGTTTGCAGAGACTAGCTGGATTGACTCTCATCTTAACTGCAACTCTTGGCTTCGATTTTAAGAAAAATACATTTGGATTTTCTTTCTATATTGATTTATAGAGTGCTGAGAATAAAAAAAGAAAAGTAAAGACTTCTGCAATAGACTGGCCTCATCCATGTACATTAATCAGGCAGAAATGAATAATTTCATTCTTGTCTACAAAAAATAACAAAATGGAGATGTTGACCTCTTAGAAGTACAATGAGTTTCTCCTGTGCAGGCTGGCAATATGAATTTGTTATGCAGGGTCTCTCAATAAGGAAGAGCAAAAAATATTTTTTTGTGTGAATTGATCATGTATTACATTTAGAAATAGACTGAGAATGAGAAATCATGAGGGAAAAAATAGTATCTAACAGCAATCTGTTTTGAAATGACTGAACTGAGCAGGAAACAGGCTACTGATTTCAAGACAAATTCAGAAGGCAAATTTTCTTCTTCAGTTTATAAGTAATGTAAACATTATTTTTCTAATTAAAGCATGAATGATGGAGATGGAATTAATTTTTCACTGTGAAAACAAAGCTCCAGTATTCATAAGATTTTTGGACCTGGAAAATTATGGAGTTTCCATCCTTCACCTCTTATCACACAGGCATCATGTATGTAGGGTAGCAGGAGCATAGAGTGAGCATTCAGGAGAATGTCCATAAGTAAACTTATCAAATAAATGAGAAAAAGAATGACTTATACATCGCAAAAGCTGAAAGAAAGGGTAATTGCATGTATTTCCTGAGTCACTTTTAAGTGTAAATTGCCAGAGAAAACATAAAATTATATTTTCTGCAAAATTCATGCAATGATGCTCTGTGCTGTGTATTTGTTTTGTTTTTTTTCTTGGCATAACAGCCAATTCATTAAATCCTGCTGAACCCAATAAAATGGAACAAGCAGGAAAAAAAGCTGAAATATACCATATAGCTTGTTATAAATTTTCTGAGTATTTGTTCCATGGAAATAAAGTCACTCTGTTTCAAGGAATTCCTTTCAGGGAAGGATAAGTTTACTTTGGAGGTATTTTGTGGAGAAGAGGGCTGATAAAAGCCAAGGTAATGGTAATACAAGCTGAAGAGCACAAGCAAAACCCTAAAAGAAAATGCTATACCTTAATGAAAGATCATTACAGTTAATCATCATAATCTCTTTCTAGGAAGAATTAAAGTAATTTGGCTTACTATTGGGAATTTAGAGTAAAGAGCTTGTTCTTTTGTTTGTTTGTTTGGGTTTTTTTTGAGATGGAAAGCTAGAGGTGGGGAGGTGGGAATTTTTAAATAGAAAGTCACTAACTATTTCCTTTTGAAAAATTTAGTTTCTAATTTCTTTAGTCATTTATTTGTGGTGCTCAATGCTTCTTAACCATCTCGAATAAGCTCTGTTAAAGAGCTTAAAAAATGTGGGGTTTAGCTTTGTTTTGAACTGTAATGATAATGATATATGTAAGATAAGATTTGTTCTATATAATGAAAAGGTTTTACAGCAACTAGTTCTTTGAGGAATAAAATCACACAGGATATAACTTCACCACTCTTTAAGTAAACTTGATAAGGTTCTTTCCATTATTGTTTTTTTAGATTCATTACATTTTTAGTATTGTGCTAATATTCCTAGTTATATGATCAGAGAGAGAGAGAGAGAGAGATAAACATCTGGATGGAACCAACGTAGTTGGCTGTATGATCACTTCTGCCATTAAGCATTATAGAAATTAGAAAAACAACACTTACTTGTATGGCAAATGAATAAAAATTACAATTTTAGATAGATATATCAAGCTTCAAATATTCATAACTATCAGGTTTAACTCTGAGGTCATCTTCTTTAAATATTTGGGGATAGACTAAAACTCTCATAGCTAGCCAGTTGCAGGCCTTGTTGAAAAATCTTAGTAAGGTGTCCCATAACTTACCTGAACCCTGTATCTGCTCATTATTTAGTGGCAATTTTTGAGCTATCCCTCAGCTAGCATAATTGCTGACCAAAGTAAAACATGAAATAAATGGAAAGGAAATTAAACTCTTTTATATAGAGCTCCAGAATCGTGTGCAGAGCTCAGAATCACTGTGGGGAATTTCCCAGGAGGAAAATGTCTTTCCCAGTTGATGAAAATAGTTTTGACTACTGAAAGATGAAGATAAAAAGGTTTACAGAGAAAAAAATCCCAACATGAAGTAAATAGCTCAATAAAGATATCTGGTGTAACATATGCACAAATATTTTATTGCAGAAAGGGGTATTGTGCTGTAACATTAAAACCAGTAGAGCACTTTTCTAAAGTTCTTCTAGAATAGTATTTTAAATTATTGATATTTTAATGCATTAAAAAGTCAAAGATATTTATGGTTGCTGGATTCTCTCAGAAAAAGTCTCTTGAGAACTGAGGGATATTTTGAAGCACAGTAAGAGTAGGCTTTCTGCTTAAAAATCAATGGCAAGTTAGACTAAATAACTTTAATAAAAATAAGAGAAAATGTTCTTTGCTTTTCTGCAGGTAGGAGAAAAGAGGTTTTGCTACCAAAAATATAATTTCTTCACTTTTTTCTTACCCCAAAATCAATAAAACCCTTCTTGTTCCCAATCTGTCTCACCTAAAAAATCCATCACCATCTCATATTGATCTGCTGGTGATCCACCCATTAACGTGCCTTTCCAGGATTTCTCTGGGATTGCTCAGGGATGTCCTAATACCACGTTTTCCTCACCAGCAGTGATTATCATCTGCAGCATGCAGGGAATAGCACTGTGGAGCCCGGCCAGAGTGGCAGCAGGTATTGCAAATATTATACCAGACTAGGGACCTCTATTACCTCTAGTCATTTAGACTACTATCCCTGACATCTGGAAGTCATTAGCGGATTTGTAGTGTTAAAGAGAAGCATACTGAAAAGAATTGCATATTTTTTTCATTCCCAAATTCTGTGTACAGAGTTGAACATAAGATATATCTTTCTTACAGTTTTAATATTGTCATGAAATTTCCATGATGTTTTCCCAAACATGTAATGGAATAGTACTCTCTAGGAAGTTTTTAATGGGACTACCAAGAGTCTTCTCTCAGCCTTTCCAAATGCTTCATGTCTTGGGCCACTTGATATCTTTCTGTTAAAGACAGCCAAAACCCACAATTGTATCTATAGAAATAGACTTTATAGTATTTTCCTTTAAAAATATGGTAGTTTATAGTTGTGGTCATTTCCTAACAATGAAAGAGAATACTGTAGCTTCATTAGCGATAATATCTTCCTTTAAACACAAATTACACATCACAAACTACTCAGGAATTTCCCTACTGCAGTGCAATTCTTTCCTATTTATGCAGTGTATGTCCAGGTGTGTCCAGAGTGATGTAGGACTGTTGATAAATAAAAAGTAGATTAAAACTGGCTTGTTTAGGAGTAAAGCAGTCCTCAACTGCACAGAAGTTTAGGAAAACTTACTGGGATACCATAATAGATTGTGGGTTTTTGAAAAAGTTTTTACTGGGGACTGTGTTGATGAGAAAATAGCTCTTTTGGTGAAGTCACAATTTGAGTTGATATGTCAAAGCAAGAGATGTTTTTTTCACTGAAGCAAGTAGTGAAAAAATGAACATTGGGGTTTAGTGGAGGTTGATTTGCCTGGTAATCTGATAGTATTGTTTTTGGATACCATAAAAAATTTGACACATGATTTTTGCCTCTTTCTCATACTTGTTCCATCACAGAATGCCAGTGTATAAAATATCAAATGGAGTTATTACTCATTTACTTCTGTGGTGGTGTATATCTTTCTTGGAACCAACTATTATTTATAAATTAAAAAAACTGTTTCCTCTAACATCTATGAGAATTAGAAATGCCTCATTAGCTCTCCTTGCATATAACAGCTCAGTAATTCAGCATTTTCAGTAGTTCAACAGCTACATTTTAGTGTAATTGTACTGCTATAAATAAAATTTTACACTCATAACTGTTAGTTTAAGAAATAGACCAGTACAAAGTATAATATGAAATATATATGCTTGAAGAATTAATGTTTTTTCACTTGACAGAATTTCTGATTTTCAAAACTGCATTAAGTTATTCTTTTCATTGGAAGCATATGTCCTTGGAAACCTATCTATGAAACCAGGAGCACATTGGAAATTCTCAGAGCATGTTGATGAAGAAGTAAATTTCATAAAGCCAACAACCTCTAGAAAGTATTGCTAGAATGTTTATGGTCATCTCAGTAGATCATGGCAAGAACTGGGAGCAGATAACAATGTTATAAAGAGTTTATTATCCATAGCAAGTATCTCTTAATTGAGGCTGCAAATGTGTTGACTAAAGCAATTCTGTCTTTCTCAAACCTACTTATTATTGCTGAAGTTCTAGTGTGTTTAATGGGACTCTTCTCTGACAACAGGAATGACACAGCAGTCAAGCTTTATGATGCATTACAACACCACATATCTCCGGACTATCAGAGTTATTTTACAATATTAAAGAATCTTAGCTCATAAAGTAGAAAAATTCTAAAGCTGCAGTTATTACAAAAACTGAATAAAAATGAAACCTTCCTATATCCCTTTTATCTCTCTCTGAGGAAAATATCATGATTTATTTTAACATAGGCAGACTTGCCTATGATTGTACGTGCAGAGATCTCTTAAGAAAATACATTTTAAGTGGTGTTTCTGTTACTTGGAAATTTATGCTGGAGTAAAAAACTGCTTGTGCTTTTCATCCTGAGCAATCACTTTTGTCAACAGGAATAATGTAGTACTATTTACCAAGGTAAAGAAAAAAATGAGTCTTTTTTTGGTAACTTTAAATACTGATTATGGCTTTATGGAAATCTTTTGAAATTTCCTTTGCAGCTGTGCCTCACAGCATGGATTTTTTACAAAGAACTCTTCAGCTACATAAACAGTTTCTATCATACATGGTTGTTTTAATGATAACATTTTAAATGCTTACTCATATAAAGGACCTTAAAAGCAACTTCTAAAGTTGAAAAAGTATGATTAAAAAATGTATTTCTGCAAGAGTAATGGTAAACTTCAAAGGCTGTTTAAAGAAGAAAATTTACATCTAATTTATTTTTATTATTTTAGTTGATTTTGTTTACTCTTAAGGTACCTAGGAGTCCCAAATTTAGGCTATCTTAAGAAATAATGTCTAAAATGTTTAGTGAAATGTAACAGATTAGAAGGGTTCATCTAGTTTTTAGAAGTGAAGTTACTGTTCACAAAGGTGATTGTCTCTTATATCCTCTGATTTAGGATTAGACAGAGAGAATGGGCAGGATCTCCCAGTCTCTCCTCAGAAGCAGGGCACTGGCTTTACTGCCTTCTGGCTGCAGGGACAGCTTGCAGCTGGTAGGAGAAGTTAAAAAAGGTGGATTGCGTTGGGCAGATAAGGACGAGGAAAGAGGATGAAGGAAGAGGTGTTACTCTGCTTAATAACTGCTATTTCAACTGCTTAAGAAGCAGAAATGCTTGCCTGAAACAGGAAGAATGAAAATCTTCAGACTTATTTTGATTAGAAAATAGACACATTCACATGAGATTTGTTCATTTTTAGGTAAATAACAAATTATACAAAGAAAATAGCTGTGTAATGCATAAGTAAATGTCTGTGTAATATATAAGTAAATATTAGCAAAGAACTCAAAACCAGTTTTCTGATTCCATTCTTTGTCTTTATACATCCCAGACCTCTTACTTCAGAGGTAACATAAGTTCTATGTAAATATGTTAAGGATACATAAGCATTGTTGAAATTATTTTGTTTTACACGTGTAGTTTTATTTTTTTGCATACTAATAATTTTTTTGCATTTCTGACTGGAAGAAAATAATAAAAGTTATTTTGCATTGTGAAAAACAAAATCTTGTGTAAAATTATGTTTAATTACTATTAACAAGAAAATACTTTTGTCTTATGCCCCTGAAAATACATGGAACAATGTGCAGAAAGGGGAGCATAGCTGTATTATATGCCATTTTACACAATATCCCAGTTACTGTAGTGTTTATCCAGTGTGCTTTCTCTCCAAAGGTACATTTTCTTCTGAAGGAAATTTTGTGTGTTATCACCTGGAAAAAAAAAAGTAACTTACTAATGATTTTTTCTTCCTGTAACTACATTTTTACTGCTTCTGTGGCATCTTGTAGTGTAAAAGATTGGTAATTACATCTAATTACAAAACATTAAAATGCTATGACTCAGAAAAATAATGAAGCTTGATTACATTTTATATAAGACATAAAATCTCAAAACTACATTTTACACTTCAAATTGGTTTCTAAGTTGATCAACAAGGAAATGGAAAGGTTTTGAATGTTTAAGAGTATTTGTTTTCCTGAGAGAACTTTAGTATCTTTTCCTGAGACTGATTATTAAAAACAAAGCTTCTTTTATCAAAGGGAGAGTTTAGTTTTATTTTTATTACTTTAATTTACTTTTTAATATGTCTTATAGGTCACCTTTTTGTGATAATATATGTCAAATGGACTGTATTAAGGTGAAGGATGGATATTAGAAAACAGCCTTGATAAATTAAAATATAATGGATTTTTTTTTTCTAATTTACCTTCTAATAGCATTTTTTTTTTAGTTTAAAGACCTTTTCCACTTTTATTAACTCAACCATCAAGAAGCTAGAGTAAAGAACTTTTACTCTTTATTACAGAATAAGTTTTTTTCATATCATTGTTCTGGAATAAATGTTCATTTCAGTTACAGTCCAGTTCATAAAGACACTTGCTTTCTGCCAGCAGCTCACTCAAATATATGCAGTTTTATAGGAGAGCAGAGGGAGACATTAGACACAGATAGAAATGTGCAGTAAACATCATACAGGCAGTAGGGATTTTGCAGATAAAGAAGGAAAGCATGGCTTACATAAAAACATAAGATGATTTAAAGAGTAAATTTTGCATGTAGGATAAGACATAAAAAATTGCATTCTGAAAGGTTCAAGTTTAAAATTGCTATATCAGACGACGATAATTCATGCTAGACCATAGGTATGCTATGAAAACCCCTGAGTCATCTGCCTAGAGCTCAGATCCTACTGCCAGGCAAATATCCGTTCTAGGCTAAAGATTGAGGCACTGTGTATCAGCTGTAATCAGACCCAATCACTAGTAGTGCAATTATTTAAATAGCAAAACCAAAAATGTTTAATTATATATAAAAGCTTTCTAACATTTTTATAGTTGCATATTGAAAACTCCTCAAAGTATAATATTTCAACTTTAAGATTACACTTTTGTAAAAACTTTTCCACTTCCCTATTCTTCTGAATAATAAATATGAATAAATATGGTCTTAATAATATGAATATATGAGAAGAATACAGAACTTTGCCCACTGTTGACAAAAACAATGAATATGTTTAATTTGCAGTGGCGTTTATATGCTTGCATTTTCCCTGATATTCATAGAATCTACTGACAATAAATTTTATGTTCTGAAAATGCAAGACTGGAAGACATTAAAGAACGCAAGCCATTATTGGTGCCTCAAAGGAAAATGTCTGGTCCTAGTGTTCCAGAGGATTAAAAAACGCATTTGTAGGTGATCTCTTTTGCAACGGGGTGCGGACTTTCAAAAGGGGTAGATACCACATGCTACTGTCAAACTGAGTTCAACATTCATTGCATGGTGCTTAAGTGAAAAATATGGCCACTCACTGCTTTAAGAAATTCCAGGATGCTGTTTTCACTTTTTATATATTATACAAATGTATTGCATTTTTCATGCAATAAAATTAACTTGAAATCTCAGAAATTTCTTCCTAGACCGTGAAAGCATACATGTATGCTGCTGCCTGAATACGCAGTAAAATGCTACCCCCAGCATGTACCCAGTTTCATGACTCTGTCCTCTCCCTGCAACCTCTGTATAGATCTGTTTTCGTTTTACAAAGTCCCACATCGTGGGGAAGGCCATGCTGCTCACGCTAGTAACGTAACTGTTACACAGCTGAGGACCCTAGCTTAGACAGTCTGAGAAAGTCCTCCACGGATCTGTGGTGTGACTCCCTGGCATCAGTGGGTATTCTGTCACTGTTGACCCAAACAAGCTTTTTTTCTTCACTGCCTGTTCTTAGGTACATCCTTTCTTGCAAACTGTTCCTCATTCTAGGCTGTAAGAAGGACTTCTGTGATGTGTAAAATGTAACTAAGAATGAGAGGATTTTTTTTGTAGGCAGACTCACAAGCCTCATGGCTTGTGATATTTTCTTTGATTTATTTTTAACTTACCTTCACAGTATCTGTTTCATACTTGTAAGTCAGTCCTGGTGTCGATTAGGCAATTTCCAGAAACTTACTTCTTGCAGGTAATGTAGCATTTCATTCTTTCTTTGCTGAACGTTTACGAGGGAGAGAACTCTGGTTGTCTTCCCTCATTTACAATATTAATACCTTAAGTAATCAAGGAAGAAACTTACTTACCCTTTGTCTTACACCTCCCAGTCCTTCCTAGTGTGCAAAGGTCATTAATAATTTAGAGTGTTCTCCATTGCTATAAGGCATTGATAATAACAAATAGATATTTTGGCTCCAATTTGACAAAAATTCGGATGAACTGAAAATAATTCAGAAATTTAAACAAAAGCCTATCGGAATAATTTGTCTTCATAAATGTTTTTTTAATTGTTGCTGCTCTGAAGTGCTCCCAAGTGGTAGGAGCTTTCTCTCTTGAATGTTCTAGTTAATCTACAGGCTGCAAAGGCCTTTGTATTGTATAAAGCTCCCTGACATTCCCTGTTAATAAACTTAGCACAAACAGTGATTTTTAATAGCAAGGCTAGGTTAACAGCTATCCTTAAGGTGAGAATACACAGCTCCAGACTCCTGGGGTGCCAGCCCCTCATTTGTTTTGGACTAGACCCAGTGACTAGTGTGTGCTGCTTGATCGATCAGACTGAGCAAAGGAGAGTAACCAAAGAAAGCATAAGGGATATTTTACTTCTCGTGAATAATCAGACTGAGAGTGTTGATTGGGGAACAGACTCTGAAATACTGAAGTGATCATCCAGAACTCTTGAAATTTTATTGGGTTTTGGGTGAAGTCCAACAAGATGTTGAGCTCTCTCAGCTGAGATCATCACCACCAGGAAAGTCTCTCAACACTCTGCAAGTTTAGTCATGTTTGGAGTATTTATCATATTGACTCAAAACACGCAGTGTTGTGGGCAACATCTGTATTACAAGCAGTAAATATTCACAAATAAGAATTTTATTCTAAAAGTGAAAGTGGAAGTGCTTTTGTCCAATAATAAGACAAAACCCAATTTTTTACACATGCTGTTAGAATACTTATTAATCCATTTCATTTCCATGGAAAGAAATATTCCTGTGCAGTCCTATTATCCTTTAATGAACATGTTTTACCCTGATGTATGGTTTCTTTTATAGTTTAAAATGTGTTAAATTAAACACTTTTTAATTGACAGTTTAATTCCTATTCAGTGGCTTTTAACCACAAGTTTTATTCAAATATATTTAAAAAGATGGAGTAGTGTCACTTACAAATCTTAAATTAAAATATTATTTTCCCCCTTGATTTCTGTTGAGAAGGACTGCATTGAGATGAATGAACTGGTTTGTGACTAGAAAATATTTTCTGTTCCTGAAACCATGCTAGACTCCAGATACTGTGAAGAGTTTTGTGAACACAAAATCATATTTGTGTAAAACAGTTGGGAAAAATACAACAACAAACATCCCTGTGACTTTTTATGAAGTATTTAAAAAATGTGACTGTTTTGATGCCCTTTGCCTGACTATTGCAATGCTTTCTATAGGAGATCGCTGACAAAAACATTTGTGAAAATGACATACTGGGAGTATGGACTTTAATACATTAAGCTTAGGGAATCCCACAGGAAAACTTATTCAAAGAACTACAAATATCCTAAAGATCTAATACATTGTCAATGTTTAGATAGAAAGATCTAGATCACTTGCAGTTTGAAATAATATAGTGAAAAAAATGTACCTACAGTGTGATTATGGCCTGTGGTCAAATTAGTCAGATCTCTTTCAATGTACGCTCCAAAAAGAGTTGATTTCAGTGTAAGAAAGGAGGACATGCAAAGTATATATCTGATGGCTGCCAAAAGATCCCAGCAAAATCCCATGTGGGGAATTGAATTAATAAGGATGAAGCCACAAATCTGCCATTTTTGTTGGGAAGTGATCATTGTTTTGACTTATTTGAAAACAGTACAGATTTGAGAAGGAAAACTGAGAAGGAAACATTCTCCTAGGATTTATTTTTATTTTGGAAAAAGGAAAACATTTGGCACAAGGAACTATTTCTTTTAAGTGTAGTACATAATACGTCAATAACATCGTGTGGAGAAAAACAAACTCTTCACCTACGGCTTTCTCTTTTGCTTAGAAACATACTACATTTTACACTCACTGCTGCCTGTGCTTGTTAACTGTAGATGACACGAGCAGATAGTGGCAGAATTACTAATACCTTAGATATCTCAGTAATAACCTTAGGGTCAGTTTGTCTTTTGTGCAAATTGCAAGCTTCGTATTTAGATAGGGATGAGGACACTTGACAATCTATTTGTGTCTTTGAGGCTGCAAGAGGACAACAGGTAAGATTCTGCTATGGGCTACTGCTTTTCAGATACTTTTGCTTCCCATGAGTATCTTCCAGCCTTTTCCTCAGGTTGCTATTCTTTCTAAATAAGGCATCAGCATACCCTTATTCTGAAATACCACTGCATCTCTCAGGAAAGCTTGTTCTGTGACTCTTACGTTTTGCTACTACCTTAAGTTGGACATACAGACTCTGGAGACTGCAAAAAGAAACAGCAGACTGAAGATGCACTCATGGTTCCTAAAAGTAGACTCCCACATCTACAAGATCTAAACATGAAGAATTTATTTCTTACTTGACAGTGCAACTGCTCCTGTTCTACATTCATACATATATATATATATGCATGTGTATATGTATGTTTGTATGTATATATATGTGTGTGTCTGTGTGTGTATACGTATACACATATACGATTTTCACATTGCTGCAGTCAACCAACTTCATCTTTGGCTCCTTTAATTAGTTGGGTGACTTTTCTTTCTGAAATATTCTATTCCAAGCCTGAAATATAAACTTAATGCAGGACTTTAATACAATGTCAAATAGATTACAATCTAGTTATTTTCTGAGCCATACAGTTAAAAGGGATTTAACAGCGTTGTGGCCTACATTTGCTGTCCTTACTCGTTATTCAGGCTCCAATCATGCGGTGTATTCACTGGAGGTTATAGGGAAGGAGGGGCATAGCAGAGTGAGTCCTCTGATCTCAAAGAATGGTTGCCCTTAGGACATGCTCTACTGTAATGTGATGAAGAAGAAATATAAAATAATGTCAAGCAAAAGAAAATACAACAGCTCCTTCAGTGTTTAAATCAAGAGATTAGACATGATAAAATAGCCTCTAGGAGTATGTTCATCTTTGATCCTTCTCAGACCCTGGGCTGCTTCTACGTTTCTCTTGTTAAGTTGCAAATAAGTAAAATCAATGGACTTCTTAATATCAAATCAGTTCCAGGATACAGTAATAAATGCTAAATAATTCCCAGCACGTACATTGCTGTGTTGACTGGAGGGAAAACTACAGTTACAATATTTTTCACATGAGCTCATAGACAGAGGCCAACTGCTCAGTGCATATAGGACTGCTTTTAGAAGCATATAGAACTGCATAGTGGCTTTTTTGCCTCGGAATGAGTCACAGTGGATTCTGTAGTCTCTTCTGCTTTATGGGATTAGCTCAGCTGATAGAGGAAACCAGAAAAGCACTATGGAACTACTCAGATTGTTCCTAAGCAATACAGTTCAGAAATAACATGAGGCAAGACCCTGGAGAGATGTAAAATGAGGCAAGACCCTGGAGTGCAATGAGAAGCAGCAGGAGGGAGAAAGGCAAATTGGGTACTAAAAACGTTAAATCACAGAAAAATATGCCTGGCTTTGAAAAAGTCACTCCAAGGTTTAGACAATCATTAAGAGAAACTGTCATCTGTTTTTAGTTTTTTCAATAGGAAGTTTTATATGGTTAGGTTAAAATAGAGCCTCCTGTACCTGCTCACTAACTTCACTTTCATAAAGCACTGTACAAAGCATGCCTCCTTCTGCTTCTTCCCTGGAGTCAGCAGCCCTCATAGTGTGTTAAATATAATGTCCTACATTGCAAAAGTATGGACATACATTTCAGATACATAGTATGCTATTGATTTCCTTATTTTGAAGCAGACAGTGCAATGAAATATATAGTAAAAGATACACATAAACATACAGTACATAGTATCGCATAGATAAAAGCAATATATGTAAGTGAAGTTTTCTTTCCAAGAGTGAGGCTTTTTCTTTTCTTTTTTTTGCAGCACTGTTGAGGAAGGAATTTAAATGCAACTTCATCTTAGACAGATGTGATACAAGATCTGCGCATTTGCTTTTTTTTCTGGCATCGAGTAACTTCATGTCTACAAACATAAGCTCCCACCAAGTTTTTGTGTACTTCTGATTTTGCTGACATATGTGGTACTCCTGTTCTCTACAGGTACTCCATTAACACTATAAAATGATAAAGTTGATAATTCAGAGATTAAAATTTGCAACTTGGTAGTAGGCTAGTTAATAGGCATGTATTGCATTAAAGGAATTAATGAGTAGTAACACTAAAGATTGCTATTGAATCTGAAGACAGTTTTTTTTAATTATAACATTAAAAAAAAAACCCAACTGAAAAACCAAACCAATGAAAACAACAAAGGCACACATTTGTGTGACTGACAAATTTCTTGCTGTGCCCTTCACAAAAATAGAAAACAATGACTAATACAGCAATTAGAAGTGTTGCTTTCATCAGATGACTAGATATGTAGTTATGTCTTTTAGGGCCCCAATCCAACAAATCACTTAAGAGCATGATAAAAGTTAAGCTCATGCTTAAGAGCTTTTCTGGATCAGGGCCTAAGATAGGAATACTCAAATCTCATGACTCAGAAACATAAGTTAATTTTCTTAAGAGCTGTTAGGAAATTTTGTCCCCTAGTACAGAAAAGAGTTACAGTACATTGTCTGGCACGAGTTACTCCCTTTATCCTAAACAGCAGTTCCTGACTACTGTGGGAGAAAGGATATTGTGCTTGGTTGGGTAGATATTCTGACATTGCATTGCATATCCTACACTGTTCATAAAATAAAACTTAATGTGTCCCTATGCAGTGTGGCTCTCAACTGCTTATGGAATGACTCAACTGAGAGTCATTTCAATCAAGCATCTTAGCTGAGACTTTGCAATACATAATCGTAATGATAGTGAGTTAAACGTAAATATTAAAGGAAAAAAAAACCTCATAGGTTTTCTAATCAAGTGTTTGTCAAACTGTTGTATGTAAATTCTTGTTAGCCTGAGGTAATTTATTTTGTTTCACTAGTAGTATAAGATTATACCTTACTGTTTAACATTTCCATTTTCACACACTTATTAATAAGAGTTTCAGGAGAAAATTGTGTTTCTAGTGAAGCTAAAAACAAAGTCTCTCTGAATTTAATTGGGTATGATTTCACTTTGAGAACTTTTATTCTTAGTGCCTCTGTCCTAATTTAAAAATAGAATAAAATGAGCATCTCAAAAAGAACTAGAGTGTGACAGTAAAATCCAATACAGAACCAATATTCCAGACAGCTGAAAAAAACTTATATTTATTTCCCTCTTTCATGATTCCCACATTCTTCAAATTCTCATTTTCAAAAGCCTGAAGAGAAAAGAAGAATTTAACAACATGAGCTGGAAATCATCAGAAAGGGAGGCTGAGAAGAAAGGATTTTCAGAGCTACACAGGCACTACAGAAAAAACTTTTGATCCTCTGCTGTGTACAGTCTGGTTTTAAACATTTGGTTTGGTCCTAAATACTTCCAGATCTACAGTCCTAAATATTTGGTCAATAGTAAATCACTGAAGTGATACTTACTCCATTTCTGACAGACAGTTCCAGGTACATATCAGTCTGATGAAATTTTCTCAGTAATGTACTCTATAATTTCCCTTTTGTCACCTTCTTAATATTCATTATATTTTAATACATCACCCTGGAGAAGTCTTAAAATTAGGAGGTTTTATTCCTTCCTTTGCTTACTGTTTCTCAGATCTGTGTATATAAAGATGTTTTAATAAATCCTGATAAATCAGCTGCATTGGAGTTTAATTACTGTGATGTTTTTTCCTGAATTCCAACCAAATACCTTGTGCTATTGTGTTATATAGAGCTGAACACTGTAGGATAAATATTTATTTTTTAAAGGGAGGCTCCTCAAAATGCTGCCAGAAATTTGCCTTAGTTTCTGCCTATTCAAAACAGAAGGAAAAATGTTTAAGTGTAGAAAAAAATCTTTTTTTGTTATTAAACCAGTGTGATACTTACCAGAATATTCTATTCTTGGCTAACACTCAGGGAAATTTTTGCATAAATAAACCAAGAAGGAGCCCTATTTTTGGAACATTTAAGTTGACATATACCTAGAAAGAGTTATTGCTTGTTAGTACACTGTACCTCCAAAGTCAATTTCCCTTGGAAAATGGAAAGTAAATCACTTTATGCCACTTTGCTGAGAGCAATGAATGTTTAAAATAATAATGTCAATATAGCATGATACTTTCCCTTCCATCAACTCTGATGTGATGTTGGATACTATGTTGGTGTGTTATCGGTCCCAAGATTAAATGATTGACATATGAATCATTTTTACTTTGGCCCAGGAAAAATTGGAAAATGATAGGCTTGTCTAAAGGATTTATCTTCAGAGTAGTAGAAAGTGTAAAACAATCTAAAATTATTCTTTAATGATGCCTCTTTATATGAAATGCAACTCAGGAAAACCATGATCTAGTACTGTGCTATGAAATATGCTTAAATGTAACATTAATGAGGCATGCATTTTTGCCATGAAAACTAACAGTAATGTGGATGCCCAGTGTCTAAAAACCTGTGTTTTAATACATCAGACATATCTGATGTGGCAGTTACCACTGAAAAACAAATATTTACGAACAGTTTGTTGTGTGATGCTTTTTTCTAATATAAATAATAACAGTGCCTAGGGCCCTGATTTTGTGACGTGTCTTAGGAAACAGATCCTGTACAGGGTGCTGAATGCCTTGTAGTTTTTGGGTTACATCAGGGTATTATTACAGATGACCAGCAACCCTGCCTTTCCTAGTATGTTCCCATAATATAATCATCTGCCCTGGAAATGGTAAGTTTCTGCTTCTTTGGGCTCTGCCCTTTTGGATGTTTTTCTCTTGGGAGGGCATGAATAGTGTCAACAGATCAAATGGAATTACCTAAAAGAAGAAGTGGAACAGGTCAGACCAATGCCCAACTATTTCTGATCAAAGACTCTTGTACCCAGCTGCTTCAAACTGCAAAAGTATATTTTCCAGGTACGCTGAGAAAAAGCATTTCCTGGATTCAGTGCAACATGCTTCTAATTACATAGCATACAAGGATTTAAAGGATAAAATCACACATTTGCTTTTCCAAGTTACCTTCTTAAATCAGCTTTACAATAGATTTACATTGCCTGTGGATATGATGCAGAAGAGTAAAACTAAGCCCCTATGACTTCCAAACCATCATCATTTAGAGAGCTATAATTCATATTTAATGAAGAAGAAAGGATAGAAAAATGCATCCACAAGCATTTAACAGGAGACTCTATGAACATTAAGTTTTTATCCTCTGCTAAAAGCCCTTCACCTTATCCTTTCATTGTATAGGCTGATGCAATATGTTTAGAGAAAGTTGAGTATTTTTAGAATGTTTTTATAAAAAAGCTAATATTAGAAATAAATGATGGTTTAGATTTAGATGGTATGGCTGGAGAATTTCCTGAAATGTATAAAGAATGTTTTTTTTTAATGAGGAAAGTAATTTATTGCAAGCAGAACAAGAAACAATACCAAGTCTTTAAGTCACTAACCTTGATGATAACAAATAGAACTTAGCAGACAACGTTCCCTTTTTATGTAATTACTAAATTAGGGGATGAAAGGAACACACTGAATATCGTTATATTTCTGTAATACATTGGTATGATGAAATCTTATTCTCACAACTGATTTAGATCTGCTTGAATACAAACATTAGAATGTGCCTTACAGTCTGACTTAAATAAAAGTTAATGAGAACTGGCAAAGTATTGTGGGTCTGATGGGGAATGATAGGACCTGAATTAGTTAAAGCCTTATTTTAAAATCCTCAATAATCTGGAGAAGAGTGTTGTCAATTATAGGTGATAAGGAGGAGCTGAGAACACCTGCAATGGCAGAAAAATAATTTAAAGATTTGCAACAATAAAAAATAATTTGAAATAATATAATCATTAAAGAAGGTAAATTAATAAGTCTGGAGAACACAAACTTTTGTTGGGGAAATAATGTTTGTGTTCATCTGAATGTGCCTAGTAATGACAAGAGATATCTGACCTCTGAAAAGCTGGTAGAATGGTGCAGCTAGGGTATGTTATTCTTATTCCTGTGTCTGCTACCCAGTACAACTGTGAAAGAAGGCACTGTACCTGAGTTGGAAACTGCCACAGCGAATGCAGGGGAAGTGCTAGTGAAAAGGATGTCTGTCTCGAACTCTCTGGCATGGAGATTTTACAGGCTTTATTTTGGGGAGCACCAATCTGTAACCACAATTTTGCCCAGTATCCATTGCAGCCCTTCATCTCAGAGTTCTGCTTACCCTGTTGAAGATGCCTGGTTTAGCAGCAATTCAGTGTTCAGATGAACCTGTATGAAGACTGAAACTGGACTCTGTATCTTTTATAATTTTTCTCACATCTCTTCCCTACAATGGAGCTGTTCTAAGCACCAAACAGGTTTTTTTGGCTGGGAGGGTCTTGTGTTGTCAGTCTTTCCCGTTGAAGTTATTACACTTCTAATCAGTCAATTAAATATTCATTGAGGCATAGAAAAAGTACAAGAATGACCTTTGGTGTTGACAGAGAGCTGGGATGAAAAGAACCTGTGAGTGAGACAATATACAAGTATTTAAACATGGAATGATCCTGTCTTGGAGGGGTGATGATCTTGAATTAAGCAGAGGGAGTATGGTAGTTAAATGAACATAATTTAGCTAAAGAAAAACTTTTAGAAGAGGGTCCAGGAGAACATATCAGCCTTCTGGTAATATACCACCAAAAGTAGTTAAAGTGATATTTCTTTGAGGTAGTTAAAATTAAAGTTGGGAAAACATGGCAATAGGGAAACACTTCTGATTTGGGACTACACAAATTTTGCACAAACTCTTTCTTTTCAAGTATACATACCTTTATGATTAGATTCAGTGAGTTTCACTGTATTGAAGAGGTACGTTGTTACCTATGTGAGTGCAGGAATCAATTATGGTGCCCACTCAAAAGTTGAAAGAATGACTATACTGGCTGTGATCAAAGGTCTTAATATGCAGTGTCTGATGGTAACTGGTAGCAGAAAAGGAAAAATATGCAAGAATAAAACAAGTGATGTGCATTCCTAAAGTTTAGGTGATCAATGACATCATCAAGCAGAAAGACTAAGTTAAATAAAAATAGCATTATGACAGAGGAGGAACTCTGATATTCAGTTCCTCTCTACCAGTCATGAATTCGTCTACTTCTATGATGCCAATTCTCTATTTTCTGACCTGGAAGGTCCTTGTTTACTCAGTCTTTCCTTTGCAGTAAGGTGCTCCTTATTGCTAATCATCATTGTCACCTTATACATAGCTTTTCTATTTCTGTTATTCGTTTTCTGAGTTGGAGTGACTGGTATTCCTCACAGAATTCAAGATGTGGGTGAATAATTTTATTTTCTTGTTTTGTCTTCCTTTTAAAATAATTCCTAATATTCCATCTACCTCTTGACCAGTGAACTGACATTTTCAGAATATTCCCCACAATGAGTCAGACAACACTTTTTTGAGAGGTAAGAGCAAGTTTCAACTCCATGGCTGCAGCTATTCTTCCCAATGTTTACATTAAATGAAACATAGTTCCTATTCATAGAATCATAGAATGATAGAATGGTTTGAGTTGGAAGGGATCTTCAAAGATCATTTAGTTCCAAACGCCCTGCCATCCCTTACACCAGACCAGGTTGCTCAAAGCCCCATCCAACCTGGCCTTGAACACTTCCAGGGATGGGGCATCCATAGCCTCTCTGGGCAACCTGTTCCAGTGCCTCTCCACCCTCACAGTCAAGAATTTCTTCCTTATATACATTCTAAATCTACCCTCTTTCAGTTTAAAGACAATACCCCTTGTCCTATTACTGCATGCCCTTGTAAAAAGTCCCTCTCCAAATTTCTTGTAGACCCCCCTTAGGTAGTGGAGGTATTTAGGTCTTGGACACAAAAAACCCCAAAACATCTATTAAAGTGGGGTAGTTTGCCCTCTTTATTAGTTCTTTCATAAGAAAGCTTAGAGGCTGGGGAATCTTGGAAACTGAAATATCTTTTCATTGTGTGTAATTTCCAGTAAACACTTTTTCAGGCATTTTGGGGTGAGGAAGATGCAAAGGAGGTTTCTAATGCAAATAGTGCTGCCACTGGCCATGTATCATATTATGCAGATAAACTCTGAAGCGCCAAATGAATTGATAATCTAAGAGAGTATATATGGTTCAATAAAATATCTGTGATTTGTGAGTGTTTTCGGTTTCACTCTATACAATCTGGAAACAGTATGAAATTAAAATCCACTGAGGTTATATGAACACTAGGAAAAATATTACTCAGAACTTCCCTTTTCCTGATGTTGTTTATTTACTTCTGAAGCTCAAGTGATTTTTCCAAGGACTTTAAACTGTTAAAAAGATGAATACTGCATACTTTTCCCACAACAAAAAATTCTCATCAAGTGGAAACAACTTTTTCTTCTGTGCATTGAATACTGGAATATTGAAATCCCTGAAATGGCAGTGTTGGAAGGTTTATCATTCATAATAATGGATAAACTGGCCAATTTCACGGAAGTCTGGCCTGATTTCTTAACATTGTCTTATTAAGTGTTAACCCAGTCGCCAGTTACTGTGAAGTTATTGATTTTATTATTGATTCATATTAGATTTATAGGATGCTACTTGTTTTTATTAAATTTCTATCCTGGTTTTAACTTTTCCTTAAATATATTACTATACATCTCTCTCTATTTGTTTACTATACTAAAGAGGATAGGTTTACTAAAAACATAGAGTCCTCAGATTTATGCAATGAAGTACAAATGCTTAGGTATGGCAAGCAATGATTTATGTATTTAGGTATGGAAGCAATGAACTGATGGCTTCTTGGACGTTTAATGCATACATGCTAGTGTGGTAATCTAATTTGCAGGTACACTCTGGGTAATTGAAGAAATAACAATGTATCTGTCTTACATTTTTCAGGTGGTGTCCTCCAGTGTCAACAATTCTCCATGGTGCACTGTGTGCTTTTGTGGAACACGAAGCACTTTATGTATCTGCTCATAAAATCAGTAAAATGAAATGTGCAAAAATGTGTTCCAAAGTAAATTTCAAATTATCTGACAAAACCATAGACTAGATTGCCTAAATATTGTTACAATTATGCAGATGTCCAAGAAAGGTTCAGTAAAAAACAGTAGAACAGACATTGTACCACTTGTAGTAGCTTTAACAAAGTCCCTTTAAAAGATTTAAAAATGTTAGAGTCCAAGATCATCTCAAATACAATATTTTTATTGAAAAGGAGACAAAGCAGAGGCAATTTCTAAATATTAAGTGGGGATAGTTCATATTTTTAAGTCAACACTTTGGATCACAGCTTTTTAAAATGTAGGATTGAGATTAATGGTGGAAAAAGTACCCACCAGTGCAGAGAGAAATGTCTATTCAGTTGCAAAACTGTGCATTCCCCATGGCTATTGCAAATCCTATTGGTGTATGTAGAAATGGCTGCTTAAATATCTAACTAGCCATTAGCTAGGAAATAACTCAATCTGGGCATGTGATTATTTCAAGAATAGTAGCATTACAGGCAAGTTCCCACTTTTATTCAGACCTGAGGTTTTCTTTTGCATTTCGTGTCCTTCATATGATTACTGCTGCAAGCAATAACAAGAAAATCAAATTTCTAGTAAACTGCCTTTTTTTTCCTAATTCAGGAACTGCTGGACTCATTATTTCCAATCAAATCTACAGGCTCGAGAATTCAATATGTCATCTAAGGTTATTCAAATAAAACACAGTCAGCATCAAGCATGATGGGAGTTTTATGACTTTTGTGCACATTAAATGGTTTTTGCAGCAATTCTTGTCAACTACCTCTGGCAGAACTATTGGTAAGAGGTTGATTGCTCACTATAGAGTTTCTGCTTCTATGTCTAGTAAAAGGCAAAACAGACCTGCTGTGAATAAATCGTTCCTTTTCTGTTTCTTGCAAGGTCTGGAAATCTACATATGCATGGTATTAAAAGATGCAGTTTCACAACTAAAGGGAAGTTGGAGACATATTGAGTTACTTTTCTACTTCCCTCTTCATTTTCCTGATAAAATGACTCTGTAAATGTACTGCAATGTATGTCAAATTCTGATGATGTTTATGTTTTACTATTTCAAGATTTTTACAATACTGTCATAAAGGTACAAATCTCTTTCCTATTACTTTTACAGGCACTTTTACTACGTACCAACTTTCAGCAGAAGTCTGTCTGCTCTGTGAGCATTTAAATGAAAACATATTGCTCTGTAGTATTTTCTCCACCAAGCTCATAAATGATAATGTATTTATTCTGTAAAATGTATTCTTAATTAGATATATCTAATCAAAGCAAAGATTTGTTGAAATCATGTTCTTATGTGCACAAATGTATAGCATATCCTTGCATGTCACAAAAAAATGCCAATCTTGCCATAATTCAGACCCATAGATACCAGACAAGAAAAATAATCTTAAACGCTCTGTGGTTATTCCTATGAAAACTGGATATTTTCCTGAATTGCGAGAGTTTGAATACATCCTTGTACGGTGGGGAACTTGTTGGGGATTTTCAAATTTTTTTTTTTTTTTCCCCTGCACCCTCTAACAAGGAATGAATCAAGAAGAAATGATAGTAAGTTGCACAGTCCTTCCTGAGCTTCAGAAATGAAAGAACTG
This sequence comes from Haliaeetus leucocephalus, assembly GCF_000737465.1. NCBI lineage: Eukaryota > Metazoa > Chordata > Aves > Accipitriformes > Accipitridae > Haliaeetus > Haliaeetus leucocephalus. The sequence continues at coordinate 1,091,399 of NW_010972594.1, forward strand.
CTTCACCTGAAATTTGCTAAAAAAACAATAGTCAATAGATTTCCAGGATGAAAATGGGAAAATGGCTGAACTTTGGACAGTAAGTATAATTTATACAAGAACTGAATGTCCCTTTCCAGTACACCTTGTGCCTTTGATGATGGTGCAGTTCTAGGCAGCTCTCATTTCAGATAATTGCAGCAAGGATATACAGACAACCTTGTAGATGTAGACATAATGGAGAACACATAGAATGAACAAGACTGTCCACATGTTTGCTGTTTTCCAGTGGAACCAGTTGTGACACTGTGGTTTTAACAATTTTCTGGCACTTTTTTGGATGCTTTCACAAAGATAGTTATGTATGTGGGCTTATGAACTCCCACATCCTTGTGTACTCATAAAAATGTTCTCTGTGTACTGTTGTTTATGTTCAAGGATGTAAAGCTCTTAGTGCTTGTGTGTGAAGAAATATTTGTTTTCAAGGTATTAAAAATAAGAGGAGAGAGGACCAATTACTAAAGGATTGCATTTTTATCCACTGTTTAGTTGACATGAAAGCAAAGATCTTACAAGGCACAAGGATGGAACATCTGAGTCACTGGGTACAAGCTCTAACAACTCCTGAAGAACATTCAGATGTTAATTTTAGAGAGTCTATCACATGCTGTAGCAAAGAAATGTGATGAATCATAGTAGTGAATAATACCTGGTATTCAAACAGCATATTTTATCTGAGGATCTCAAAGTACATTACTGATATTTAAGTCTCACAACATCCTAGGGAGGTAGATAAGCATTAATTTACTTTGCAAGAGATAGTTCACTTTGGAAGAGGATTTCAAAGATGTTGTTACAGCTTTTAAATCTATTTATAACAGTTTGAATGTTCTCAGTCAGGCAGGTCTTGACTTTTAGTCTGTGGGGTGGAGAATCCTGTGTTGGTACATGAAACAAATGAAGTTTTGGAGTACAAGTTTAGATATATGTAAAAAAGAGAGTCCTATTCCAAGATGTCCTGGTTTCAGCTGGGATGTAGTTCACTGTCTTCCTAGTAGCTGGTACAGTGCTATGTTTTGAGTTCAGTATGTGAAGAATGTTGATAACACTGATGTTTTCAGTTGTTGCTCAGTAGTGTTTAGACTACAGTCAAGGATTTTTCAGCTTCTCATGCCCAGCCAGGGCACCTGACCCAAACTGGCCAACAGTGTATTCCATACCATGGGACGTCCCATCTAGTTTAGGAACTGGGAAGTGGGGGCAGGGAATCGTGGCTCGGGAACTGGCTGAGTGTCGGTCGGCGGGTGGTGAGCAATTGCCCTGCGCATCATTTGTACATTTCAATCCTTTTATTACTACTGTTGTCATTTTATTAGTGTTATCATTATCATTATTAGTCTCTTCTTTTCTGTTCTATTAAATCGTTCTTATCTCAACCCAGGAGTTTTACTTCTTTTCCTGATTTTCCCACTGGATGGAGGGGGAGTGAGTGAGCGGCTGCGTGGTGCTTAGTTGCTGGCTGGGGTTAAACCACGACACAAGAGAAAACTTGGAGATGAATGAAGAATCAAGTCTTCCTTTCCTCTGCTAATTTCCTAGCATTCAGCCAAAATTTTTGAACTGTATTCTTGACAGTAGTTTTTTTTCCTGATATTACCAAGCAATGATATTTCTGAAGTCCACTGACAGATACACATATAAAGTTCAATTTGGTTTCAGGCCAGTTTTACAAATTATCACTTGGGTCCATCTGAACTTAAAGGATAATTCTGATCTTCAGCTGTTCTTTAGCTAAAAACCTGTTATTATAAATTACTATTTCATATGCTATTAAATAAATTCACTGACATATTTCACTCAAGAGTATATACAATTTATTGGCAATCCTGTCTTCTGATCTTTGCTTGTCCTGCTTTACCCGCAGTACTACTTCATGAGCACCTCTTGGTAAAATGTAATTTAATGAATTCTTGTCATTGCTGGCCCTGGCTCTTGACAGGCTTATTTTATATGGGATTAGTATGGTAAGTTTCCTGGGCTCTCTTTTTCTGGACTACTCAACAGCCTTCTCAGCTTCAATTTCAGCTCCTGGGTATGGCCTGTTACCCTCCTAGAATTCTCTTCTGTGACCTTAGTGATCTCGACTAATCTGTAAGATGCAACACAGCAATAAGCTCTGGTTTAGAGGCATAATGTTTCCTGGAATTACCAGCTATTTTCCATCAGACAAAATGAAACATTACTTAAACATAAAAATATTTCCCAATGGTCTGTCTTACACTGTAATACAAATAAATGCTAATCAAATTTGAATTATTTATGAACAATGTTTTTAGCTTTTTTCTAAAACTTCTATGAGAATATTTTCATTACAAAGCTACTCCAGTATCTTCTGATAGGAGAAAAAGAAATCACAATATAGGAAGAAAACATGATGTCTTGGCTATAATAACATCCACATGTTTTATTTCCTATTTCTCATACCTAGCAACAATGGATGACCAGACAATATCCATGTTCCATTTCCTTTGTAGTCTGGTTTCCAAAAAACCAGAATATGTTGGTGATGTGGCTTGAGAGTTCTCTTCTTATTTGAAAGTATACTGATCAAAACCATAAATTGTATATTTTAGGAGCAGCCCTGTACAAATTGGTGTGGGAGTTGATGGAGAGTGGCTTGATTCCAGATCTCTCCCAATTTACCTCCTTCCATTGTAGTCCAGAATGATGAAAACAAATCAGGGTTTTTTTTCTGGTGGATTAAAAAAAAAAAAAAAAAAAGTGTTGTTCTCTAATTATAATAACTTGTATGTCATTATGGTGTCAGTGACTTTGGCCTGTCTGATGGTATTTAGGTCGTCCTGATTGAAATAAAAGTGTCTTAATTTAAGACCTTAATTTTAACATATTTAGTTAATTTTGTTAGGTTTATACTTGGTCTGACCCAACAATGTTGAAATTTAGTCTCCAATATCTGTTCCTGTGTAATCTATATGCAGAGCATGTGGGCTGAAAAGAAAAAGGTTGATTTTGTGAAAAATTAGTTTTGAAGACCTGTGCTCCTCTTTAAATGAAATTTTCCACAATCTACTTTAAAGAGGGGCTCAATTCAGACAGTTTTAATTTAGAATATCAAGAGTTATTAAAAAAACCTATGAATCTTTATTTTCAAGTCTCTCCTCTGCTAAATTTGAAAGCCCTAGTTACTATTCAAGGGTTTCTTTCTGAGATCTTCCTGTTGAAATATTCAAAGAAGCAGACATATTTTACTGAAACCTTTGTTTTTAGAGAAAAAAAAAAAAAAGTAATGTTTAATGAGCTTTGAAAGTAGAGGGTTCTTTTCTCAATAGTAAATACATTTATTAAATTAATGCTATATACTAATTTCCCTTTACCTTTCAGACATCTGACAGAAGACCAGGTATTTATTTATTTTTTAAAATTTAGCCCTCTTAAAAAGACTTGTGGAACATAAAAGACTCTTGAGAAGATGAAACTAACTGAAACCTTGATGGAAAATTGTCCTTTTAACAGTTGTAACTTTCTTGATTAGCTCCAAAGAATAAGAAGATTTTTCTGATGGCCTGGACTTGAAAGCATCTGCCTTTGCTTCTGCAAGGTATTCTGCTCTAATTGTGTTCCATAAGCTAATGTACAGAGGAAATCCAGTTACAGCAATAAGTTGCAGTGTCCTATATCAACCTATTCACTGAGACGAACTTCAAATATCCTCAAAATATGAAAAAAAATTGAGAGGAGCTACCAAAAAAAAAAAGGAAAAAAAGTACAGAGAAATCTATTTTTAGAAAAGTTCTTCCATGTTATTTCACCTCTAGAGCTGTTGTAATGGCTCAGATATAGAGTAGGCTATACAGCCAAATTCAGAAATAAATTCCAGCTGATACACTGCTAGCAAGCCTGAAAATCTGAGAAAACTAGTTATTACTTCTGTCTGCTTACGTTGCTTTGTCCAGTAAGTAGGTGGGACTGAAACACCCAACATACTTTGAAGAATGTATGGAAGAGTGGATTGAGGCTTAGTGGAAAGGTTAGCAAATTCACACACACAGACACCCCCCCTTCCAAACTGTAATTTCAAATACTTAGGCATGAAGCTGCTGGACAAGGTTTTTCTTCACTAAGCCCAATACCAACATAAAAACATTTTTGGTAAAGTTTTATGGGTCTGCAGTTTGCAACTCTTTTGGGTGTTGGGAAGATTTTGTGACTGGACAACTTATTTAGCTTGGAAAATAAATGATTTGCAGAAATGATTTATTTGTTTTACAGGTGCAGTGAGAAATATACAGCTTGGGGAGTTGGATCACATCCCTGACTTCATTTAACACAGCCCTTAGCCACAAGGTCCTCCAGCATTATTATGGGTTAACAGTGAGGTCGGTATTAATGTGTAGCACGCCAAATGTGTCTGAAAGATGTGTTCAGCCCCTCAGCAAAAAAAATTCCACATTCCTGCCTCAGAGCCTGAAAATACCAGAAAATTCATACTGAGTATGGAGAAGTAGACAAGAAAGGATGGTTCAATGTTAGACAATGGAAATCTTAAATGTACACTGAATATTTTGAGACTTACGTTCAAAACCCACTCAAGTCACCTCTGAAAAAAATCTGTCATGTATCAGTATTAGAATTCATTGCGTTTGTTATGATGTAACAAACAGCCCATAATTTTTGTTTAGAAGAGGAACAAGAATTGTCATGCTGAAATTAGTATTAAAGTAGATTAACAAAACAATATGAAACAGCTGTTGTGTATTAACCTCCCTTAAACTTTGTCACTCCACACAGAATGTCTGTGAATCAACCTGCCTGCTTTATACTTTTAAAATGTCATTTTAGTGGATTATACATGTACTATGGATTTGCAGCACAAGACTGAACATTATCTAGACTGTACAATTCTAGGGCGAAAGGGAATTTTAGTGATTCAGTTCTAGCAGAATTTGTTATTTTATTTGTTTTGTTGGAAGACACCAACTTAAAAGTGAAACTCTCCATGTTCTCATGAAAATGGGAAAAAAAAATATTCTGGCTGATCAGCTGTGGGCAAAATTTCATAAGATCTGGGAGGAGGTATACCTCAAAGAAACTACTCTTTATATTTAAAGAAAATGAAAGTAAAGGTTTTCAGTGAGATTAACCCATTAGAGCACTTATGAAAAATGGACAAAACATGCTGAATCCCTTCTCCAAGGAGACATAGCAGAGAGTTTTGCCTGGCTCTTCCACATCTCAGAAAGTGATATAACCAGCTATTAAAAACTGGTGTTTTCTACCTAAGAAATATTTTATGATTAATAAAGTTGAATTGCTCTTCAGAAGAAATCTTGAGCAAACAACCCCCAAAATTCTATACTCTACAAGTTCACATTTGCTGCAGCATAGTTCAGGTAAAATCTCTTATTAGGTGGAGGGAAGCATTAACCATTTTTTAGCTGACTTTGTATATTATACATACTAATCTAATAAAATCACAGGCACATCTTAATCTTTTATTGAGGATATCTTTCCTTTAAATAAATTTCCTTTAAATAAATTTTTGGTACCAAAACTAATTTTAACAATTTTGACTTGTAACTTCTGTAGTATTGACTAATTGTTCTGAAAACTCTATACAATTGGAAGAAAAATCCTGTATATACACATACATTTGCCATTGTTGTTTATACAGAATATTATTATTGTCTCAGTAGTTAGAACACATCATCACACCTGACTGTAAAGACAGTATTAAAAGATTTCAAGTAAAACATTTATTATGTGATTTACTTTCTGGACAATTACGTTTAATGAACCGTGATTCTGAAGAAAAACAATGCATTTTTCCTGTCATTTAGAAACAAAAAACCACACTCTGAACTGTGTTAGCAAATGTTTATCTTTGTAAAATACCACTCCTTTGCTTTTTTAAGCCAACACTTAGTTAATTTTCTGATAGATGGCATGTTATGTATGGAGAAGAGTCTTCAAAGTAAGAAAATAAAGTATAAATACTCAGTTTGAATGGACTCTTAGTACCATGACACTTCATGGAAAAAACTAAGGTCCATTTCGTGGTGTTGACTGGCTTTGCCTTCCTCATTAGATACTGTCATGGTAGCACACACTGTCCTCTCACTCCAGTATCCCCTCCCAGCTGACTTCTAATCTTGCAATTGTGCCTGCACAGGTGGGTGCTTACACCTCCATGTGTCCCCAGAGTCAGCAGGGCTGACTTCTGTGACTCATAATAAGAAGTTAATCAGCTAGCACACTTTATAGATGACTAATATCTTCTTCTTACGTTTCATGGGTTGTGTAAATATCTCTTTTCTAACTGGCCCTGCTATCCTTTTGGAAGGGTGAGAAACCTGCTGTGTGCAGGCCAGAGCCCAGCGTTAAGCAGGAGCCTCATGGTGCTTGGTCTGCCTGAGACCCCCATCTGCCTAGCCCAGTGTCCCAATCCAAGCAAGGGCCCTCAGGGAGTACCTCTGAAAAAATACAAAAGCAGAGCAGATGTCTAGGAATACCACTTGTTCAGCCTCCAGAGATTAGATGTTCAGGAACTTCCTGTACCTGATGTGTCTTTCTGAGTAGATTTAAACGTTTAAGAAGAAACTCAGTGATTATCCCCAACAGACTTGCTAGACCTCCGTTTGAAAAGGAAGGTCATGATCATAGTCAAAGTGGGGTATAGGTCAAGATGAAGTGGCAGTCTAGCTCAGTTTGGTAATTTTGTATTGTGGCTGTCTTACTTCAGCCATGTCTTCGCTCCCTCTGCCTGCAACCAGAACTCTCCTCTTGTTGGTATATTTAACATTAATAGTATGTTTTAAAGGATTTGTACCTTTGATGTTCTGTTTGGTTTTACTGAACAAAGAACACATATCTAAAAGAACTAACTATATAAATAAGGGAAATTCATAAAACTAGTGTGGAGGGAGGGAACAAGTAAGTTAAGTAGGCAGGGGAAGCTGTGTTCAGCTGAATCAGTATATGTCATCCTTTTAATCATGCAACAGATGTCTGTTATCTAGCTAGGAGAATTAGCATCAGTTATAAAAGGTGTGATTTTGACAAATTTTGCACTTCTGTTGCTTTTTATTCATGTCCATAAATGTACTGTTAGTTACACCTGAGTATAATTAGAGCATACATTAGGATGTATTTCCAGAAAGACCACAGGGTTTTGTGTCTTTAATTTTTTTTTAATTGTATAGAAAAGCTGCTTTATGAGATCTTTGCTGTTTTTATCTTTACCTAAATATACCTCAGATGAGTTAGAAGACTAGCTGAATTTATAGCTTTGAAGTTATTACTGTTCAGTAAATGAGATTTCTACTTAATCTTTTCACTGAATTAGTGAGGATAATTAATTGATGAACCAACTTGTTTCCAGCAAGGAATTACTAAGCATATACACTAAGTACAGTGGGAATCAGATATTAAGACACTAATTTGATATGAAATTGCAGCAGTTTGTGATATACTGAACCTAATACAGCCCGTGGCATTTAATTAGTATTACAGATATCATAACAGCTAGCATTACGGTAAGATTATAAAGATATATTGACATAATACAAACTTAATAGAATGAAACTTAAAATGAAGGCAGTGTAATTTGTTCTTTGTTTTCATATTGAACTGTGAGGACAAATATATTTCACACTTTGTTTTATTTTGATAAACTTGTGCTTCCAGTGTCCTCCAAACTTCTAAGAAATATTGAAAGATATAATTTCATTACATAGAGCAGTGTGGAAGGATTGGTCAGGCAATATGTATGCTTGAGGCTGTATTGATCCAAGTGCTGTAGGCACTTTTTTGGCAGGCATACACAGTGCTGGGTTTTAAAGCCCTCTCCTCCTTTGTCCTTAAGGTTCAGGTAGTTTTCAGAGCACTCCAGAAGGAGGTACTCCTTTATTTCTGTATTTTAAATTTCCTTTTATTTGGAATGAGTAGCTTGTATTGAATGTCAGCTGAGCTGGACAGCTAATAAAATTAAAAAATGGGACAAACCCAAAAGCACGCGAAACAGGCCTCTCATTTTGCTTCCATTTCTGTTTTCACAGCAGTCTGAGTTTGCCTATGCCTTTGCCTTGCTTTCTCTCCTGGAGACTGGTACTGTGCTAGTGATGCAGATGTTTGGAGGTTTGCAGGGTCTACTACTTTGAGAAAAAAGATTTCAGGGCAGGGACTTCTCATGAGGTAGAAATTCACTATAAATGATGGTGTTCTTTATCTCTACATATGTTCCTTTCCAACAGAAGGAGGATTCTTTCTTTTGCTGATGGCCATCAGATTCAAGTTATCTAGCTTTATCTGCATTCATTTGTGCTTCTGCACTGGAGATGTGAGCTGTGCGGATGTTAGTGAGTGCTTTCCATGCATCCTCCCTGCAGTGTGGGAGGCTGAATTCCTGTTACTTGTTACTGCAGCGAACCATCCTGCACCAGATTTACTCCTTAGACAGATTTACCCCTTAGTGGGTTGGTATCGAAGAGCCCGGTCATACAAAATGTTAAATAAGCTGTATTTCAATGCTTAGGAAACAGGGCTGCTATCAGACAACATGGGTTGCCATGCGGGATCAGGACCTAAATATGTATACTTGGTTAGAGGGTGTTTTTACAATCTTATTTCATTTCACCTTTAAACTAAATATAAAGGTTTAAATAAATATCAGTGCTGATTATTTACAGCTTTTTCCCCAGCATGGCTTTAAACATTTATTATTCTGACTCTTTTAAAATACATTGGCAGCTTTTTATGGCTATATTAAGCAAACCTTGAGGGCAGCAGACAAGACAGGATATTATTCTGAGATTAAGGAAGGAAAATGAGAAAGAGGGATGTGAACAAAAGGCAGACTGAAGAGGAATAGGGTCACACTCTCTTTCCACTGCTGGAGGAAACTGCAGCCCCTATTGTGTGTGCTCTGAAAGTGATTATCTCCAGTCACTGGTTCTCTCAGAGTCTAAGCCGCTGATTCACTGGCTTTTTCTCATCAGGGTTGGAAAGGAGACATCAAAAAGCATTAATATCCATTATAGCAAAGATCTACACCAAAGGGACCATTAGCTAATCTGCGTTAAAATATTTGCTGGATAAATTTTGTTTCCCAAACACATTTTGAGGTGATTATTTACTCATTCGTAACACTTTCATTTTTGCAGGGGGCTTGACAGCTATTGTGGAAATGAAATGTAGCTGGCACTGCAACTCCATGTGCTATCACTTTGATTCCATGCATCCAAGGATTACGATTTTAAACCACAGATGTCTGGGGCTTGGCTAATAACAGACAGGATTGTCAGCTGCCCTATGCCAAGGATAACCGCCTCTCCCTGGGAAGCAGAGATTGAAGCACCAGAGTTACATCCTCACACCATGAGGTCTCTAATTAACTGCAGCACCCAAAGTGAGCCAGACTGAAATCAATAAATTAAGCCCCTATTGATGGAAAAAAGATCCTCAAACCCACTACTAATTTAGAAACAGGATCAATGTATGAGTATTAGAATACTGTATTTTAACATTTTGCAGAGGCTGTTGGTGCTTTCCTAAGATTATGACAGGAGAAATTTTTGTTTCTCTGTATTTCACAGAACTCTGTTACCATGCTGCTCCATTTATGACACTATTATACTGAATTACTTGCTTAAGTAATTGTGCTGTGTCATAGCAATGCCCGATGTGCATAATAGACAGCAGCGTAGAGAACACAATACTGCGTTACAGCACAATATTAGGTTTTAGTCAGTTTTTGAGCATCGTTGACTGGGTTATCCGAAGTCTTGCATCAGGGCTCTGTGCTCCTCTGTGCTAAAGGGTGTGCATTCCCCCTGCTGCCCCATGCTAGCTACCAGGGGTTTGTCCTTTGGTCACCTCACCAACCCTCTCATACCACCGAGGAGCCCAGGCAGGTTCCTCAGTGCCTCTTTGTTCCAAGCTCATGTCTGGCATCAGGACAGGAATGGACAAGGCTCACTTCTCTTTACTGTTTCATTAATTGATTCTTTGAGAGTGCGGTTGGATACTTCCAATGAACCTGAGTCCAGATTGCAGTCTGCAATGTGATATGGAGCCTTGGCTACATTTTTTACTAGCTCAGTTACATTCAGCTCTAGGTGAAGAAGATAACAGCTGGACAGAGGTGAACCAGGCAGTGAAAAGTAATAATCTGAATTTCTTTCCTGTTTCATTATTCTGACTATATGTTTCTAGTTCATTTTGCAGCCTTTGTATTCATTTGAATTTCAGTGCCATGATTGCTGTGTAACCGAAGATTGCCTGTACATGAGTGCAAGATAACTTTACCATTTGAGACTTGAATTTCTTGTTGTATTGCACATCTTGTATCAGAGCAACACACACACACACAATATCTGTAGCTGTGTCCTGAATGTGGTAGTCTGCTTACCCACATAGTTTGCCACTATGAACATCTCAACAAGTGACTCTGCTCTGTGTCCTGGATTTCCATTTAATTTGCATTTGAGATATATTTGAGTGTAGTTTTCAAAGTTGTTCATAGGAACAGTTGTAGCTCAATGTGAGATCACCTTTCCATACTGGTAAACGGCCCCCTCTGTGACAGTGACATCACCTCTTAGATCATCTGTGTCACTGAGCACCCTGAGAGCCTTGCCAGTGTTGAAGAAAAAACCTTTTCCGGGAGCTGGCCTGTGGATCAGCTTCTCTGGAAATAAGAGTGATCTGACCATTTTCAGAACTAAATGCATAATTAATTTCTTTCATTTCAGCTCTTCTTAGGCAAGATTTTTCATTCCCTTCCCATCTATAGGTGGGGAAGCAAATATGAGTCTTATATCACATACTGTCTTGTACACTGATGGACAAAACATAGACACACCTGTACATCAATCAACCTGTATACTAAGATGACAGAAAACAGTATTATAGTGTTAAAATGCCAGTTTGAGATACTTGTGAAATTATTAGTTAAAGTAACAGTGACATATTATATAAGCAGATGTTTACATCTAATTACGTGTGCATAAATCAAACACGTAATATTCAGATTCTGTTTGTTCATTAGGTTACTTATGAAAAACTTAAAATATGTAAAATTTTATATGCAAAATTAAGTGATCGTTTAATATGAATATCATAATCATTATTATGGGAGTCCATTTCTAGGAGAAACTGTATTTCTTATGAATAGGTATATAAAACTCATAGGACACTGCTCTGATTGCTCTTCCATCAGTAAAAAAAAAGTTAGGTCAGGGGAAAAAAACAAAAATTTCAATTACATTTACGGCAGCAGCTGAAGGGGAACAAAATCAATGAAAGGAGCATACTTATTAGAGACCTGCAGTTGCCATAAAACTGAAACTAAATCACACTGACAGTGTCTGAACTTCAGATAAATTGCTTTGAATTCAGAATGGGAGCCTGGAGAAATAATGGAAATGATATTGTAGTTGTCGAAGAAAGGGATAGAACTTTTTATATCCATTGCCTCTCTAGATCTTTTTGGTATTTCAGGGATCAAACACTGATTTGTTATCTGTTTTATCATTATTTTTTCTATAGGGAATCCATTTGTTTCTCTAACAGATGAAACAGTGCTGTCAATCGTCTTGGCACTGACTGGTTAGAGAATTATGTGGTTTTTAGAGATGAGATATTTCTTCTTGGTAACCATCCAAGGCGACCCATAGCCAGGCCTCAGTTCTTGGTCAAAAAAAAAAAAAAGACAAAACAGAAATGCAAGAGAAGGAAACAGGCACAATAAGATAACCAGTTCAAACTTACTTTTTCTCTCAATAACTTATCTAGCAATTCCATTCATTTTCTGTGACATCTCCACTGAATGGAATCCTTTGCTGTTTCTTGTGAATTTCTTTACTGACAGCAGCTGTACTTTCTAAATTCATTGTAACTGTCTGACGATTTGCTTCATAAAGACTCAAAATTTAGCTGTCGTTTTAATTGCCTTAACTCCATAGTTTACTTTTTGGAACACCCTTGAAAAAGGTGTTGTAGGCTAGAATTTATAATACTTTTAGTTCTTTGGTTCCTTGTTGGATGGAAATTGCTTGCATGGACATTGCTTATGAGCCTCCTCAGAGAGCCCTGGGTAATAGGCCAACTAGTATTCTCAAGACAGTTATGATTACACGTACAGAGGAGATAAGGAAGACTGGAAAACTTCCAGACTGCACTGGGAGAGAATTTGCACCAAAGCCTAAGTAATAATGGTATGAAATCCTTCGTACCAGCATTGTGACCTTGATGCTGTGCTCTCCAGGTCATATATAGTATTGTTTTATTTGAAACTATATAATTTGTTAGTTACGATTTCTTTTTTTTGCAGTTTTGTAGAGCATATTGTAGATGTAGATAATCGCTAATATATAAATGTTAATAGAGGCATGCATTGTCAGTAACACCAACGTGTTACACCATTTTATTGATGTAGAAATAGTTCATCCAGGGTTATATATAGGCTTCACATAACATCTGTATGGAAAGAAGGAACATAAACTCTGAAGTAAAATCCTTGCCACTCTACACTGAAATGAAATTTAAAATGCTGCATTTTGTACCAAGGGAATAGAAAAATAGCTTATATACAACGTGCGACATGAATGCAATGGGACTAAAAACTACCTTTATTAACTGGGTAACTACAGCACCTCTTTTTATTAAACAGATTATACTGGAAAACAAAAAAATAGGAGTTTAGATATCACAGTAGGCCCACTGTAGTGAAAAATTGTATCTTTGTGTGTGTGTGTGCTGGGGATTCAGGGAAGACAGTAAATAAGAAACTTGTCCTTTCATTTGATTTCCTTCAAGCATTCAAGAAGATTTGGGTATGGGATGGCTTTCTTCATCCATTGCTTCAAGGAAAAGAGGTTTTAAATCTTCTTTGATTTCAGCTTGAAATCGAGTATGACAGACCACCCACTGTAATCTAATGTTTATTTCTATTCCTATCTTAAAATAATTCTGCAGTTTAAAAGTCTTCAAGAACAAAAGGTCTCTCCTGGTATTAATTTTCTGGGACAAATGGAGGGAATTGTACTAGTCTTTGTATTGGTAAATTTTTGCACGTTTAGCAATTTTTTCAGAGCCAAAAATAAATGGCATTTCACCAGTAAATATGAACTATTTCATCACCTGGTTCTAATAAAATTAATAATTCATATTTGTTAAAGTGTTGTCATAAAAATTGGGTAGGGAGGGATCACTGAGACTGTGAATTGATTCACAGGATTAATTTATAAGACTGCATTGTGAGTTACCTTCATGAATTTTTCTTCTCAGAATGGCTGATTATATGTTTTTAATGTGTATTACCCCATTTGTGCCAGTCAAGTTATAGAAAAGGAAGTTACGTTGCTATAAATTTTCATTAGGATATGCATGTATGCAAGTAGTATCCCCATACAAATGATGCAGTCTCTTTGCTGAAGAAGAGCCTATTTACAAGATCTGTGTAAGCCCCTGACTAAAGTGAGAGGCTGAGTTAATTGTGGATGAAGGACTGTCTGCAATTTGGTAAGATTGGGTGCCCATATATTGAACAGTTTGCCTATGAGAGTGTGTGTTCACAGTAGTTAACAATTTACTGGAAGAAATACACAACTTGATTACTCTGAAAAATGTGCTACTCTTTTTATTTAATGGAAAACAATATGCAGACATTCAGGACTCTTTCATCTGGAATTAAATTCAAAACTCTGTTTGTCTTATGTAACTTTGATTCTTAAAGTTGTGCCAGATCATGATCCATGTTTTGATGTATGTTTCAGATCCTTTACATTCCAAATGAGCTCAGGCCTAAATTCAGGAATCAAGTCTCCTTTGTAATTATATACAGACATGGTCAGGCTTTTATTTGTGCTTCAATGTTTTTATTTGGTTTACAATTCTTCTGTATACTTACAAATGATTTTGAATAGTAACATATTCCATCAACAGTGTTTCAAGCAGCTATATTGTATCCCCTTTAAAGGCAAATTGTTGAGATCTTTAAAGGGATTGTTTCAAGAGGTGCATTCTAGAGGCAGATAAAAAAATGGCTTGGACTTACATATCTTTGCAAAAGGAGGATAATTACACGGTTTGAAAGAGTTCAAATCTATCTGCAATTATCATGTCCCTCAGAATGAAATGACAATAGTATCCACACTGATACCCTTTATATTTTTCTCAGCTTTTCTTGTGTTCTTCAACCCTTCCCCATACTGTTTCCATTTTTCATCTAGCAGCAGTGAAACATAATAATAAACTATTGGCATCCACAGTTATGCACTGAAGAAACAGCCATAAGGTTGTTCAAGAGTAGATTTTACTAGGCTGACCTACACTGAAAGCTAGTCTTTCTTTATAGCCTGTATAGGCTGGAGGAAATGCTGAAGTACATTTTCCATCTGGAATCCACAGCTGAGCTATTGCTAGAAGCAAGCAGTCCTCAACATGCACATCGGAGAGGCAAGGCAAGGCAGGGCAAGGCAAGGGAAAGTCAAGGAAAGTCAAGGAAAGGCAAGGCAAGGTAAGGCAAGGAAAGGCAAGGAAAGGAAAGGACTTGGTCTTCTTTGACTTACACATGGAATCTACCATGGCTTTATTTTCCATTATCATTCTCAAGGGTCTCGCCCATTTACATTGCAGCTGTTCAGAAAGGAATTTCTGATTCTATTGCTGGAAAAGAAACTGATGTGCAGTGGCTCTTTAAGAATAACATTGACATTAAGAGCTTTTTTCTAAAATGAAAAGTATCCTTTTGATATGAAGATCAATGCCATAACTCTACCATAATATAGAATGAAGTGAGACTAGTAATATCTCTGTAGATCATCATCATGAGACTTTTTTCTACTCCCTCTTCTGCAATGCAGCTATCAGAAGGAATTATCTAAACATTTAATATATGACTTTGAGTACAGTAAGTTAAATCAAATCAATACTTCAGTTGTGTTTTCATATCTGGTCAAATGGAAAGTATTTTCCAGTAATCCCACAAGCCCTTCCCTCAAATTCCATGGGTCAAGCTGAGAATGGTTAAAATAAGTGAGGAATTTCTATCTTCCTGTAGCTAGTTTCTAAGAAAATTCTATCCTCTTCATCTGATACAAAGAAAAATTAAAATTAGGCTTAAGGAACTGATTAAGAATTTTTTATTTTTTTTTCAGGGGGGGGAACAGGGGGAAGCCACACTTCAGGAGTATTAAAATAGTGGAGTTTTATTTCTCCAAAGCTGAAGAAATCCAGTTCAACAGAATCCTATTAAATAATTTTGCTTTTACAGGTAGTATTATGCTGCTCAAAGGCAAGACATAAGTTACTGAATTGCATGAAATGACCCTTCATGGAAAGATAGTCAGTTAAAACATGGAAGAAGAAGAAATTGTCATAGGTGAAAACGCTGAAAATATAAGCAAACATTTCTGATTAACACCTCCTTCACAACTTATCTGAAACTTATGCTGACAAACAATGGTAGGCACAAAGCTAATACAGAGAAGCATGGAAGAGGCATATGTTTATGAAGGTATATAAGTACAGGTAGTATTTAGGTGATAAACTGTTGAATTGCAGGCTGAGCAATCTTATTAATTTATCATGCAATTCTAACTGCTTTCTTACTCCTGCACATCTATCTGCCTTGTCTGGATTTGTTCACATGGTTGCAAGCCAGAGCTGGACCATGACTTTAAATGCTATTATTGTCCGTCTGGTGAAATGCAGCAACTCATTGCATGACAAAATGGGTTCGTTTAAGCTGCCCATGAATTGAATCTTACAGATTAATCTCATGATATTTCTGTGTGTAAAGAAGCTCTGAAAGAATGCCTAGTTGGTCTCTGGGGGCCTGCCTTTCAATATTGTTTACACACCTAATGATACAGACAGACATCTGGTGGGATTTTCTTTGGCTCTGAGGCTTCAAAATGAAAGGATTTAGGTGCCTGAATACTGCTGAAAATTCTGCAGCCCTTATCTGTCCTTACCTGCATATTTAGGAACAAAAGTTTTTAGTTTTAAAAGTATTTAGAAAGCTGCTTTTCTTCATAGGAAGGCAAAAAAATAGTGTCAGTAAGACAGGTGGGAAAAAAAAAACCAGAACAGGTAGTGTTCTTTGAATTTAAGTGGTATTTATTCAACAGTTAATTCTATCTCTTCAGAGATTCATTGGTAAAGTATTTCTATTGCTTTGCTCAAGTACTGTGTTTATAAAATAGGACATATATTACTTCAGTCAGCCTCTGTACCGAGGCCTCAACATGACTGAAGAAGTGGAAGCTAAAGGTAGAAATAACACTAGTGTATAACATCTATGTGTGCGGTCTGAACTTTAGTTAATGGAAATTTGCCATTGGTACAATCTGATTTAAACTAGCTGAGTATCTTGCTCTTAAATATGTTTCCTTATGTGATTTTGGTGATTTCACTCTAGGCAATATATGCTGAATCTGGAAAGCAGTTCAGCTAAAGTTGTTCAGTGCAAAAGTCCTGAAACTTACATGACAGAAACAATTATGCTCACTCTCAAGTAAAGGCATGAATAAGAGAGACTAGTCTGAGAAAGTTTCAGTTTAGAGAATTCATTTTTTCCTCTTTTTTGTTTGTACCACAAAAGTCTCTCGGTATTTTTACTACTGAAGTTGCCACCAGGCAACCATTGTAATGAAAGAAGTCATCATGAAGGGTATGCTTTTCTCACAGTCTGAAACACAAAGGCCTACAGTCAACATCCTTCTTTTTTATGATTTAACATTTTTCTTTTGTTTATTTCAAAAGCCAATTTTATATGTCATTAGGTAGAACAATATACCATCAGTCTTACAGACGATTACAAGACCCAGCGACAGCATATAGCACATAGAGCCTAAACATGCAATGCAGAAAATAACAAAAAAGTAAAATACCCATCTGTTGAATAATTTTTTTATCCATGCATGGAATGGAATGGAATGGAATAGAACAGAACAGAACAGAACAGAACAGACTAGACTAGCCTATCTCAGTTGGAAGGGACCTGCAACAACCATCTAGTCCAACTGCCTGACCAATTCAGAGCTGACCAAGTGAAAACATGTTGTTACGGGCATTGTCCAAATGCCTCTTAAACACTGATGGGCTTGGGGCATTGACCACCTCTCTAGGAAGCCTGTTCTGGTGTTTGACCACCCCCTCAGTAGCAAAATGTCAAGTCTGAACCTCCCCTGCACAGCTTTGAACCATCCCAGGTCTCCTGTCACTGGATCCCAGGGAGAAGAGCTCAGCACCTCCCTCTCCACTTCCCCTCCTCAGGAAGCTGTAGAGAGCAATGGGGTCACCCCTAGGTCTCCTCTTCTCCAAACTAGACAAACCTAAAGTCCTCAGCCGCTCCTCACAGGACATGCCTTCCAACACTTTCACCAGCTTTGTTGCCCTCCTCTGGACGTATTCAAGGACCTTCATGTCCTTCTTGAAGTGGGGCCCAGAACAGCACACAGGACTGAAGGTGAGGCTGCACCATCACTGAATACAGCGGGATAATCCCCTCTCTTGACCGGCTGGTTATCCTGTGTTTGATGCTCCCCAGGATGCGGTTTGCCCTGTTGGCTGCCAGGGCATGCTGCTGACTCATGTTGAGCCTGCTGTCAACCAGCACCCCAGATCCCTTTCTGCAGGGCTGCTCCCCAGCCACTCGTCTCCCAGTTTATACTTGTGCCCAGTGTTACTCCATCCTAGGTGCAGAATCCAGCATTTGGACTTGTTAAATTTCATCCCTTTAATCATTGCCCAATGCTCCAGTCTATCTAGAGCCCTCTGCAAGGCCTCTTGTCCTTCAAGAGAGTCATCAGCACCTCCCAGTTTGGGATCATCAGCAAACTTGCTAATGGTGTATTCAACTCCTGAATCCAGATCATTGATAAAGGTATTGAACAGCACTGGCCCTAGAATTGAGGCCTGATGAACACCGCTGGTCACCAGTTGCCAGCCAGAAGTAGCCCCATTCACTACAACCCTTTGAGCCCTTCCATCCAGCAAGTTCTTCACCCAGCACAGCGTAAACCCACTCGTCACATAGTTGGTCAGCTTGTCCAGAAGGGTGCTGTGAGGGACAGTATCAAAAGCCTTACTAAAATCCAGAAAAACTGCATCCACCGTCTTCCCTTCATCCACTAGGGGGGTGACCTTATTGTGGAAGGATATCAAATTAGTTAAATAGGATTTTCCCTTTGTGAATTCATGTTGACTGTGCCTTTAAATGCCTTTCAATAGTACCCAGTGTAATCTTCTCCACAATTTTTTCCAGGAACTGAGGTTAAACTAACAGGTCTGTAGTTCCCTGGGTCTTCTCTCACGCCTTTCTTGTGGATTGGAATAACATTGGCTACCTTCCAGTGAGCAGGGTCCTCCCCAGACTCCCAAGACCTTTGGTAGATGATCGAGAGGGGTCCTGCCATAACATCCACTAGCTCCTTCAGTACTCTGGGATGAATCCCACCAGGCCCCATGGACTTGTGAACATTCAGCTGATACAGCCGGTCCCTTACAATTTCAGTGTCCACAAATGGAAGGTCACTGTTGCCATGCTTGTGGTCCTCTGACTCAGAGGTCAGGGTAGCTCAAGGTCCATCAATGTTATTAAAGACTGAGGGAAAAAACACATTGAATGTCTCCACTTTTTCTTCATCTTTATTAGACAGATGACCATTTTCAACAAGTATCAATCCAATGTTTTCTTTAGACCTCCTCTTGCTATTGACATGCTTAAAAAAGCACTTCTTGTTATCTGAAATAATGCTGGCCAGTTTCAACTCTTAATTGAGCTTTGGCCTTTCATGTCTTCTCCCTGCATAAATGAACCACACCTCTGTACTCTTCCTATGAAGTCTGACCTTGCTTCCACAGATCTTGGTTTCTTTTTCCTCTTCTGCTCCATGAGCTTCCCTGTTCAGCCAAGATGGTCTTCTGCTCCACTTGCTTGACTTATGACACAGTGGAATTGCCTGCTGCTGTGCTTCTAAAAGGTGGTTCTTAAAGACTGACCACCACTCATGGACTCCTAAGCCCTCAAAAGCAGACTCCCAGGGTACTCTGCTAAATAGCTCCCCGAAATATCTTAAAGTTTGCTGTCCTAAAGTCCAGGGTAGCAACTCTGCTGTCCTTTTTTTCTCATTGCACTGAAAATTTTAAACTCAACCATTTCATGATCACTATACCAGGATAGCCACCTACCATCACATCCCCCATGAGTCCTTCCCTGTTCAGAAACAGCAAGTCTAGGATGGCATCTTTGCTAGTTGGCTCACTGAATACCTGTGACAAGAAGTTATCTCCTACAAACTTCAAGAATTTCCAAGACATTCTCATCACAGCAGTATGGTATTCCCAGCTGATGTCTGGGTAGTTGGAATCTCCCATAAGGACAAGGGCTACCAATCCAGAAATTTCTCCTAATTGCCTATAGAATAACTTATTGGTGCTTACATCCTGGCTGGGTGATCAGTAGTAGACATCCACTACAACACCTCTTTTGTCTTCCATCCCTCTAATCCTTACCCAGAAGCTCTCAACCACATCATCTCTAACTGTAGGGACTGTACAGTCAAATCTATCCCTTACATACAGTACAACTTCTCCACCTCGCCTGTCCTGCCTAGCACTCCTGAACAGCCTGTAGCCCTCCATCCCTGTCTTCCAGTCGTAGGACTTATTCGACCATGTCTCACCAGTACCAATGATATTGTAGCTCTGGGAGCTGACCAGCACTTCCAGTTCATCCTGTTTGTTTCAAATATGTTGGTGTACAAGAATTTCAGATATACACCTGAAGCCTCCATGCTCCCAGAAGCTGTATAAATGTTCACCCTCTTGTGATGCCATGCCAACCCTTGGCTTACCTACTGCAATCCTGTTGGTATCCCCTTCCCCCATCAATTCTAGCTTAAAGCTCTCTCAATCAGCCCCGCCAGCTTATGCCGAAAGATGTGTTTTCCCCATCAGGGCAGGTGGATCCTGTTAAGCCCCAAAATACCTTGCCTCTCAAAGGCTGGATAATGGATCAAAACCCCCAAAGTTTTGGTGGAAGCACCAGTCCTGGAGCCAGGTATTGATATTGTGGGCTTGTCTGTTTTTTCTGAAATCTCCCCCCATGACTGGGAGGATTGAGGAAAATACTACCTGTGCTCCTGAATTTTTTAGCATTCTTCCCAGAGCTCTGAAGTCTCTTTGCTTCACCTCAAACTTTTTATTGCATGGATACATAATAACATCATAATATGAAGCAACATAAAGCCAGAATCAGTATGTTAAGAAATACTGTACTTTCTCCAAGAAAAATGTAAATTCTCCTAAATCTGAGTGAGATTTGCAGCACTTGCTTGGCAACCCTTCTGTATCTTGATCTTGGCTGAAGGGAAAAAAGATCCTGGGCTCTGTGAGTACTATTTGAGATCTCAGGATCCTTGCCATTTTTTTTACCATCAGTTTTCAGTGGCAGAAATCCAATGGCGTTTTTTAAAAAAAATCTTGAACTCATCTTTAACTCCTTGAATCACAGACCTGGCTGGTTATTGCACTTAGATGCAAGCCAGAATGCTTGCTTACTTTTCCCTCTTATAAACACATTCAGCATCTGTATTACTCCAGTTAGCCTGTTCTGAAGGGAAAAAAGTGTGTTGGTATAGTTACATTGTTAACATCACACTACTGTTGCTTCTTGTTGAGGGCACTACAGTGCTACATAGTCGGAGGTGCTGGTAAAGCACAACAAATTCCTATTTAGGAAGATAAAAAAATGGAAGTGTCCATATTGCTTCAGGCTATAGGCCTGTAAAGAGCAAGATTCTGCTTCTAATGGTGTTTGGAAGAGGAATGGTAAACCCAGTGCAAATATGTCTGATACTTCACCCTGATAACTGTGTGGCCTCCAACTCCATCCAGCTCAGGGTATTTCCTGGCCCTGATATGATCTGCCTATTTAATAAACCTCAGTGGATCTGATTTCCAAGTACTTGGCAAATCCTCCCTTGAGCCCATTTGAACTTCTTGTATTCACAATATCATTTGTCAAGAAGAAGTCAAAGAAGAAGTCTAAAGCCCTTAGGAAATCCAGGCAGGTTATAACAAATGGACAACTTTATGAATATGTTTGTTAACTCCTTCAAAAAATTCTAAAACATTTGTAACGCTGGATCTTTGTTTAGAAAAGTAATGTTGACTCTTCTGAAGTAGACCATATTTATCTAGACATCTACTAATTCTGTCCTTTAGTGTTGTGGCTACTGACTTTGTTTCCTTTTCTTTTAATTTTGGCAATTTGAATGCTGCATTTCATAGCTTATTGATGAATTTGCTTCAGTTTATTTGCTGACTACATACAAGAATAGTGTAAACGGTTAATCTTGCTATTCTGTGGGGTTTCAAGTTCTTTTTTTTTTTTTTTTGTGATCAGCTTATTAACACAGCCTTAGTATTTTTTTATGTAAAATATTAAAAAATAGTCATGTCCAAAATTCTGCTTTTTTAGAGAATCCCACAAAGAATGCTTTGGGTAATGGCTGTTTGTTAATCACGATAGTCTAAAGTATGACACTTGCCAGTTAAGTTCAATTGTTGAACCTGCAATTGGAAATTAAATTCTGAATACTCTTTGTGTGAAGTTGTTTCATCTTATTTGGTTACATATATTCTTTCTAGTTTCCTGTGTCTCATCTGGCACTCATTTATGACATCACTTTCAACTGAATAGGAGCCATTTCAATGCAAAAACATAGTTTTGCCTATTTTGGGGACATATTTTGTCTTTGCGAATGTAATGAGGCTAAAAATAGCATATATAATATCACTATTCTATTCATATTGTGCAATGTAATACAAAAGTTCCAGCAGTAATGGCACAATTATGTATAGCAGGCAGGAACAAGAGCACATTTCACATATTCTCTTCCTTTTGCCGAAATACCTCAAACATCTCACACAGAATACAATATAGTTAAGGTTTAGCTAATACTTAATATTGACAGGTTATTTATTACTATTAAAAAGATGTTTTTTCACAAAGACAATTGGAAGCCAAAAATGCCTTTGAAGTTTGGTTAATTAAGAAAAATTCCTGAAAGCTTACTAATTAGAAGCTGGGATTCTCCAGAATCCATATAAAATCAGTAGTATTCAGTTCTCCCCTCCCAGTTTCTGCACTAACTCTTGAGAAGCCCAGCTGAAGGAGCTAGTAATAACTCTTAATGGCTAGTGAAAGTGATAGGACATTTCCTTTGCTATTGCAAATGGGATGATTTTTTAATTTTTCACTTGAATTAAAAAAAGTAGTGAAGAACATGCACTCTGCCAAAGTAGGAAATTCTTCTAGTATGTGTACTACTGCTATTGGGATAGCTCAGTTTCTTGACTTTTGTAAGCTAGAAATTCTCATCTTCCCACCACCACCAGTTTCTTGGCCTACACTGAATTGCAGTAAAATAAATGAAATGGAATTTATCAGTGTGGTCTCATAATGTGATACTGAAACCATTGGAATATTTTCCAGGTTAATGACATTTCATGAAATGCCCTTATGCTTTAGTAATTTTTTCTGTTGTAATTCTCTGCTCAGAGAATATTTTTGCTTTCTTGCTTCTTTCTAAATTTTTACATTACTCCTTTTACCAACAACATGGCTACTACTTTTATATGTTCCTTTGCTGAATCAGGTTAAAATAAGTAAAATTAAAAGAGTTGTCTTGAGTGGGGTTGATTTTTGCTTTTGAAAAACCCCTGAAACCTCTGATTGTTTTTTGCCAGTCCAAGAAGTTCTTCAAGAACCTATTTTAATGGGATTATTTATCACAGAGAGGTACTGCTTACTGCAAGTAAAATATGCAGTATCATTTTTAATGATACTGCATATCATATACTCTCCTCTCCTCTCCTCTCCTTTCTTCTCCTCTCTTCTCTCCTCTCCCACCCTTGAGTTTTCCTGAGCACTTGGCTCTGCTGAGGTTTAAGAATTATATTAGCTGAGTGAAATTAAGCAAACAATTTTCCAAAGTTATACGTACTAAAGCATATCCATAGCTCAGAAATGGACAGTCTTTGTATCTTTCCTGTGGTTCTCTTTAATATATCAGGAGCGGGCAATGAAAATTCCTCTGGCACCTTCCCTGCTTGTTATAAAAGGGCAGAAACCCATAACGAACCAAAGCACAGACAACAGCTTTTACCATCTGCAGAGCTCCCAGACCTTTGCTAATTTTATGGAGATTGGCCAAAGACTAGGGAAGCCAGAATCCCAATTAAAAACATGCATCTATGCATGGACTAGAAGGAAAGTATGTTGTAAGTAATGACAATGAGAAAGCAGTCAGTGAAAAACATAGAGCAGCCAAGAAAATTCAACAAATATAAGCAGGGTTACCTAAAAATTCTGTGGATAAAAAATAAAGCAGGGAGAGATAACAGTGGTCTTGTGGAAAAGAGGCAGGATCATCTGTAATACAAATTTGTGTAAGGCAGAAAAGCTTCAAAACCAGAATGATGTTATCCTGCTATAAAACTTTTAAACCTTCCTGCTATGAGCTGCTTCTTCCCCTCTCCCAGTACTTTGTCAAGACAGATGAATCATGGTGTACTTACTCCAGCTAAAATAAACCTTGAATTTTAGAGCATCAGTACTTTCAGATTTTTTTTCTTCCTGGATTGTCAAATGGGAAGATTTATTTTTGCTGAGATTAATGTGCAACCAAACTCAAGTATTCATAGCTGGATATTTGTCATTTTGAAAAAATTGTAAATAACCAGCAAGGCAAATGTAACTTTGTAGCCTTTCAGGCTAATGGTTTTGGTTCTGCTTTTTATTTTGAATGAGTGGGGTATAGTCACATAGTAGAAAAATTACACAGGCATGAAATGGTCATACAGTATCAAACTGTGAATTTTCTCTCTGATGAAAACACAAGATATTAGGAAGTGAAAGGTGGCTGTTGTTGGTGCCTGAATAAATGAATACAACAGAGAACATATTTGGCTTGACTGTCATCTACAGTGTTTCTGAATGAAAAAAGTCCCTAAAGCAAGTGTAAAAATACTGTTTCATAAAGTCCCTTTGAAAAGCCCCTTACAGTGCTCATGCCAGGTGCAGGACCCTACATGAAAACCAGGACTAATGAGAAAATTGTTTTGGAGGCTGGGGCCAAGTCTTCAAACAGGTTTGTATGTTGTCTCCCACCACAGAATTTCTCTCCTGATTGCTTGTAGTATATCACCACAGCTCACCACCTTATCTCCAGAAAAATGAAATAATGATGTTAATGGGCCGCCAGCCCTGAGAGTCTGAAATAACAGAACAGAACAGAATAGAATAGAATAGAAAAGAAAAGAATAGAATATTTCAGTTGGAAGGGACCTACAATGATCATCTAGTCCAACTGCCTGACCACTTTAGGGCTGACCAAAAGTTAAAGCCCATTCTGAAACTCAGCACTGGTGGAAAGCATGGCGTTGACTTAGAGATGTCCTGGAAGATGCAGAAAGAGGCTTGCACGAGTTCTTCTGGCAGGTCTGTGACTGCTACCAGTGTGGGTGCTGCAAGGACACAGGCGCCCAGCAGTGTACCACCAGCATATGGAAAACATGTCAGTTGTGCCTTTTCCAGTATGGTTCTAGATTAGTTAGTGTTTGCCCTTGTCAGGGATTATGTTGAGCTAAACTGAGGGACAGCATATCGCTGTGCTGCTACAACAGTGCAGTGCTAGGCTGAGTCACTGTATGCCTGCTCCTCTCAGCAGGAAATCAACTGTGGAACAAGGTGTTTGTTGCATCATTGCAGCTAGTTAAGTGTGCTAGTGGATGCAGAAGAACCTGCTTTTCTCCCTATGCAAGAAGTGGAGGTTTATATCCATGTGATAGAGAAGACAGTTCTAAACTCAGAAATTTTTCAGAAATAAAAAGAGATTGACAGAGAAAGAACATGGTTTTTAGGGTGCCAGTTCTTTAGCCCATCTTCCTACATGCATATTCACGAGGCAGATCTCCCTCACTTGTGCTATGCTACCTACACAGGAGGAAATGATCTAGAACTAATTCTGCTATGACTGTTATCAGAGCAGATATTTTTCCTTGTGATACCTAATACTCCAGCAAACTTGTTAATCATGCAGGCTGTGTGACCTATTTCTGAATTGAAAAGGAATACAAGGTAACTATGTTATTACTACAGACTTGTTTTTACCAGCTGCATGTGTTATTTAAAACTAGGTTGTGTGTAAAGAGCTGGGCGTGAAAGGGTATGACAAACAAAACTCAATTATAAGTCAGATCTTTAAATAAAATAAATTCTGCTCAGTTGAAATGTGCACATGTGAATTAGTCATTTGGTATTTAAATAACATAGTAATCAATTTAAAGGCTCCAGACATTTGAGATTTTATTTATCCATTTATTTCCTACTGCCCATCTGGTGTGCATGCCAGAAACGGTAATGTTCAACAAGCCAAATGAGAAAAGTAAAAAAAAAAGCCAGACTCATTGTATGGGGTTTGCTTTATAAGGCGTCCCCTTCAGAACCTCTTAGGTGGAATTCAAGTCCATTGCTTAATTTTTAAATATGATAGGGATAAAAAATTAACTTTTTTGATTATTTAGGAAATATTCAAAGATTCTGGAGATTATTCCATTAAAGTGCACATAGCACCTTTGTCTGTTTGTCATAACATAGCAGCTTGACCTAGTAATGATTACACAAATAAGTGTAACTAATTTTGAGACTAATCTCTTCATACTATGTGTCCATGGCTCTTATTCCAGGCAATGGAATTAAAGATAGATAGCATTTTGCAGGATTCTGCAATGTTCCTCTAAAATTAGTCATGGAAAGCTCAAAATTAGCAAGCAGGATGTGAATTCAGTGATGCCTACTTAAAAAACAAAACAAAACACAGCCAGAAGAGTAAATAGTGCTCCACTTTTATAGTAGCTCAATAGCTGGAGCACTTGTCCAACGGTGGTGTTGGACACTGCCTACATCTTACATTAAGCAATAACTTAAAATCCTGAAACTGTCCTCAGAGCAGGTTTTGAAAGGTATGTCAGCCTGCTGCCAGCCAAATACCAAGGGAACAAAAAGCCTCTTATATCCTCTCTCTTGTTCAATCGGTGAATGCTGAACTAGTCTGTGCTAAATGGAAGTTCCAGCCTCAGGAGAATGGGTCAAACCCACTTTCTTTCACATAAATTAGCCTTCAGATTATTGGTTACTCTTTGAGAAAGGCACAAAAGATTGACGTATCAAGAAAAGAAATGAGCAGTTTTTCATTTCATGTGTATACTACTCAACGTTGTCCAGTACCAAGTACTCCAGTACTGAGATGTAGAATGAAGGTTGGAGGAATGACAACTGTATTTTCCTAAGAAGGTTATTGATGCTTTGTTTTTGGAGGGAAAAGAGAGTTGTGAATCCTGTGTGCAAGCTGTGCTTTCCAGTTACAGTGAATGTGGTATGTGATTCACAGAAAAGAATGAAGTTTGATTTGCATAGCTGCACTATGTATTTTTTATGGCCTAACATAGGAAGTTCTGAGTTCAGGGAGACATATTTAAACTGCTCTGTGCAAGCACTCTAACTTTGTAAGTACAACTCAGCTACGCTCAGATCCCCTTGGGTGCAGTGTATGGCAAGTAGCATTTAACTTGAGATCATGGATTCTGCTCTGGCAGTCAAGTAGTTGAGGGCCAAATTTTCAAAGGAGTATATTCAAAAGCTGTTTCAAATGTAAAAAAACTGTGGGGCAGAGATTTC
The DNA here is from genome assembly GCF_000737465.1 of Haliaeetus leucocephalus. Classification (NCBI taxonomy): domain Eukaryota; kingdom Metazoa; phylum Chordata; class Aves; order Accipitriformes; family Accipitridae; genus Haliaeetus; species Haliaeetus leucocephalus. The sequence goes on from NW_010972594.1 coordinate 1,118,148, forward strand.
TTGGCAATGTTTGGTTGCCAGTGAAAAATAGAGGAATTTAACCAAAAATCAGCTAACAAGTATCTTCTGTTAATCAAACTTGATTGTAATCCTTGTAGTTTTAGAACAGCCTAGCAAATATTGCCAAGAAGAAAAAGGCACCTCTACTTTATACCAGAACTACAAAGGTGGAGTAAAGCTTTTTCACAACTATTTTGCTCCTTTATTCATCACAAACTTTGCTTATCTGAAGCACTTGAAAGACTTGTTTGATAAATAATGAATATAAAAACAAATTATGAACTATGATATTAACCATGTTTGCTTCCTCATTGTATACATTTTCTTCCTACATCAAAAAAAATAACAATGTGTCTTCTTTATATACATAAATTGAACTAACATAAGTCAGAGTTTTGGAATACATTTTAAAAATTCTTACAGACCTTAACTGTTGCCTTTAGAAATTTTCTAATTGCTATAGATAACTAATCTCACTTTCCAAATTCCCTTTGAGTAATGTCATGCAGGATGGATGTATCATAATTCTATGTAATGCAGTACATTCTGTTAAGTGTGGTATTAATGGCTTTACAGTTGGAGAAAGAAGAGAATTGTGCGCAAGAGGAAGGTACAAGAAAGCTCATGGAATATAAAGTGCCTTGGACAACTTGAACACTTTAGTACAAGCGTTGTGACTCTAAGTAATAAGAAGTAGACAAAATTCTACTCCTACACAGCCCTGCTAGCTAGTAGAGGAAGGCATGGGGAGACAGTAACCACTACATCTTTTCAAATAGAGCTGTGGGTAGGGCCCTCCTACTGCTCCTGCTCAACACCAAAGAGCATAGTTTAAAGCCCTAGTACCAAATAAATGCTCTGAAATCATCTAATTAGATGCTTGCTCAAGTACTGGTCTTTATACAGGCCTGCACTGTTACCTCACTGACAAAATGTTTTCAGCTAAGGCTAAAAAAGGAAGCAAAGAAAAATATCTCTTTGTTCATTGTTGCAAGAATTTATGGATTTGTGCTTAGAAAAAAATGAATATTTTGTTTTAAAGAGTGAAACAGCGATGAAATTCAACAGGACAAACTCCTGCTGTGAGGTTACCTTTTTCATTATGTCATTTTCATCTATAATAGCCCTGGGACTTTGTTTCTTCAACTGTCTCACACGGTCTGGAATTTAACATCCTATGGTCTCTGCAGCAGTTATACATTTTTATGTGGGAAACACCCACTTAGTAGTGGTAAATCATGAGGCCAGCCAGCTTTTATAATCAGATTCTTTAAAAACCTTTTGTATAAAGGATATTGTAGGAAAGGCATCAATAAAACATTAATGACCTGTGCTTCCAATCTCAAACAGCAGGAACACACACATTCAAGCAGCTCAGTTTCCATCTCTGCTAGAGAGTGTAGCAACATGAGCACTTCTGTACATTATGTTGTGTAAAGTATTTTATTTTCAGCAACACAAAATACAACACAAACTTCAGTGGGAATCCTGGAATATTAAATACAGGGCTTTTTTTTTTAAAGCTATGTATTGTTTATTTACTTGCATAGCACCATCACAAAGTAATCCGAGTGTAAACGGTTCCTCTTCATTGAGGGTAGGAGAAAAATAGACAATTCTTTAGCTTTGGTTGCATTGTTGTTCATTGTAAATCAAGCTATGGTTAAAATTCAACATGTTGCATGATAATCATTACTGTTCTGGTGCCCAGCCATCCCTGATATAGGCAATAAAAGTAAAAGTTCTCTGCTCCAACAAACCTTTAAGTATTTATAAGGGTTTTTTTATGCTAAGCAAGTACATGCAGAATATATGAGACTTATGACTTTGAGTTGATGGTGAGTGATGGTTGTGCCTACCATGCAAGTTACAATAAAAACCTTTGTTGGATTTAGTGGGCAAGTGTGTCTGGCTGAAGCAAATGATGAAACAAATAAGAGTGGTGCCGGATCAGAGTGAGGTTCAGTTTAACTCTCCCAAACCATGTCTGCTTGTACTGTGTTCGAGCTGTTATGGGGAAGGTGACTCATTTATGTACATTAAAATGGCCAGAGAGTCTAGAAATAGATTAGTACTTGAATTCGCAAGTCAGCGTCCTGGCTCACTCTTTGTTTTGCTCCCTCCATACCAATTCCGTTGTTATATCAACTACTGGGAAGCTGAACAATATGACACCCTATTGTTGGATGAGATTCCCTGAAACTGTTGCACTGATAAGAGCATGTTGAATTCTCTTGGAGCTTTTCTTACAAGTTAACTAAGAATAAATTACCTATTTCTTTTTTTTAAACTTTCCCCTGTCTATTTGTGAGTATCCACGTACTCACTATTAGGTCATGGCTTTATTTTCTTTTTACTAAATCTCAACAAGCTACAGCTGCCCATTAAGAGCAGGATAGAAGAAAGTAATTCCAGTGGCTTTTATACCACTAAATAGATCTTTTTGGATTTAAGTGCCTTAATCATGTGGAAACCAAAACTGCTACCTATGATGAAATTCACTGTCAGTGAACTATTTGAAGAGCAATGCAGGTGGGATAGACAAGATGTTCCCTGTTGCAACAACAAGGAAGGAATATTGAGGTTTCACATTTCCTTGCTTTTGATTATTTAGCAACATATAATTGGTCTGTGTAGAAAATGCCATGCTCTCCTACTTCTCATATCTAGAAGGCAGCTCAGAAATAAGTTCTGGAGAGTTGCCATCATTCACCTCAGCCCACAAAGAGTTTAGATATGGCCAAACATAAGAGTAAGTGCATTAATGACTCTCTTTAAATAACATGAATGAACATAATTATTGCTTTTGAATTTACATGCAACCATACAGTGCATTGCTTATGTATGTAATACATAGGCACTCATGGTATCTGAGGGGTGTGAGAGAGATCATATCTGCCTTGCTATAATATTTCTAATAGTGAAGAGTGAAAGAAGGAATATAAGAAAAAGAGCAAGCATGGAAAAATAATCCCTTCATGATATTTTGTTGCAGCCAGAGGCTTAAGTATTTTGTAAGCTGGATGTTACATTCAGGTTGCTGTTTTGGAAAGGGTGCAGATGGATATGTCCTTAATGAATTTGACTTATGACTTTTTGAAGATTTTTATGCTTTTGGCTCTGTGCAGTGACTGACTCAATTTATTTCAGTGATGTGTAAAGAAGTCCTGCACTGAGGCACCAGAAGAAGTAAATTTCTTCCCTCTCACAGCAAGAAAATAATTAGACCACGAACCTGAGTAAAAGTTTAGTTCCCTGTCTGTCTCTATCTCAGCTATTGATCCTTGCTCTGAATGTAACAGCAAAAACATATGTAGCCCTATACTTACAATACTTTCATCTTCTAAGTATCAGGAGCATTTAAAATGCCATTGAAAATATCAAAGGTAATGGAAATTTTATAAAGTAAATTGCTAGCACCAAATTAATTCCTTGTGTCACCGCTGAAATCAGTGAAGTAACATCAGAGAGGAATTTGGGCCATGATTTTTAAAATACTATGTAGCACAAATTAATTGTACACCAAAGGCTTTTAAACCATGTTAGATAAGCTACACAGTCAAGGCTAATCTTATTATAGTGAAATGGTAACATTAGAACTACATTACAGAGAATTTAATTCTGCTCCGATGTGTCATATTTAGGTGCTCATTATCTTAATTTTCTGCCCTACAAAAGTGCAGTTGAAGCTAAAAACACACTCACTTGCATCTACCACTTCAACATACTCTTGATTTTGTAGTGTAATTTTGATCATGGTCAGAAAAGAAACACAATCAATAAGAAACAGACAGGTTGTGTTTCAATGCACTTCTGCCTTGTCAGCCATCTCCTTTGCCCCAAACTCTGTAATGAAAGAGATATGGAGTGAACAGTTAACAATTTAAAAAGCCCATGTTTGGAGAAAAATTAGAAATCAGCTAACACAAAGTTACAGCTCAATACATTTATAAATTTGGAAATGAAAGGAAAACAGTAAGGATGTAAAAGAGAGTTGATCTTTTTTGAGATAAAATAAAGATGGGATCTCTAATGAAGAAAGAAAGTGTAACTTGGTAGTAGAGGTGCCCATGGCGACACTATCAATTCCACATTGTTGGGGCAGCATTAAGGTAGAAAGGTATATAGTCAATGTAAAGAACATCTTTTATATTTGCTTTTGATTTTAAATTCATTCACTGTTTTTTTGTTTCTCCCTAGCATTGTTAGACCATGCTGAGTTGCTTCTTTAAAGGTCATCCTCTAATCAATGAATGTGAGAAAAAAATACAAAGAAAGGAGACAGAACTGAAGAACTCGGATGTGGTAAACTGGAAGACGATCAAAGGATAAAGAAAGGGGTTTAAAAAATTGATTTTTTTTTGCTGATACATTTGCAGGGAGTATGTCAAAATACTGTTTGTTAGAGGAGTTGCAATACACTTTTAATAATGTTGAAATCCTCCCCACTTTGCAGTCAGTAGTTCTGCTATTTACCTTGTTGTTCTGGATCTGGAGGAACATGATGTCAGGACCTCATCCCAACTTGCTTTTAATACATCATATTTTATGCATGGCAAATGAAGGATAGTCTGGTTTTGGAGTATTACTTTGCAGGTCTTGGGGGCTGTGTGTGTGTGTGTTTTGTTTGCTTTAAATATGAAATTGCTGAAAGGGAAAACATAGTGCTAATAGATGAACAAGGTTTCTGAGAATCAGTGTATACAAAAATGCAGGGACCAATGAGTTGGAAGTCAAGTGTCCATTTTTCTTCTGGAAAGGTGGAAGGCAAAGCTATAGTTTTATTTTACCCATCTAGCCCTGACAAATCACGTATGCATTTTTTATCACAAAGAGCACACAAAATGAAAAGGCAAGGAATGCATACGGGAAGAACTAAATGTGGACAGGATTAGCAGGATTCAGTCATGCACTGTAAAGATCACTTCTCACTGTTCTCCACCTTGGGTAAAAAAAGAGCTTAGAGAAGAATAGTTTCTTCTCTGCAGATCTTTATCTGTATTGGTCTTGTGGCATCTAGCACATTTTTGATGCTGACCTCCAGGTATTACTATTTACTTTTTTTAAGTACAGATGTAGGGTGATAAAAATAGTCTTTCCATCAGAAACAGGACAATAGTAATATGCATATTGGCTAGTAGCTAGACTTTTGTGGACAACTGTGGAAATTAAGTTTGGCAATTAGGAAAGAGAACTGCAGCAAACAACATCTTTTCTTTCATGGAGACCAAAATGAATTTAAATATGAGACCAAAGATTATTTCATGACATCTTGTGATATTAGGAAAAATATAAGTGAAGTCTTGATTTATTTTTTTTAAAAATACAGGGCCAAGAGGAAAGGCAAGCAAAAGTTGGACATTAAAGGGAGAATAAAGTATGATTAATAAAAAAAAAAGTTGGATAGTAGCTGTAGAATGTATATGTATATATATAAAAAGACTGCAGAAGAAAGCACATTTATGAAAATACAAAAGTACAAGGAGTAGGGTCTGCTGACTCCCCAAGTTTCTGAGTATTAAACCAGTGTGACATTGACTGTGAATACTCTTTCTCTGAGAGAGTACTTCCTTTCAGTTTATTAAGATGTTGTTTTCAACACAGTTATTTTATCTGAATCTTACTCTTTGTTTTAATGTGTGTTCTAAAGCAATTGGTCCAACCTGTGAAGAAATAGATTCTTCTGAAAACATCAAATCTGGTCACTGGCTACCTTTGGGGAAGTTCATATCTGAGTCCAGATTGTACGCTACTCCCTTTACTTCCATACAGCATTATTTTATGATATTCATAATATATGGGATTGGAACATATTTGCTAAAAGATCTAGAACTAGAAGAAATTAAACAAAAGAAGAAAACAGTAGGTGAGGAAGTCCTGAAACAAACCTTACGAGACCATGCTTAGTAAAATGTGCTGTAAAGGGAGACAAGTTGAGGAACTGGAACTGTAAGTATTTTAAAATGCATGAGACAGACACTAATTAACATTTTTGCAGACTTTACACACTTTCATAAGAGAGCCTTCACAGTATCCCACTATAAAACAGATATTACATCTCAGTTGTCCCCCCCAAGTCAACATAAATAAATAAAAACAAATGTTAAAGGAAAACTCCTGCTGCTTATTATTCTTATTATCTTTTGGTTTGGTTTGGTTTGGTTTGGTTTTATTATTTATGCAACATGATCCTTTTAAAGATATATTGATTATTTTAAGAAAATGTTATACAGTTTGCTTTCATAAAGTTCATTTTACAAGGTACTCAGTACGCAAGAGAAAAAACCTCATTGTAGTGTGAAGCTATAATGTAGCACTAGAACATTGTAAGTAGTAATGAGTAAATCTGAAAAAAAAAACCCCTTTCCCATTTGGATCAACTCTCCAGGTTATACTTTTCCAAACAATTAGGGAGGATAGCTCACAAAAACAAGCTTTCCCATGTGACTGCCGATACATCCTGTGTAGAATGTGGAAAAATAACACAATATCTTTTTTGTCATACTGTTTAAACAGTTTAATTTCTAGCCCTAAACAGAGAGTTCAGAGTTCTAATTTTGAATGCATATATATATATGTACATATGTATATATATTTTAATTCTCAAACTTCTTTTTTCTGCTATATGGAAACTTGTGTTGCTTTAAGTTTGCCTAATATATTTAAAAAATTCATAGCTATAGGAGATAATTCACTTGTTTTCAAGAAGAGATGCAACACACAATAAGTATGGTGATGGCTTATGTCATCTGAAATGTGTAGTATTTCCACAAAGAGGAACCCAGCAACAATATTAAAGTGAATGGCACTTCACAATCTTTTCTGACATACCTGGGTTAGGACTGCAATATTGGGCCTTTAATCTGCAAAATAAACTCTTGCAGTGGGAAAGGAGCTTGCAGTTGCCTGGTGCAAGGAGCTGCTCACAGCAGGGTCAGCCATAGGGTCAGACCAGGCTGCTCAGGGCTTCATCGTGGAAGCCTGCACAGCCCCCAGGCAGCCTGTGCCACCACTTGCTTAACCTCACAATTTCATGATCATAGTTCAAGAAGTACTTACTGCATGGAAAAATAGGAGTCTCAAGTGTTATTTTTTTTCTCTGGATTACTTAGGTCTATTGATTAGATTAGATTGATTATTGATTGGTAACTAGAAAATGCAACTAGAAGTATAAAATATAGCTCTATCTTTGTCTATGTTGATCCTTCACCAAGTCTTCCAAAGGTGGTGCTCTTCAGCATACTCAAGTTGCTTGTGTGATGGCAGGACATTCTGGCTCCTTTTTTTTATTTCTTTGGTGCAAAATGCCCTATAAATCTGTCATAGACTGTTAATTAAAAGGTTGCTTTGCATGGAGGACCTGTGCCTTACTGCAGAGAGCAAGGAAGACCTCTCTGTGGGATCTGCTAGGTTCTCATTTTAAAGCAGGAAGAGGAACTTGGGGAGTGACTGCAAAAAGCATGTTCTATCTATCTGCAAACATCTGACATCCCCAGGGATTAGAGGCATTATTAACTTAGTGCATCTGGGTCTGTTGTGTCTCATACTGACACTCTTCCCTTGAGTAAAATTTTCAGAGGAAGTCAGAACTGTTACAAAGGAGAAGTAGATTTCAACAAGATTGCAGGCCGATAGGAGATAGCTCCATGGAAAGGTCACCCTAAAGGTTAGTACTGGTCAAAAAACTAGATGATATTACAGATTATTAAGAAATGAATAGTGGAAGTTATGCTGCTGAATGCATACCATTATCTTGAATATCAGCTGTAGCTTAGTTTCTCCCATCTTCAAGACACTGTATTAGAATCAGAAAAGTTTCAGAGAAATGAGATGAGGCACACATCTGCATTAGCAAGTAACTGAACAGAGCAGCTAGTGCTAAGGACCGTACATCTACACTGTATATAGTTTGGGAGTTTCTTTTAGAGCCAAACATTTCTACTATGCACACAGTTCAAAGCCGCCTTCTTGGTGCATACCTGGTCCGGTTGATTTTTTTCTGGAAGAAATCTAGTTATTATGCATTAAAACTGTTCAATGTGCAGTAAGTAGGACAAACGGGGTTTGCTTATAAAACTGCCTTTACTACTTGAATCAGAATGTTGTAGATACAGTAGAAGGTGACCAAGGGTGTGATGTAGCTTCCACAGAGGGAACAATGAAGCTAAGAAAGCAGTCTGCTGCCCAAGAGGGGTCATCTGAGAGGTATCATTAAATTCTTGGGTGGCATAGACAACCAGAAAAGGGATTTATTGTCCACTACTAATTCTAGTGCAAAAAACCCCTATGGGGTACTTCATAAACCTAGCAGAGGAGTAGTTCAGAACAAGCAATAGAAAGGGATTCTTCTTATTGCAATAGGAACTCTGTGTCTTGGGATGTTATGGGTTCTAAAATTCTGTATAGCCTCAAGGGGAAATAAGTTAAATTTATGGAAAAAAAATCCATGTAAATTTATTATATATAGAAAAAGTAGCTCTGGCTCAGCAAGTTCCTTAACTGAAAATTGTGGAGACTGGGGATGTTTGGGAAGTATCATGTCCTGGTTTTTCTGTTCTAGTACTTTTCCACCACTTACACTTCTGCCTTGGGGCTTTCTTAGAAAGAGGATATTCAGCAAGGCAGACCTATGATCTTACAATGTTTGGTTTTTCTTATAGTAATAGATGTTTGCCATTTGCATGTCACTAGTTGGGTGTCCATCTAATTCTTCGAGTTCATGAGTGCTTTCAGTAATGGTTTCTGATCTTAATGATCACTCAGAATTGAAAATTCACTTTAATAAGGCAGAAACTGTTGCAAAGACAGACACATTCCAAAACCCAGGTATCATTTAGTTTCGTAGTGTCTGCAGTTCAGATTTAGACTGGATCTAGGTTCATATTTAATGAGCAAACTAATGAATTACAATTGAAACAGTAAGCTAATTCCTCCTAACTTACAGAAGTAAAATTAAATTCCCTTAGTATGTGTTTCAAAACATTGGAATCAGCAAAGAAATACAGCCGCATTTTATTTCTCTTTCAAGAATAACTTTCTTTTATGCCTTGGATTCTTTTTCAGTTCCTTTGTAGAAAGATTTTTCCTTCCAGCACAGCTTTGTTTTGTTAATTTAATTAATTAGACAACAACTGAGCAAGACACCTTCCTCTAAATATACTGTTTTACATTAGGATGCCAGTCTTTTTGTATTGATTAAATAGGTATCATTTTCACTGCACTGTGTACAAATAATGTTCATCATGTCCTGAAATTTATAGAATGACTTGAGAAGTGCAGAACTTATTGCATTAACTTTAGATTTATCATGATTTTGACTACATCTGAAATATTTTCTCTCCTGTTGCATTTATCCTCTGCTGCCTTTCAGGATAGTGAAGAAGTAAGTATTACTTTACCATTGGTGGTGGAATATACAGTCATCTTACCATAAAAGTTTATTTTTGTTCTGTTTTAGTTTTGTATAGTAACAATCAATTTATTTATAGTGACAGATGACCAGTGAGCATCAAGTGGTTCTAAAGTCTTTATTTGAAGAAGATGCAAGGGATCCTGAATACTTGTGAAATTTAAAGGGTCTTACAGAGTTACAAGTCTCAAACTTACTTAGAAGGAAAACATGGGTAACAGTATAGCACTTTACAGCTGCATGTTTGACACTGTAGGTTGTCTTATGGTTTTTGAGAAAGATGTGGATCAATAACCCTCAGTACCAACCTGTAGTTTTTGGCCATTAGTTGTTCTGAACAGGTACTAACAAATATAATTTTTACTACACACCATTAGTTTGTTCTTTAGACATGTCCTGTATGTATAATTAAATATTAAAAATGTACTTGTATTTAACTTGTATTCTTCCTTCTTTTTGCCAGAAAAAGGTATCTTATCTGCTGGCAGTGTAAGGGAAGAATAGGAATTTATGAGAAAATATTTAAATTAATAATATTCTGTAGTCATGTCAGATCAACTACAGTAGCAACCAGAGTTTTATTTGATGCAAAACCTAGTATAGTGTGCTGAACATAAGAAAGAAGCTTTGGGCAATGTAAGGTGTTAGGTAAAGGTGATGATATGGAGCTT